>NC_056514.1:17155036-17157075 GCF_014905685.2 Nematolebias whitei | reverse complement strand
AGCTGGAGAACCAGAGACCAGAGACGGAGCTGCAGCTGGAGAACCAGGAACCCGAGACAGAGCTGCAGCTGGAGAACCAGGAACCAGAGACAGAGCTGCAGCTGGAGAACCAGAGACCAGAGACGGAGCTGCAGCTGGAGAACCAGAGACCAGAGATGGAGCTACAGCTGGAGAACCAGAGACCAGTGTAGTGAACCTGATCTGACCCTGATCTGACCCTGATGACCCCAAATCTATCAGATGGACAGGGACTGTTATTTCATTGATCTGAATACAGTCTGAGCCATCTGATGACTTTCTTTCTTGAATTAATCAAGCAGAAAAGACAATTCTCTATGATCATCACTGTTTTACAAAATGTTTGATAATCAAAATTGTGTTAGTTCACCCAATGTTACAGGTTGAAAAGAACTACTCATTTTTATTTTACATAAACAGTAAGTAATGATTTTTATTCCTCATTCAAAGAAGAAATCAGGTTAATATGCATTTCTTGATTTTCTGTCTGAAATGAGCCAAGCAATGTAAGTGTGTTAAAGGTCGGTTTTCGGTCAACTAAAATGTTTACCGAGAAAGATGTCATGTTTAAACTTTTTCAGAAGATTACCAAGTGTGAGACTCCAAAAAGTCTGAAGTCCTACAATAATCTTTCTGTTTGTTACTAAACAATCCTTGACTTTTAATAACATCTTACATCATAAACCACACCTCTTTTCCTGGTCCATCGACCAATCAAAAGCTCTCAAATGAACCGGAAGTCGACCCATTTAAAATGTGGCAACTTCCCAGTTCATGTTAGAATTCAGTAGAATTCCAGAGAATTCCAGAAGCTGGAGAGCCTGAGGAGATGAAGAACTACAGAGTTGCTGGAGTTGAAAGATTCTGTTAGAGTCTGAGAAGTTCTGAAGAATGAAAGGAGTTCAGAGTTCTTGGGTGCAAACGCGTTCAGGATGATCCAGAGACGTTTTGGGATTATAACTTCTGTTTGAACAAACCACACACGACTATCTAAGGATTTCAGCTGCTCTCAACGGAGACGCTGAAAAGTCTGGAGGATTCTCTATCGAGCTGATTTACGTCAACCAGGTAACAGTCTCCTCTTCGATTAAAGTGTACCGGAGGCAAGCTGAGATCTGATGAAGCGTGCACGTTCTGGTCAAACAGATTAATTCCCTCACATATCTCTCTGTAAGATAACTCCATTTCATCTTAAAACTCTCCTCTTTCTCATAAAATCAGTACAGATATTTTAGAAATATCTGAAGCAAAGTCCTCGTTCACCGCCGAGTGATCGATGTCCCTTTTCTGTGAAACTTGTCTGTTATTATTTTCATATTTTGCCAAATTAATGTAAATGTTTGATGTTAAACTTTGATTCTGAAAATAAATGGCCGCATTCACTTTGATGGGTCAAAGATAAATAACGTCTCTCGTTACATTTCTGTTAAACTCAATGCACGACATTACACAGTCAGAAAGATGAGGAACTCGTGAATATTGTATGCATATATATCTCATATATTGTCATACTACACCAGAGACGGGGCTGCAGCTGGAGAACCAGAGACCAGAGACGGAGCTGCAGCTGGAGAACCAGGAACCCGAGACAAAGCTGCAGCTGGAGAACCAGAGACCAGAGACGGGGCTGCAGCAGCAGGTGGTGGAGGAGCCATGAACCCCTCCCTTCGCAAAACTCTCCCCTTCTTGCGCTGGGTTCGGGGAGGACCAGCAGTTTGCCCCTCTCTCTCCGATGATTGCTTGGCCCCACCAGGTGGAGAGCGAGGAGGAGGTGGGCAGCGGGGTGCAGTGGCGCGGTGAGGTGGAGAGGGACGGAGAGGCTGTGAGGACCCAGGTTTAATGGCCAGGCGGGTCCCCCAAAATGGATTCCTCCTCTCCTCCCTTTCTCTGTCTTTCTGAGCAGTCTTCTCTGCCTCACGGGCAAAAAACTCAAACAGAGTAATCATCCTCCCGCTGGGTTCAGGTCCGGTCATTGATGATTGCTTGGCCCCACCAGGTGGAGAGCGAGGAGGGGATGGGCA
>NC_056514.1:17150812-17154936 GCF_014905685.2 Nematolebias whitei | reverse complement strand
TACACAGTCAGAAAGATGAGGAACTCGTGAATATTGTATGCATATATATCTCATATATTGTCATACTACAACTGGTGGCCCGTTACGGCTCATAAATGACTGTGAATTCGTGTAAACATTGATTTTTTCATGTTGGCATGTTGAAAAAATAACAGTTTATCCGCTGTGTTACGCTGCATGTTTAAGCGTGTTGGTCTGTGAAGCTCAGTGAAGCTCACAGGAAGCTGAAATTGTGTCATTGAGTCTTTATAAAGCTGACATTGTACGCCTGTTATGTTAACTAAAAGCTGATGAGCTGTGGAAAACGTTGATTCTGTTTAAGAGTACGGAGGTTCTGCTGAAAGACCAGGACTGTGGTCCGGTTCTGTTGAGTTTGAACGAGTATTTTGAATAGATGGATAAACGTTTTAAAAGCTGAGCGCCGTCTCAGAACACAGTTAAGAGTTAATCGTTACAATTTTTAACAGAAAAAGTGCATTTTGACAGTTTAAGAGACGAAAAGCTGACAAACTATTTTCAGGCTAAATCTAGCATGCTGGTTGCAAACGTCTCCTGATTGGTTGAATATTGCTGTGTGGAGCGCCCTGATTTGCTGAGAAGGTTGACTGGCGTGGCTACGTCATCCCCTCTCAACCCTGCGCTGCTTTGCCATTGGTGATTTCAGTCACGTGACCCGGAAATGAAATTCGTTTTCATAGGGAAATAAAATCTGCTTTTTAAAGCTGAAAAGCGCTTTTAAAGTGATTTTGACACGCTGGTTAAATGCTCCGAAGCATACTCGCTGAAACTTTGCCACGTTAGAGTTAAAATCCGTCATAAAATGATGTTTTTTTTAAACAACGCTAGCGATGCTAATTTTAAGCTAACAGCATAACCACCGGGGCCTTCACTACGCTTAAAATCACTAAATAAAGCTGCAATATTGTTCCACAAAAACTCATGTTCATGCTAAGAAGTCGTGCTTGTTGAAATATTGCCACGTTTGTGTAAAAAATCCGTTCAGAAATGTTGATTTTCACCGAGTTTAGCCAAAGCTAACTTTAAGCTAAGCGGCTAACAACAGGATGTCAACCGAACGCCATAGGAAGTCATAGCGACCCCTACTGGATAACACAAACAGTGTCTGAGTTGAGATTATTAAGGTAAGGCTGACATCTTCTGGACAAACTTGAGAAGACAGGTTTCACTCGCTTTTTAGGTCTAAATAGTGAAATTAAACGTTTTAATTTTTCTAAAAGGCATTTTTGAGTTAATAAACATTCCTCAAAGCTGAAAATTACTGTTATCTTGCATTTTAAAAGTTATAAGGTATTTATGCAAAGAGCATTTACCAAAAAAGTTTTATTTCACTGGTAATCCCTTAAAACTAAGGTACAAAATAAACATTAACTTTTTAAAAATAGAAACAGTTACAGATTTTCACAAAGTTGGAAAAAGTTTACTCATTTGCTAAAAGGATAGTGCACGTTTAATTGATAAATCACTAAATAAAAGTAAATATATCAGACAAAGAGACTTTGCTGATTTTATTTATTCTGAAAAACCTAAAACATTAAAATTCTCCTGTTTAATCTTTAAATAGAAGAAAAATGACAAGCGATGAAGAAGAAGAGAACCTTTCAAAAACAACAAATGATGATATCATTTTGGGGGCCTTACATATTTTAACAACTCCACTAATCGGCAAGGAAGTCGAGCAATTTCAACAACTCGATGAAGTTCAAAGACATGAAGAGCTGAAAAGTCTGGCCGCAGGAACATTACAGACAGATAGTAAAAAGCTTAGCCTTGAACGGTTAGCAAAAATCTCTCTGCTTCTAAAAGCTGAATTGGATGAACGGTCGGAGCGCCTGGACAGGATGTCTAAAACACATGAGAGGGAGCTCTCAGAAATGCAGGCGTCACTAGAAACAAAATCTTATGAAAAGATTAAAGAAATAGACCGTCAGTACCAAGCCACGTGTGCAGATAACGATGTGCTACAACAACAATTGCAACTCGCAAAAAATGAACTGGAACAATGCAAAATAGATAAACAAAATCTACAAAAGCTACATATGCGCTTAGAAGGTGACTATTGTACATCCCAGGAACATTTAAAAAAATGTGAGGCGAAACTAAAAGCAGAAATTGATAAAGGTAAGGAAGTTGGGCAAGGTGACCTGGAATCCAAACCAGACCTTGAACAAAGTCGGGGTAATACACCAATAACTCAACAACCTCTTTACTCACCCGGTGCTTTTAGACCCATCCTAACACCTACACAAACGGGCAGAGCAACACCCCTACAACTAATCACGCATGTGAGACCATTGATATCTTCTCCATCAATGGATGACTTGCAAAAAATCTCAAAATATGTACAACGTTTTGTCCCTGGACCGTTGGGCTCCGCTGGAACAAAAGCGTACCTCAGAGATCTGGATTTCAGATTGAGATCTCATCCTAACGCTACGGTAGAAGATAAAATCAGTCTGATACGACTCACTTCGGACAGAGAGGTGTATACCTTCATCGAGCGTCTACCAGATGCAACGAGAAGAGATTACAAACTTCTGTGTGAAGCTCTGATTAAAGAGTATGATACCTGCACAGGACCAGCTGGATACCCAGCCGCAGACAAGGTCACGCAGGGTAAAGCTGAACATCCAAAAGTTTATTACAAAAGAATCTTCCAAGCTTATTTTGGTAACAGAAATGAAACCGGGATGGAGGAAGATGAAGGTTTTAAATTTGTTTTCAGCAAAAATCTCCACCCTGACATACAAACGTCAGTGCAAATGATGGCAAATTACAGAGAAAAATCCATCAGTGAGATTAAACAGTGCGCTGTGAACGTGTTTGAGGCACGTTGTCATGCCAAGACGCCCATAGAAGTGTTTCCTGGTGTAAAGGTTAAACCCCACTCCCTAGAATTAGAAGGAAGGCGTTCATCGCCACCCCCTCCTAAAAAAGGAGAAAAAAGGCAGTATTTTCAGACTAACAAACCGCATCATGAAGGTGCACGCTGGGACAAAAAGGCTCCTCCTTCAGAGGACGAACGTGATTATCGTAAATGGGACCAGCGGAGGACACAAAAAAATGGGAACCGAGAGGAACCCCAAAAAGACGTACCTAGCCGCCCCCCACCTCGGACGAAACGTCCAGAGGCGAAAAAAATCACAAAAATCCCAGAAAAAAGGCCCTCCACCTCTGAGCTCGGAAGAGACAGAAAAATTGCGTGAAATGTTAGAAGATTTGAAACACACTGACAAGGGAAGCCGACCAAAAGCACTATGCAGTGAGGTACTCACTACTACATCTCTGGGCGCGAATGACAACACTACAGATGTCGGTGAAACACACCAAGACGTTGCAGTTGTTGCCTCAAACAACCCCTCATCGGATGAAAGGGGGGTAATCACACACACAAACGATGACGAGTCATCGCAAGCTGAACACGCAGCAACAGCTACAGCTGTGCTGACGGTTCAGACAAACAAAGATTATACAAGCACTTCTGAACGCATGAAAAAGCGTCAGAAAAAACCCAAGAGGTTTCTGTGTAAATTTATCAGAAAGGGAGCCGCCAAAAAGGCGTACCTGTCAGTAACACTCGAAGGTGTCCTCACACACGAAGCACTCCTGGACGGTGGGGCAGACATAACAATTATGTCAGCTAAACTGTTCGAGGAGCTGAGGACAGCCGCAGCCGAGAAAAACAGGATAATACCTCTATCTGATTGTGCTATAGAAATGCAGGGTCTCTCGGAGAATAAAACAACCCTGACAGCTATAGCAATGGTTCACATGCAGATTGGCAATATGACACTGTACCACCCGGTACACGTGACCCATGTTGACTCATTCCCATTTTTGGTTGGCCAGGATTTTATAAATCGCTTTAACGCGATTATAGATTATGGTGATCAAACAATGTGGACAACAGTGAGCAAACCACTGCCAATAGAAACGCCTCCGGAGTGTGACACAGACTGCCCAACAGCAGGTACCGCGGAAGGCACAAAGGACTCCTCAGCCGAGGACACGAGCCCGGTGAGTACTCCTCTAACACCATGTGAAACCAAAGAAACCCAAGAGGTCCAAACTCTGACTCAACAAGACAGCCTCCTCTGTGAGCTGGA
>NC_056514.1:17148637-17150712 GCF_014905685.2 Nematolebias whitei | reverse complement strand
CCATCCATCTAGCCATCCATCCATCCTTTCATCCATCAATCTGTCCATCCATCCATTCTTTCATCAATACATCCACCCATCCATCCATCCATCCTTTCATCCATCCATCCATCCATCCATCCATCCATCCACCCATCCATCCATCTGTCTGTCCATCCATCCACCCATCTGTCCATCCATCCGTCTATCTGTCCATCCATCCATCTGCCACCTTTCTGTTATCTTGTTGCAAAGATAATGTATCAGGTAGAGAAAGGCAGACATTCCTCTTTCCAGTGATACTTTTCAGCTCCTGAAACAAAAATGTTTCCAGGGTGCCTAGACTGGAAAACTCCAGAGGGAGGTGCCCAGAACCCAGTCATTCCAAATACAGTCTAGGACAGAGTCCGCTTTCCTTTTCAAACTCATTGAACCACCTGCCAAAACCTTCTTGAGGCCAACTGAAGCCCTTCTGTAACACACTTCTCCATGGCCTCTCCAAACTCCGTCCACAAAAGTTTTTTTGCTTTTACAAGCATAGAAGCTGCAGTCCTTCTGGCCAACCTGTACCGTTCAGCTGCTTCAGGAGGAATCTGGGCCTCCGTCTGCTTGGTGGCCTCACTGCTGATGTCCACCAGCAGCTCCTTTGATAGTCTTCTAGTTGCTGGTCCTTCGGTTGTTGGTGCGACAGATACCAGTGACCGCCGGGTCACAGCTTCTGGAGGCTGCATGATCAGCTGAAGCTTTGAACGTGATTCATTTAGTTTTCACATCCCCAACTTCCCCTGGCAGGTTTGACAAACTCTTCAAGGTGTGCGTTGAAGAGCTCACAGACAGGGTCTTCCAGCAGATGTTCCCAGTTCATCTACTGTTTACTTTTGTCTTTTTTTTAACAAATGTCCATCTGGATACCTATGATGTGAGCGGTGATAACTTTGTATCTGAGGCTAAATATGATGGGTTATTTTACTAACACATGACACTCGAGGTGTAGGTTAAACAATCAGCTTTGTCTCTAATGTTCTGCACCATTTTAACTTCTAACTTCATTATTGTTCTGACTTTAAAATTTTCTTTTAACGTCTATTCCTAAACAGTTTGGCTAATTTTTTGCTAAACTAAGGACAACTCATCGGAAGATCTAAAGTTATAAATGAAGTTGAGTCAGTAATTAAACTCCATAATTAATCTAAAGTTCATGCTCAATAATCAGGTAAAACCAACAAAGTTCAGTCAGGTGTGTCGGACGGTTTCTTTTTGTTGAAACGTTTCGTCTTTCATCCAAAAGTCTATCTCAAACGAGGCGGCCGGCGGGGGAGAGGGCGGACTCCAGGAACCATCTTATCACCATCAAACTGGTTGACCCACTATGAGAAGGTGCTATCTATAAGACTGAGTTCGTTGTGGCTCCTCAGACTGAAGAATCTGGATGAAAGATGAAACGTCTCAACAAAAAGAAACCGTCCAGAGGACCTGACTCAACTTTGCTGGGCTCCATAAATAAGGTTACACCTTGTGTTGTTTCCTGATCCTCTGCTGATGGTTTCTTCTTATCAGGAGAAAGTCAGACAGGTTGGTGTCTGAGGACATAAATACAGTAAGTGCACGTGGATCTATTAACGTGACAGAAGGGTAAACAAAGCAAGCCGAGCTGCCATGTGTCACAGCGAGAGGTTTTCCTCACGCTTTGTTGACGTTCTACGGATGAGTGGAGAAGTTTATCTTAATAGGACCACACACACCCACACACACACACACACACACACACACACACACACACACACACACACCCACACACACGCACACACACACACACACACACACACGGGAATGATGGTTGAATAACCCACACTGACCAGTCAGGTGATGCTCCTGACCAAAGAAGTGTTAAATTTCTTTATGCACTGGATAAAAATGTGTTTCTAGAAAGCTGTACGACCAAAAGCAAACAAGGAGACGGCTTTTCTACAAACAGGTCAGTCAGCTGCTGCTGCATCGGAGACGACGCCTCATGTCCTGTGAGACACCTGGACAGGTCTCCAGTCCATCACAGAGACACATGGACAGGTCTCTAGTCCATCACAAGGACACATGGA
>NC_056514.1:17133997-17148537 GCF_014905685.2 Nematolebias whitei | reverse complement strand
ATGGATGGGTGGATGGAAGAAAGGATGAATGGATGGCTAGATGGATGGATGGATGAAGTGTCTGAAGTTTGACCAGTTATCTGACTGGTTTCCTTCCTTCCCCCCCAGTATAAAAACACAGATTCAGCTGGTCTTCCATGTCTGAGGTTTATTTGAACAGCCCGTCCAGTTCCTGCTCCTCCTCGATGCTGCCCTGAAACGAGCGCAGCGTGATGTAGCAGTGATTTACAGTGATTGTGCTGCAGTGGGGGCTCTGTCCTGCAACGAATTCTGAGCAGTAAAAGCACATTTCCCCCCCCCCCCCCCCCCCCCCCCCCCCACACACACACACACACCATGCCAGTGGGACATGATTTCACACAAGGTATTTTTAGCTCGGTGTTTTAAAATGATCATGTGTGCTACATGAACTGTAGATGTTTCATGGAGTAGATGGTGCAGTGGTTCCCCCAGGGGGCTGATGCCTCTACGGACCTAAGTTTGATTCCAAAAATAAAACAGATTTCATTAAATTTTGTGTGAGACTGTGGTAAAATTAACTTTCCTTTTGTTTTTGTTGCTAAATCAATAAATGTCATATAGCAACACGACAACAGAACTCCTCCTGTTTTTCAATGGTGCTTGCAGAACGTGTTTTTTTACATTTCAGATTATGTATTGTTTTTCAGCAGCTCCTGTCACACGGGCTGTTCTGGATTGTTTTGCACACGAAACCTGTGTGTCGGCTACAGATTAAATGTCCAGTAATGTGTTATGAATTTGAAATAATGGGATCAAAGTATCCATCCATCCATTTTCTTTACCCGCTCATTCCATTTTGGGTCACGGGGGTCGCTGGTGCCCATGTCCAGCAATCACTGTGCGAGGGGCGGGGTACACCCTGGACGGGTCGCAAGTCCATCACAGGGCCACATAGAGACAAACGACACAAACAACCATTCACTCTTTCACTCACACCTAGGGACAATTTAGAGTTACCAATCAGCCTAACATGCATGTTTTTGGTCTGTGGGAGGAAACCGGAGTACCTGGAGAAAACCCACGCATGCACAGAGAGAACATGCAAACTCCACCCAGAAAGGCCCCTGGACCGGGATTTGAACCAAGGACCTGCTCGCTGAGAGGCAGCAGCTCTACCAGTTGCGCCACCGTGCTGCCTGGGATCAAAGTATAGTTTTCTTATTGTGTAGTAAATTATTTAGACTTGATGTATTTTTTAAGTACATGCTGCACATAGCTATGTTGTGACTCACTATTTGGAATAAACTTAACACTTGGAGCCAATAAAGAAACGGTCTGAGGGCGTTTTCTGTTAATAGCGTGCAAACTGACAAGTCGTTGTCATAAAAATAAATAAATCCTGCTAAAACTAAACCAGAATAAGAAGCTTCAAACATCTTGTGATCCACAGGTGGCTGCATCGTTCCCTCACAGTCGTGCTTGAGTTGGAGTTTTAATACAGCAGCCATGAGGCGAGTCACAGGATGAAGATGATCACACTGCATGCAAACAAGAATCTCATTAATCTGGATTACATGATGGTTCCTGTGGGCCTACATCTTAAGAAACAGAACCAGTTCAAACAGTAGCTGCTCCACATCAATATAATCAGGGCCAGTGGAAAAATATTAAGTGTGGTTAATTTGTGTGAGTTAACCAAGTTCAATTACTGACAAGAACATGACAAAAACTCTAAAATATTTCTGCTCCACTCCGAACATCTACTCTGTTTCTATGAAAGCCCATTTCCGCCATGAAAGAAAAAATAAAAGCCCAACAGGAAGTCATAATTACGAGAATAAATGTCATAATTATGACTTATTCTCGTAATTATTACTTTGAAACTCAATTATGACTTCCTGTTGGGCTTTTATTTCATAGAGGAAATAGGCTTTGATACTAAATGCTATATAAAGTGGCGATGAAAAGATGTAAACATTATATAACTTTATTTAAAAGGATTGATGTATGAAGGCAGAGGGACATGAATGAATGAATCCATGTGCTATGCAGGAAAACTACCGGTGTCTGACAGGAAGTTGCATCCCTGTAGAGCAGGGGTGGGCAATTATTTTTTCCATGGGGCCACATGAGAAACAGAAAATATTGTGGAGGGCCGGCCAAAAGGCTGATCTCAATTCTGCATAATATTAACTCTATTTCTTTATAAAAAGCTGTAAATAGCATTGTTTTGACAAGCTGGTAAGAGTATATGTTATAATTAAGCAATGAAAACATGATGTTGCCTTCCAAAAAAATGTAATTTATTCAAGCGAATTTCCCAAACAATGGGAATGGCAATAAATCCCTAAAACAACATCATAAAAACACACAACACGTGCAAATAAAAATAACCACAATACAATTAAAATCATGCACAACTCAACCATCAAAACATCATTTAAAACTTCTTACATTTTTAAGTTGTTTTTTCTTGTTCAGTGAGAGAAATCCAGTCTCTCCTGGGCTTTAACGAGTGCATCAAAATCAGGTTGAATGTCTGAGGTGGAGATGCGAAGCACAGCTGACAGATGATCGTCAGTGAGAGATGATCTGTACCTGGATTTCGTGAACTTCATCATTGAAAATGTTTGTTCACATATGTAGGTAGAGCCAAAGAGAACCAACATCTTCTGAGCATGTCTCTTCATGTTTGGAAAGTTCTCCTCTTTGAGAGAAGAGTAGAAATCTAGTAGAGATCCTGATTTAAAGAGCTCTGCCAGTACTGCATCAGACTGCAGATCAATGAGTTCCAGCTGAACATCACTGGGTGCATTATCCACACTGCAGGTGAAGGGAGAGGAAATCATGAGCATTTCATCCTCGATTGTTTTGAGATCTTCAAATCTCCTTGAAAACTCACAATGCAATGCTCCTAACATGGATGAGTACCTGCGGAGGTGATCGGCTGATGGTGTGACTTCTTTCAGGGTTTGCATGTGAGTGAGATTGTTGCTCTCCAGTTGGCTTGAAAGAAACAGCATCTTTTTCATGAAAGCCTTCACCAGGGTGTGCATTTCATGAACAAAAAGGCCCCTGCCTTGCAGTTTGGTGTTCAGGTCATTCATCAGTGCAGTCACATCAACAGCAAATGCAAAATCTGCCATCCAGTCCTCATCTGAGAGCTCTGGGATGTCTTTGCCTTTCATCTCACAAAACTCTCGAATCTCTGTTTTCAGGTCCCAAACTCTTTTTAGCACTTTGCCCAGGCTGAGCCATCTGACAGGTGTGTGGTAGCCGATGTCACTATGCTCAGACTCATGGTCCTCCAAAAGTGCGACAAACTGTGATTCAATGCCCGTGCCCTGATGAAGTTTACTATGTTAGTAACAACATTAATAACATGGTTAATTTTTAGCACTGACTTGCACAACACATGTTGGTGTATAATACAATGCAAAAATACCAATTCCTGATCTGAGTCGATTTCAGGCACTTTATCTTGCATACGTTTTAAAAGTCCCACATTTTTCCCTGTAAGATTTGGGCAACCGTCCGTTGTGACACCTGCCAGTCTGTCCCATTTCAGTCCCAGTGTGTCCATGCACGCATTCACCTCCATGAAGAGATCGCCCCCTGTAGTCGTCCCTTTCATCGACCGCATTGCTGCCAGCTCCTCCGTAATCTTGAAGTCTGAAGTGATCCCGCGGACAAATACGAGTAACTGGGCTGTGTCACGGACATCACAGCTTTCGTCCAAAGCCAAGGAGAAAAAGTCAAAACTTGCCACTTCACGTTGCAGCTGAAGCTCCAGATTCCACGATATGTCCTCCACCCTTCTCGTCACGGTTCGCCTGGAGAGCGGGACTTTCTCAAATGCTTCTTTTTATTCAGGGCATATTAAAGCTGCGGAGTCCACCAAGCACTCTTTGATAAACTCCCCCTCCGAGAATGGCTTACTGTTTTTAGCGATTTTGTGAGCTATCACAAAGCTGGTCTTGGTTGCTGCATCCCTGGATGTGTGAAGCTTGGTAAAAAAGTCTTGCTGCTTTTGCAGTTTAGCTAGCAAAGCTTCCGATGTCCGCGCCTTTTCAGCATCAGTCATGTTCTTGTATTTCTCCCCGTGTTTCGTCTCGTAATGCCGACTCAAATTGTAGTCCTTAAACACAGCGATCTGCTCCCCGCAAACTAAACACATGGCTTTACCCCTGACTTCAGTAAATAAATACTTAGCAGTCCAATTTTTGTTGAAAACCCTGCATTCTTCATCTACCTTTCTTTTTTTAGCATAAGCAGACATTTCTGAGGGCTGAAGTCGTCTTGTGACTTGCTAGTGACAACGATCAAATCACGCGCATGTCTCAATATACGCTTTGCGTCATCATGTACGTAAATAAAAAAAAACCTTCAAAATAAAAGCATTGCAGCTTCAGTCCATGCATCAGGTAAAATAAGAAAATATGTTTATTTTGTAATTTCCAATTAACGTTACACGGGCCGGTCAGAGTCAATCAAAGGGCCGCATGCGGCCCGGGGGCCGTACAATGCCCAAGTTTGCTGTAGAGTCACGTGTCCGGCAAGGGACAAACTTTAAAATTAAATTAGAAAAGTCAAAATTATGACTTTAAAACTCGAAATTATGACTTTTATTCTCATAATTATGACTTTAAAACTCGAAATTATGACTTCCTGTTGGGCTTTTTTTTTTTTCATGATGGAAATGGGCTTCCATAGTTTTCAATTCTTTGGACCTAGTTTGATTTTTTTTTTTTACCACAAAAATCCCTTCTCTGATCCATCCATCCATCCATCCATCCATCCATCCATCCATCCATCCATCCATCCATCCATCCATCCATTATCTTTACCCGTTTATTCCATTTTGGGTCACGGGGGTCGCTGGTGCCCATGTCCAGCAATCACTGTGCGAGGGGCGGGGTACACCCTGGACGGGTCGCAAGTCCATCACAGGGACACATAGAGACAAACGAGACAAACAACCATTCACTCTCTCACTCACACCTAGGGACAATTTAGAGTTACCAATCAGCCTAACATGCATGTTTTTGGTCTGTGGGAGGAAACCGGAGCACCCGGAGAAAACCCACGCATGCACGGAGAGAACATGCAAACTCCACCCAGAAAGGCCCCTGGACCGGGGTTTGAACCAAGAACCTGCTCGCTGAGAGGCAGCAGCTCTACCAGTTGCACCACCGTGCTGCCCCCCCTTCTCTGATACAAAAGGTTATTTTTATTTCAAATAAATATGTGCCTGATGTGTTTTCTTTCTAACGTTTTGTGGACGCCAGCACTGAACGTCAGCTGGAGTTATCAATCATGTGCCAATATTAAATAAATGTTGCAAATTCATGGAAAAAGTTGTAACCTGGAACATTGCTTGCCCATCGATGAATTAATGACCCAACATAATCCCATGACAAACATTCATAATCTGGGATTTAATGCCAAACATTTCTGAAGCACAGCAACATTAATTTGCTTAATATCAAAACTACATGTTTTTTAATGACAACATATTCAATAAAATCAGGATTTTACATCAGATCTCTGTGTTTTACAAGCAACACGTTTAAACATAACTAACCTCCCTCCTTAATAAGACATGAGTACCTCACCTCATCCAGACCCTACATTAATCTCAAAGGTGCAAAGCTGCAGTTGACCCATCAATGGTGTGTAAATGTATTTTTTATGCCTACAATAAATTACTGCACTAAAATAACTCAATATCTTTTTTTGGGTCTTTGCCAGTTTCAAGCCCAGATAAAGGATGAGGGTTAGAACTGTGGCATTACAATAAAAAGGAAGGATTAACTGATGAAACTTTATTTTGTATGTTTTCTAAATACATGCAGGTTCTTTTTAATGACTTTATATCTCACCCATGACTTGATTCCTCAAACGTATGCAATTTCATCCATTCATTATATTTACCCACTTCTTCCTTTTCGGGTCATGGGGGTCATTGGTGCCCATATCCAGCAGGGGTGGGGTACACCTGGACAGGTCTCCAGTCCATCACAGGGACACAGAGAGACAAATGAGACAAATAACCATTCACTCTCTCACTCACACCTAGAGACAATTTAGAGTTACCAATCAGCCTAACATGCATGTTTCTGGTCTGTGGGAGGAAACTGGAGTACCCGGAGAAAACCCCCTCAGAATGGACCCAGGTGATCCTACAACCTTCTCGCTGTGAGGCGACAGCTCTAACCACTGAGAGACAGCAGTACTGACGCCACCTTTTAATATCAGCAGTTAAATTTCATTTTAATTGCATCATTTTAGTGCTTAAAGTTCCTTTTTCGGTGAATGTAATGAGCTGGAATTATTAAGAAACAGGTGCAAAACATTTTAACTCATAATCTGAGACTTGTGACATATTTCATCCCAACGTTTTATTCAATTACATCTGACACGAAACAATAAAAAGTACAATTGCACGTTTCATAGAAAACCGAAACTGAGCTGAAATGACTGGATTTGAAAGGTGGCCATGCTTCTCCTGAAGTGTAGGATTAGCTTGTGAGAACACCGTAAACTTGTTAACCTGAAAACTATTCATGTGTCCATCACTGCTCTGAATATAAAGTACATGTTTCCAGCTGTCCCACATTGTATTATGACATCGTCTCATTTTCAAAGATCACAGAGTACAGAACAGCCAAGAAAGGAAACAGATCCATTTCATGCTGATGTCAGTCTGCAGATGATGCACATCTGAATCTGCTAAATATGAACAGAATATCACTGTAGCTAGCAGGTAACTCGGTTTACATTTAAAACACATTAACCCTTTTAGAACTCTGGGATTAATGTTAGATATGTTAAATTATTCTAATATGACATAATATGTTGTGTTAGATAAATTTGTGAATGACGTTTTTCTTTCATCTCACTAAGAGCTCAAATGTAAATACGACAGAGCGTTACATAAAAAACATACTATCATTTGAGTTTGTGGTCCCTCCTACCAACAATTTTGCTTTTAAAGCATGAAACAGTTAATCTCTTAGTGACCAGTTAGTAAACACAGAGCTAAAGGCATACATAATGGATTAAACATTTGTCATGAGGGTACAAAAGTTAAATGAATGCTGTTGTTTCTCCTGTGGAGATGTAATATTCATGAACAATCCAAAGTTTTTGAACGGCTCTTTGCAACAAAAGATGGGAACCCGTACCTTTTTCTATTTTTTTACTCCTCAAATACTTTTCCACTGAGATGAAGGATAGCAGGCAAAGGGGAGGAGTGGTTTCCTGCTTGACAAGACACGTACTTCCCATACGTCACCACGTACAGCCATACGATGTGCTGTCACTACTGTTTAAAACTGAGCAGCTCTTTGAAATGAACGGATCTTTAAAATGTGGTTCCTTTTGTAGTGAACCTGATCTGACCCTGATGACCCCAAATCTATCAGATGGACAGGGACTGTTATTTCATTGATCTGAATACAGTCTGAGCCATCTGATGACTTTCTTTCTTGAATTAATCAAGCAGAAAAGACAATTCTCTATGATCATCACTGTTTTACAAAATGTTTGATAATCAAAATTGTGTTAGTTCACCCAATGTTACAGGTTGAAAAGAACTACTCATTTTTATTTTACATAAACAGTAAGTAATGATTTTTATTCCTCATTCAAAGAAGAAATCAGGTTAATATGCATTTCTTGATTTTCTGTCTGAAATGAGCCAAGCAATGTAAGTGTGTTAAAGGTCGGTTTTCGGTCAACTAAAATGTTTACCGAGAAAGATGTCATGTTTAAACTTTTTCAGAAGATTACCAAGTGTGAGACTCCAAAAAGTCTGAAGTCCTACAATAATCTTTCTGTTTGTTACTAAACAATCCTTGACTTTTAATAACATCTTACATCATAAACCACACCTCTATTCCTGGTCCATCGCCCAATCAAAAGCTCTCAAATGAACCGGAAGTCGACCCATTTAAAATGTGGCAACTTCCCAGTTCATGTGAGAATTCAAAAGAATTCCAGAGAATTCCAGAAGCTGGAGAGCCTGAGGAGATGAAGAACTACAGAGTTGCTGGAGTTGAAAGATTCTGTTAGAGTCTGAGAAGTTCTGAAGAATGAAAGGAGTTCAGAGTTCTTGGGTGCAAACGCGTTCAGGATGATCCAGAGACGTTTTGGGATTATAACTTCTGTTTAAACAAACCACACACGACTATCTAAGGATTTCAGCTGCTCTCAACGGAGACGCTGAAAAAGTCTGGAGGATTCTCTATCGAGCTGACCTACGTCAACCAGGTAACAGTCTCCTCTTCGACTAAAGTGTACCGGAGGCAAGCTGAGATCTGATGAAGCGTGCACGTTCTGGTCAAACAGATTAATTCCCTCACATATCTCTCTGTAAGATAACTCCATTTCATCTTAAAACTCTCCTCTTTCTCATAAAATCAGTACAGATATTTTAGAAATATCTGAAGCAAAGTCCTCGTTCACCGCCGAGTGATCGATGTCCCTTTTCTGTGAAACTTGTCTGTTATTATTTTCATATTTTGCCAAATTAATGTAAATGTTTGATGTTAAACTTTGATTCTGAAAATAAATGGCCGCATTCACTTTGATGGGTCAAAGATAAATAACGTCTCTCGTTACATTTCTGTTAAATTCAATGCACGACATTACACAGTCAGAAAGATGAGGAACTCGTGAATATTGTATGCATATATATCTCATATATTGTCATACTACACTTTCAAAGAGCTATATACCATCTCTACTCTCCTGGCAGACGTGTAAAACAACACATTGCATTTGCTACCAACCTTTTAACGCATACTAATGCTCAGATTGAGGAGTGGTGGCACAGACTACCATTTTGAGTTATTGACAGATTTTCCAAAGCTGCCCACTTCATTCCCATACCTAAGCTCCTCTCAGCCTTCGAGAACGCCCAACTTTCAGTCCAGCGCATGTTCAGGATACACGGGATCCCCTTGAACGTGGTCTCAGATAGGGGTCCACAATTCGTCTCACAGGTATGGCGACGTTTTTGCAATGCTTTGGGGGCCCCAGTCAGCCTCACTTCTGGCTACCACCCTCAATCAAATGGCGAGGCAGAATGGTGTAACCAGGTGCTGGGGGCCACACAAGGTGTGTTGTGGAGAGCAACACTTCTGCTTGGAGCAAGCATCTGGCATGGATCGAATATGCTCATAACACACACACGTCATCTGCCACCGGCTTGTCTCCTTTTGAGCCATCAGTGGGTTACTCACCCCCTCTTTTCTATAATCAAGAAACTGACATATCTGTCCCCTCAGTTGAGCACCATTTCCGCAGGTGCTGCAGAGCGTGGTGTAGATCAAGGCAGCCCTACTACGAACCTCGACCCAAAACAAGAGGATAACTGACCGCCACTGCTCCGTAGCTCCTGCATACAAAAGGTATGGCTTGCTACACGCAATATTACTTTGAAGGACACGCCACTGAAAACTGGCTGCCCGTTTTATTGGACCTTTCCCAGTGACCCACATCATCAACCACTCAGCTGTAAGGCTACAATTACCCACATCCATACGGGTCCACGCCACTTTTCATCCATCCATCCATTTTCTTCCGCTTATCCAGGTTCGAGTCGCGGGGGTAGCAGCTTAAGTAGGGAGGCCCAGACTTCCCTCTCCCCAGCCACTTGGGCCAGTTCCTCCAGGGGAATCCCGAGGCGTTCCCAGGCCAACCGAGAAACATAGTCCCTCCGGCGTGTCCTGGGTCTTCCTCTGGGCCTCCTCCCGGTGGGACGTGTCCGGAACACCTCACCAGGGAGGCGTCCAGGAGACATCCTAACTAGATGCCCGAGCCACCTCAACTGACTCCTCTCGATGTGGAGAAGTAGCGGCTCTACTCTGAATCCCTCCCGGATGATCGAGCTTCTCACCATATCGCTAAGGGAGAGTCCAGACACCCTGCGGAGAAAACTAATTTTGGCCGCTTGTATCCGAGATCTCGTTCTTTCGGTCACAACCCAAAGCTCATGACCATAGATGAGGGTAGGAATGTAGATCGTTCGGTAAATTGAGAGCTTCACCTTTTGACTCAGCTCTCTCTTCACCACGACAGACCTGTACAGTGCCCACTTCACTGCAGACACTGCACCTATCCTCCTATTGATCTCACGTTCCATTTTTCCCTCGTTTGTGAACAAGACCCCAAGACACTTGGACTCCTCCACTTGGGGCAGGACCTCTTCCCTGAACCGGAGAGGGCACTCTACCCTTTTCTGGCTCAAGACCATAGCCTCGGATTTGGAGGAACGGATCTTCATCCCGGCCGTGTCGCACTCTGCTGCAAACCGCTCCAGCGAAAGCTGTAGATCACGATCTGATGAAGCCAATAGGACCACATCATCTGCAAAAGCAGAGACGTAATCCTAAGGTCGCCGAAACGGATCCCCTCAACACCTTGGCTGCGCCTAGAAATTTTGTCCATAAAAGTTATGAACAGAATTGGTGACAAAGGGCAACCTTGGCGGAGTCCAACTCTCACCGGGAACGAGCCTGACTTACTGCCGGCAATGCGGACCAGGCTCTAACACTGGTCATACAGGGTCCTAACAGTCCGTATCAAAGATGCCAGATGGTAGACCAGAATCGCCTCAAAGCCGTGCAGAAGTCATTCTCCATGGCCTCTCCGAACTCCTCCCATGCCCGAGTTTTTGCCTCAGCGACCACCCGAGTTGCATGTCACTTGGACTGCCGGTACCCATCAGCTGCTTCCGGGGTCCCACAGGCCAAAAAGGCCCGATAGGACTCTTCTTCAGCCTGACAGCATTCCTCAACACAGGTGTCCACCACCGGGTTTGAGGGTTGATGTCGCAACAGGCACCAACAACCTTGCGGCTGCAGCTCTGGTAAGCTGCCTCGACAATAGAGGCATGGAACAGGGCCCACTTGGACTCAATGTCCTCTACCTCCCCCGGAACATGTTCAAAGTTCTCTTGGAGGTGGGAGTTAAAGCTCCATCTCACAGGAGACTCTGCCAGATGTTCCCAGCAAACCCTCAAAATACGTTTGGGCCTGCCAGGTCTGACCGGCATCCTCCCCAACCATCAGAGCCAACTCACTACCAGGTAGTGATCAGTGGACAGCTCCGCCCCTCTCTTCACCCGAGTGTCCAAGACATGTGGCCGCAGATCAGATGAGCCAACGACAAAGTCAATCATCAAACTGCAGCCCAGGGTGTCCTAGTGCCAAGAGCCATATGGACACCCTTATGCTTGAACATGGTGTTTCTTATGGACAATCCATGACAAGCACAGAAGTCCAACAACAAAACACCAATCGGGTTCAGATCAGGGGGGCCGTTTCTCCCAACCACACCCCTCCAGGTCTCACTGTCATTGCCCACGTGAGCATTGAAGTCCCCCAACAGAACAAGGGAGTCCCCAGGAGGTGCACTTTCCAGTACCCCCTCCAAGGACTCCAAAAAGGGTGGATAATCTGAACTGCCATTTGGTGCATAAGCACAAACGACAGTCAGAACCCATCCCCCCACACGTAGGTGGAGGGAGGCTACCCTTTCATTCACCGGGGTGAACCCTAACACACAGGCACTAAGATGGGGGGCAATAAGTATGCCCACTCCTGCTCAGCACCTCTCACCAGGGTCAACTCCAGAGTGGAAGAGTGTCCAACCCCTCTCAAGGAAACTGGTTCCAGAGCCATGCGTAGAGGTGTGTCCGACTATTTCTAGCCAGAACCTCTCAACCTCACACACCTGCTCAGGCTCCTTTCCCACCAGTGAGGAGACATTCCACGTCCCAATAGCCAGCTTCTGTAGCCAAATATCAGACCTCCAGGGTTCCCGCCCTCGGCTTCCACCCATCCCACATTGTACTCTACCCCTTTGGCCCCTCCCACAGGTGGTGAGACCATGGGAAGGGGACCCACCTCTCCTCTTTGGGCTATGCCCAGCCGAGCTCCATGGGTAAAAGCTCGGCCACCAGGCGCTCGCCCACGTGCCCCACCTCCAGGCCTGGCTCCAGAGTGGGGCCCCGGTGACCCACGTCCGTGCGAGGGAACATCGAGTCCATTTATTTTTCTCATCATAGGGGTGTTTGGGCTGCACTTTGTCTGGTCCCTCACCTAGGACCTGTCTGCCTTGGGTGACCCTACTAGGGGCGTGAAGCCCCTGACAACATAGCTCCTAGGATCATTGGGACACTCAAACCCCTCCACCACGGTAAGGTGGCAGCCCATTTTTCATGTCTCCAAAATCAAACCTGTTTCTGAGAGCCCACTGAACCCTCCTACGAACCTCCCTCCACCCCCCCGACTCAATAACAATCACCCGGCATTCACGGTCAGACACATCCTAGATGTCTGACGCCGGGGTCAGGGGTTCAGTACCTCGTCGACTGGGAGGGATATGGTCTGGAGGAGATGTCCTGGATACCCAGATCATTTATTTTAGACCCGAGTCTCATAAACTCCTTCTTCAAGGAACATCCTGAGAAGCGCTTCAGGTCGACTGGAAGCTATCCTTGAGTGGGAGGTAATGTTGGAGTTCCTGTCTTGCTGCTACTGCTCTGAAAACACCAGAGGGCACCAGCACCTGGCACAGCTGAGAAGAATCTGAATGATTAGACGCCTGGAGTATAAAGAACAGCAGATGACTCTTCTTGATGCTGGAGCATTGAACCTGCTATGGTAGTAGTGCTTCTAGCCTTTTATATCATTGTCTGAGTGAGACTGACCTGTCTGCCTTTGCATTACAGCAAAACCTTCTCGTAATCTACCGGAGTCTGGACCTTGTGAAAACACATGCCTGGAATATTTTGTTGTCTCCTAAACTACCTTCCTGTGTCTTCCTACCTGTGGTGTGGACTCAAGTCACATGACTTGGACTCAAGTTAGACTCGAGTCATTAATATTATGACTTTAGACTTGATTCGAAAAACTGTTCAGAGACTTATGACTTGACTTGGACTTTGACCTGTTTACTTGAAAAGACTTGATATTTTACCCATAATTTAAAGTTTAAAACATATATTATTTAAGAAGTGTGCCCCATTAATTAATTTCACTCCTTCCGTATTAACAAACGCAGACCGTCTCTCTGTGTTTTCACACTCTGTACGTATGCTAGTGAAGATTCTCGGTCAACCAAAACATGGTAAATCCAAAAAAGATCAAAGGCAAAAACAAATGGACTTCTATTCTGTAGTTGAAGACATTGTGCTTCTCATCCAAGGAGCTTTCTCAATTCAAAGACCAGGGAGTGTGGGGTTTGAGTTATAAAGCTGAGGTGTTCTGTAAGCTAGCAAACTGACACATGCAGATTGCCCTCTCACTCCTCACAGCAGAGGATTGCTAGGGTCTTTGTTAGGGGCCATTTACACAATGCATATTTTGAGTGAAACCACACCTTTCTCTCTGCAGTTCGGCTGTTCAATTACACAACACCAGTTGCCCCCCCTCCCCCCCCCCTCGTTGAATCCAAAGGTGCTTCAACCCACCTCTCAGAGTGGAGGTTTTCGAGGAGACCGTCCGCTGATGTGTCAACACTTCCTGTAGAGCTGTGAAAGAACATTTGCACTACACACGCGTGGACCAATGGCATATTTCTATCAACGACAATGGCACCGGAGTATAACATACTGCTTTCTATGCTATGACTAATGGAATATATTTTGGTCTTGTGGTTAATCTACACTGGAACGTAGGTGCTGTGACCAACATCTGTGTTTGGAAGAGATGCCAGTTGGATCCAATTCGAAATTGCTGAATGAGCCTGTCGAGGCAGGCGTATATTTCACATGTCGCACTTGAGTTTAACATGTTAAATGTGCTAAATAATAACAGTAACAGTAATAAACAGTATTTCTGTTAGTGTGGGAGATATAATGAAGCTATTTGAGCTAAATGAAGTTATCTGGACATTACGTAATTCAAGTTATGTGATTTAAACAATGATGTGAAACATATTGCATGTTATTAAAATTGAAAATGAAAGCCTTCCTCTCTGTTGTTGTCCTGGATACTGACGCCGTGTTGTTTATCTGGCTTGTATGGGTGTCACTCCTTTGCTTAATGCAGCTTAAAACATTGAATGGTTTGGAAAAAAGAACTACTCCGGTTTCCTCCCACAGTCCAAAAACATGCATGTTAGGCTGATTGGTAACTCTAAAATTGTCCCTAGGTGTGAGTGAGAGAGTGAATGTTTGTTTGTCTCGTTTGTTTCTATGTGGCCCTGTGATGGACTTGCGACCCGTCCAGGGTGTACCCCGCCCCTCGCACAGTGATTGCTGGACATGGGCACCAGCGACCCCCGTGACCCAAAATGGAATAAAAAGGTAAAGATAATGGATGGATGGAAAAAAGAACTGAGGAGAATTTTAAGTGAATATTTGCTTCAACATTTCTCTCTTCGGGGTCCTCCTGCACCACTGAGCCTCTGACTCAGGTGTAAGCTCTTTTGGAACCGGTCTTTCTCTGGTAGGAGGAGCTTCTCCTCGCAGGAAAAATAAAAATAAAAACTTGGTTGTTTGTATAACCAAAGTAAACACTGTTATGATACGGACTACCCAGTGGGAACGAGAACCAGAACGACAA
>NC_056514.1:17131381-17133897 GCF_014905685.2 Nematolebias whitei | reverse complement strand
CCGACACAGGAAGAACCAAGAGCAGGATCCGAGATGGCCAGGAAACTATAGACACAAAAATACACGGTAAGATATCCTTTTCATATACTCAATATACTGGCTAGAGGCACAACTACCAGAAAGGAAGTAATGCTCCAGCGACAAGAAGAGCTTGACTGCAGCCTTATGTAGTGGAGGAGCTCGTCAGGTGGAATGGTCGTCAGCTGTGGATGATTGGCGGCCATCTTGGGGCTGCAGCAAGTTCAACTCTTACAGTACCCCCCCCTTCACGAGTCGCCCCTGGGCGACCCAAGGCGCTTCTCGGGGTGGGCCTTGAAAAAGGCGGTGATAAGGCTGGGGTCCAATATGAAGGAACGAGGGATCCAAGATCGCTCCTCCGGGCCATAGCCCTCCCAATCCACGAGATACTGGAAGCCCCGTCCCCGGCGACGGACATCCAGAATGGTACGGACAGTGAAGGCAGGATGGTTGTCAATAAGTCGGGCGGGTGGAGGGAGGTCGGCAGGAGGGCACAACGGGCTCTCTGAAACAGGTTTTACCTGAGAAACGTGGAAGGTAGGATGGATTCTCAAGGAGCTGGGGAGCTGTAGGCGCACAGCCGAGGGATTGATGATCTTGTCAATTGTGAATGGGCCGATGAAGCGAGGAGCCAATTTCCTGGGGGTGTCTTTGAGATGAATGTCTCTGGTGGATAACCACACCTTCTGGCCCTCCCGATACGAAGGTGCGGCGGAACGGTGACGGTCCACGAACCTCTTGTTTTGAGCCGCCGTGCGAAGAAGAGCCACCCGTGTTTGGCGCCAGAGACGTCTACAATGGCGAAAATGGTGCTGGACAGACGGTACTGAAACCTCTGTCTCCTGACTGGGGAACAAGGGAGGGAGATAGCCCAGTGAAGCCTCAAAAGGTGACATACCTGTGGCCGAGGAGGTATGCGAGTTGTGGGCGTACTCGACCCACACAAGATGTTGACTCCACGCTGAGGGGTTACGCTCCACAATGCACCTCAGGGTGGTCTCCAGCTCTTGGTTGCACCTTTCAGTCTGTCCGTTTGACTGAGGATGATAACCCGAAGTGAGACTGGTGGACGCCCCCAATGTCCTGCAGAAACAACGCCAAACTTGGGAAATGAACTGCGGTCCTCTGTCAGAGACCACATCTGAAGGGATGCCATGAATCCTAAAAACTTGTTGGACCAAGATTTGAGCTGTCTCCATGGCCGATGGGAGCTTGGGTAGAGGGACAAAATGTGCTGCTTTAGAAAACCTGTCGATGATAGTTAGAATTGTGGTGTTACCTTCAGAAGGGGGTAACCCAGTGACGAAGTCCACTGAAATGTGAGACCAGGGTCGGCTAGGCGTCGGCAGAGACTGTAGGAGACCGGCAGGAGGCTGAGTACCGGTCTTGTTCCTGGCACAAGTGGAGCAAGCCACAACAAAGTCCTTGACATCCTTAGAAAGCGTGGGCCACCAGAAATGTCTCTTCGTAAGAGACAGCATACGTGCTGTACCAGGATGACACGAGAGTCTATTGGTGTGGAGCCAGTCAAGTACCTTGGACCTCATATGAGAGGGGACGAACAAAGTGCCAGGGGGACCAGTGCCAGGATCAGGTTCCTTCAGGTGGGCCTCACGAACCTCTCTCATAATAGGCCATGTAAGGGCTCCGACGATGCAGACCGGGGAGATGATGCCCTCCACAGCTTCCGGAGTGTCTGGAGGAGAAAACTGGCGGGAGAGAGCGTCAGGCTTGATGTTCTTGGTACCAGGTCGGAAAGTCAGTGTGAAGTTAAAACGGTTAAAAAATAAGGACCAGCGTGCCTGTCTGGGGTTTAACCGTTTAGCCTCTCTCAAATATGTGAGGTTCTTGTGATCTGTCCAAATCAGGAAGGGAGTCTCTGTGCCCTCAAGCCAATGGCGCCATTCCTCCAAGGCCAATTTAACAGCCAATAATTCTCTGTTGCCCACATCATAATTTCTCTCTGCTTGAGACAATCGGCGGGAAAAAAATGCACAGGGGTGTACCTTGTTATCCAAGAGCGACCTCTGGGATAGGACCGCCCCGACTCCTGTATCAGATGCATCCACCTCAAGGATAAACTGCCGTGTGGGGTCTGGATGACAGAGAATGGGTGCAGATGAGAATAAATCCTTCAGCTTACCAAAAGCAGCGTCGGCCTCAGGAGTCCATTTAAATGCTCTGGTCGTGGAGGTAAGCTGAGATAGGGGTGCGGCGATGCGGCTGTAATTCTTGATGAAATGCCTATAAAAGTTTGCGAACCCCAAGAATCGTTGTAGTTGTTTCCTTGTTTCCGGAACTGGCCACTCCACCACTGCCTTAGTCTTCTCGGGGTCGGTCCTGAAAAACCCTTCCCCGAAGATAAACCCCAAAAAGGACACAGATGAGGCATGGAAATCACACTTCTCGCCCTTCACAAAAAGTTGATTCACATAGAGCCTTTGTAGAACAGCTCTAACATGGTGAACATGTTCTTCCTTGTTTCTTGAATAGATGAG
>NC_056514.1:17130842-17131281 GCF_014905685.2 Nematolebias whitei | reverse complement strand
CATCCAGGCTGTCACATTGTAAAGTTTGCAGATGATACAGCGGTGGTGGGATGCATCACAAACAATGATGAGTCCAGCTACAGGCAAGAGGTGGAACACCTGGAGAGCTGGTGCAGAGAGAATAACCTTCACATCAATGTGAAGAAGACAAAGGAGATGATTGTGGACTTCAGAAGGAACAAAAACACCTACACCCCCCTGAACATAAGAGGATCTGCGGTGGAAGTGGTCTCCAGCTACAAGTACTTGGGTGTACACATGAATGACAACCTCAGCTGGAGCAACAACACCACCAGCCTGATCAAGAAAGCTCATCAGAGACTCTACTTCCTCAGACGGCTGAGGCGAGCTGGTCTGGGAAGCTCAGTCCTCACCTCCTTCTACAGGTGTGCAGTGGAGAGCATCCTGTGCTCCAGCATCAACGTGTGGCATGGAGGCT
>NC_056514.1:17120064-17130742 GCF_014905685.2 Nematolebias whitei | reverse complement strand
TCTAGATGCAGGAAGAGGGCCACCTGCATCATGAAGGACCCCACTCACCCAGCACACACACTTTTTGCCCCGCTCCCCTCAGGAAGGAGGTTGAGGAGCATTAAGTGTAGAACCACTAGACTGAGGAACAGCTTCTACCCTGAGGCTGTTAGACTCATGAATCTCTAACTAGAATAATCACTGTGAAAAACCATATCATGTTGCTGCTGATCTGTTTCATGTTGCTGCTGATCTGTTTCAATGTTGATGTGTTCATGCGTGCACATCTGCTCACACACTCATGTTCATGTTTGTGCTGATGTTCAATGTTTTATGTTAAGAGTGCTTAGTGTATCCTTTTAGCCATCCTATCCTATTTATCCTTTTAGCCATCCTATTTGTTAAAAGAATAAATAAGATAAAAAAAAAAAACTGTAGTATGAGTTTTTATAATTGCTTATTGTTGTTGCTGTTGTCCATTGTTGTCATCATTCTTTGTTGAAATCAGGTATCTCTTGTAAATGAGTCCTCGAGGCTCAATGGGATTTACCTGTATAAATAAAGGTTGATTGAGTGCTTAGTGTATATTTAGTTGATGTTATTCTTAGTTCATATCTTAGATGTTATTACTGTTTTTCTTGTACATTGTATTGTTGGATGTAACTGGGACCCTGTGTACATAATTTCGCTCCACCACATGTACCACATGAGGTGCGAATGACAATAAAGAAACTCTGACTCTGACTCTGACTCTGCTGGTCTCACACAATCCTCAGGACGGGCAGGCTCATCCTCCCAGCTCCAGCTCAGCTGGTGACTCGCAGAGGCCGTTCCAAGAACCCAGCCGCACGTAATCATGATGGCCTGACCCGCGCAGACAGGCGGACAGAGACGGGTCTGCGACGAACGGTGGAAGCGATTTTAAAAAACATTTTACGAGTACAAAAAATAATAATCATTTTTAAATCGCTTCAGCAATTTTTTAAAAAATTTTTTGTATTAAAAACAAAATATTATTTTATTTAAAAATTGCTTCCACCGTCCGCCTGACTGCCGGGTGGGATCGGGATTCAGCCTTCATGATTACGTGCGGCCGGGGTCTCGCAACGTCCATCTGCGAGTCCCCATCTTCAGCTTTGCAGTGACCAGCGGAGCTCTGAGCACACAAGGCTGGTATCCGGAACCCGAGCCTCCGAGTCGGCACATCGAAGGATCTTCCGCGGTGACCAGCTGAACTTGGAGCCGGGGAGATGACGCCCTGCCCGGCCTGGCGCTCCGAGGCTCCGGAGGGAGGATCGGGGTGCACCAGCAGAGCTCCATCCAGCTTGCTCTGAATTATGTTGTCGGCCACCAAGCACAAAAAATGCCAGCACATCAACATTAGACCAAGATGTTGTCAGTATTGTTTTTAAAATTTTTAAAATAAGTCCAGCCGCTGCTCCAGTCCAAGAAATTGCAAATGGCGGATTATTGTTTTGAAAAGTTTCTGAAGGATCCAGTGACTCCGCCCCCGACTCCGCCCCCGACCAATCAGTGACCGACAGTGTTCTGACGTCACGTTTTAGTACCTCTTCGTTCTGGTTAGAACCACAGAGCCAAGGGTACTGAAAATAGTAACAGGTGCTAAGTACTGGTACTAATGGAAAAGCCTCAGAACCGAGCCAAGTAGGGTCCAGTCAGCCCGTACCGGTACTAATGGAAAAGGGGCATAAGTTATGCTGCTATAGGCTTAGACTGCTGGAGGACAAACTGAACACATTTCCTCTCTCTGCTGCTGTCTTTACTTACTCTATTCGTTTGTATTTGTAATTATTTCTATCTTAACATGTTTTTTATCTTTCCTCCTATAGAAAGTACATCTGGACCTGTCATTCTATGTTTGTTTCTCCTTCCTGTCCTCTCAAACCCAGTCGGTCGAAGCAGATGGCTGCTCGTCCTGAGCCTGGTTCTGCTGGAGGTTTCTTCCTGCTAAAAGGGAGTTTTTCCTTCCCACTGTCTCCTTTATGTCTGCTCAGGATGGAAGACTGTGATGAAGTGAAGACTCAACACAATCTGCTGCTTCTTTAGATAGAGAACTTTACTAATTGTATTTTATAAAGTATGTGAAAGTTTCTGTTCAGTGCCCTGAAACGACCTCTGTTGGGACTTGGAGCTTTAGAAATAAATGGAACTGAATTGAATTGAAGGGTGGCATTTGATGTTTCACACAGTGTAGTGCATCACAAATCCAGGTTTTTGTTCAACTGACATTAAAGTCTGAGCTATTCGGCAAAACTGAGTGAGCAGCAACTGCTGTGCAGACAGCTGAAATCAATACACCATAACTCTTTATATCTGCAGGTTGTTGCTATCAGTTTCAGACTCACGGTGAGATGGTGGAGCTGGTAAACCCCAAATTAACGTGTCCAGCTGGTTGTTGTGTTCCAATCAATGTCAGACAAAGTCAGAGCTGATACCTCCAACAACTGCAGAAGGGAGGCCTTTTCCATTGAAGATAGAAGTGTGATGTTAGCAGACGCTGGAAGATTTGCTCAGTGGAACCAAGTAAATCACATTCCCCTCACTGAAGCCTGTAACTAACTGAACTACTGTTGGTGACACCAAAAATGCAAGATAATATGTAAATATATACAAACCGGATTCCAAAAAAGTTGGGACACTAAACAATTGTGAATAAAAACTGAATGCAATGATGTGGAGATGGCAAATGCCAATATTTTATTTGTAATATAACATAGATGACAGATCAAAAGTTTAATCTGAGTAAATGTAACATTTTAAAGGAAAAATATGTTGATTCAAAATTTCACAGTATCAACAAATCCTAAAAAAGTTGGGACAAATAGCAATAAGTGGCTGAAAAAAGGAAATTGAGCATATAACGAACAGCTGGAAGACCAATTAACACTAATTAGGTCAATTGACAACATGATTGGGTATAAAAAGAGCTTCTCAGAGTGTCAGTGTCTCTCAGAAGCCAAGATGGTAAGAGGATCACCAATTTGACCATTGTTACGCAGAAAGATAGTGCAGCAATACCAGAATGGTGTTACCCAGCATAAAATAGCAAAGACTTTTAAGTTATCATCATCAACCGTGCATAACATCATCAAAAGATTCAGAGAATCTGGAACAATCGCTGTGCGTAAGGGTCAAGGCCATAAAACTCTACTGGATGCTCGTGATCTCTGGGCCCTTAAACGTTACTGCACTTCAAACAGGAATGCCACTGTCAAGGAAATAACAGAATGGGCTCAGGAATACTTCCAGAAAGCATTGTCAGTGAACACAATCCACCGTGCCATCCGCCGTTGCCAGCTGAAACTCTACAGTGCACAGAGGAAGTCATTTCTAAGTAAGCTCCACAAGCTCAGACGTTTGCACTGGGCCAGGGGTCATTTAAAATGGAGTGTGGCAAAATGGAAGACTGTTCGGTTGTCAGATGAGTCACGATTTGAAGTTCTTTACGGATCACTGGGACGCCATGTCATCCGGACCAGAGAGGACAAGGATAGCCCAAGTTGTTATCAACGCTCTGTTCAGAAGCCTGCATCGCTGATGGTATGGGGTTGCATGAGCGCTTGTGGCATGGGCAGCTTGCATGTCTGGAAAGGCACCATTAATGCAGAGAACTATGTTCAGGTTCTAGAACAACATATGCTCCCATCTAGACGTCATCTCTTTCAGGGAAGACCCTGCATTTTTCAACACGATAATGCCAGACCACATTCTGCAGCAACCACAACATCATGGCTACGTAGGAGAAGGATCCGGGTACTGAAATGGCCAGCCTGCAGTCCAGATCTTTCACCTATAGAGAACATTTGGCGCATCATAAAGAGGAAGGTGCGACAAAGAAGGCCCAAGACGATTGAACAGTTAGAGGCCTGTATTAGACATGAATGGGAGAGCATTCCTATTTCTAAACTTGAGAAACTGGTCTCCTCTGTCCCCAGACGTCTGTTGAGTGTTGTAAGAAGAAGGGGGGATGCCACACAGTGGTAAAAATGGACTTGTCCCAACTTTTTTGGGATTTGTTGACGCCATGAAATTTGGAAACAACAGATTTTTCCCTTAAAATGATACATTCTCTCAGTTTAAACTTTTGATCTGTGATTTGTGTTCTATTCTGAATAAAATATTAGATGTTGGCACCTCCACATCATTGCATTCAGTTTTTATTCACAATTTGTTTAGTGTCCCAACTTTTTTGGAATCAGGTTTGTACTTGTTTTCTCACTAAAATGGTATTTATGACACATTTTCACAGAGGGAATATGCAAACTCCACCCAGAAAGGCCACCAGCCGGGATTTGAACAGGTGACCTGTGGCAGCTCTACCAACTGAACCACCGTGCTGCCCCACAACACACCCACCATGTCATTTTTACTAAACAACAACAAAGCCAAACTTTTAAAAAAGTGTGTGAAATTTTCAAAGCACCTAACAACCACTGTAGAGGGATGTTGTTGACGTCCACTGGATTATGTCCTCGAGTCACGAACCAGAGAGCTGGTTCAGGTCAGACCTGCGTGCAGGGTTCTCAGCATTTCATGGAAATAAAATCCCCTGATTTTCTCTGAATAAATCCTGAAATTTAAGGAGAAATCTGAGTCACACAAAAGGCTCAGAGCGTAGCGTCTTGGAGGACTTATTGTAGCAGAGCGATTTACAGGTTAAGAGTTACGAAAGGGACTAATTGGTGTCATTTCTTTACAGATGACCGCTCTTCTCTTCTTACAGCCACCCGGACAGAATACTAGCGTTACTACATGTGCACGTCAAAAGATCAGACATATCATCCTTCAATCAGCACATCAGTGTTCAAAGTCTGAGTTTTCTCTGTCTGGAAGATGTGAAAGTCCATTTCCAGGTTTTTCCTGATTAACAACGTGTCTAGCTGGAAATCTTTTTTTTTTTTATTTAGTCAGTGTTGTTTTGTCTCAACCGTTTAGTGCACAGCTGAACCTAAAAGCATTTCCTCGTTTTGCTCCATCATATCTAGACTGTTGCTGTTTTTTTGGCAACCTAAGGCAACATAACATTTAAAATACTGGCTCAACTCCTAAAATTTAGATTATATATATTTTTTTAAGTATGTGAATCTTTTTTTCTCTGCTTTCACTAGAGAAATTAAATTAAATGACCAGTCTAGTGGTACTTCAGGCTTTCAGAGTTGCAGAACTGTCTCTCACCGAGATGTATTTCATACCTTTGTGTGTGAATAAACTACCAGCTCTACTGCATTTTACCTGAACAACCCTCATTACAGCCAATTACAGCTCGTCTTCCTGCACAATGCTCTGAAAGCACCATTTGAGATCATGAGCAGAACAAAAAGAATCACAGTTCACTTGGATGAAATAAATTGGGTTCGTCTACTCTTCATGGCAGAAGCTGAATTGTACAATGATGATGCCTGAGTGAGTCGAGGGTCAATGAGTTCGTGTTAATCAAATGCGCACCTTGAACTCAAAAACCTGAACCTGTTAAAACACTGAAACTACAGTTAAAAGAACTTAATGAATTATGTAATTTCATGTATAAACTAAACACAGCACATTAAGAGGTTGCTCTTCACAGCAGAGTACTAAGTACTAAGTTATGACCATAATTAGGTCAATGGAGACTAATAGATTATATAATTATAATAAATGGCTGTATGTTGGCCTCACTAATGGTGAGGGAGGGATTTTATATATTTATATGTATTTAAATTATTCCGTTACGACTCGGCTCAGCCAGGAAAAGGAGAGGTAACTTTAAACTTCCAGGCCCGGGAGGCCCAGAAGTGGAAACTCGAAGAACGCTCCTACTTTGACAGGAGACTACATTTCTGGGATGCAAACATCAGATGGAGACATGAAAAGATCATCTTCATCTGATCACATTTATCAACCAGGAACTGATCACTGACAGAGACTGAGAACAGGCATCAGCATCAGAGAGGACTGGACCAGACCCGAACCCATAGCAAGAGTGGCCCAGTGCATCCCTCTGGAGGCCAGCCTGTGTTAACCAGACTATCAGAGCTTTCCTTACACAGCTGCAGCAGCTGGAAGGAATGGAGCTGTACATTTTGGAAGCTGTCAGTTCCAGTCAATGTTGAAGATAACAAGTTGGACCAAAAGAAACGAAGAGACTAAAGAGAAGAACCACTACACCTTCATGTGTTAAAGTGTATATTTTCCTTTTATTCATAAGCACACAAACGAGGTGTCTGTAACCCTATTCTTTACGTATAATGATGACAGTAGATTATAAAAAGATTATACACAACAAAGCTGAGGCTTTTTCTGGGGACTTGGGGCTTTTTGCTGCTGGGCGTGGATGGTGGATTCCCTCCTGTTGCCCTTGGGTCATTTAGGCCCAGGGGTGACAGGAGGGTTTAGAGGACGAGCATTCATCATAGTTAACTTAAGCCTGGGCCGGTCTCCAGTCCAGCACATCTTCATTTTGCCACAGGACATCTTTCAGCATTTACATTGTCACAACAATGAAGTGACCATAACCAAACATTATTTCAACTGATGGAATAAGAAAAAGTGTCCAAATTTTCAAGTAGACGTGTTCCAGCATCCACATCTTCCCTAATGCAGATCTGCGATTCAAACCATTTCCACCTTTTTCTTTTCTGTTTGTGTGTTACTTCCGTTGTAAAACTCATTTCATTTAGAGAATTTCCTACAACCTCCTCGCAGGCATGGAGTACAGTGTGACTCCATTTTGCTGTGAAGTTTTTTTATCTGGACTCTGAAGTCTTCCAGATCTACCAGTATGCTTCCATTTTAGTTTGTTTGGAGTTTGTCCAGATTTTAGAGCCAGCTGGCTGGAAACAACCAACATCTTTGGCAACATTTTGCGAAGATAGACCTTCTGGTCTGGAAGAAGTTTCATAATCCTCTCCGTTGTCTCAACTGACAGCTGGAGCCTTGATTCATGGTGTGAAGTGTTGCACGGGTGTTTGATTTAGGACTGCAGGCTACAGAGGGACTCCATGATTCTTTTCCCTCTACTTGATTTAAAACAGCAAGAGTGACCGACTAAAATAATTAAACGCTAATAGGGCTACAACTAACGATTATTTCAATAATCGATTCATCGGACGATTATTTTTTCGATTAATCGATGAATCGGCAAAAAAAAAAAACGTTTTAATTTCCACCCCTTTATTCCAAAATTGAACATTTGACTGACAGCAATTCACACTAAAAACAGGTTGCTATTTGACTATTGTGTTAGTAAAATATTGAATAATAAAAAAATAAAAGTTAGTCAAATAGCTTAAAAAAATAAATGTACACAAAAATATATACAAATGTATCTTTATACCTGCACAATATTTAGCTACTTTGTAAAATGTGTCCTTGAGGGAAGAGTGTAACCTGGATTAAAAGGGTGGATTATTGTAACCTGGATTAAAAGTGTGGATTATTTAACCTGGATTAAAAGTGTGGATTATTGTAACCTGGATTAAAAGTGTGGATTATTGTAGTGAAGCCTTCATCTTCAACCATCGACAGAGGCCTCATGTCAGTGACGATCATGTTCAGGATGTTTCAGTGAAGACAGCTGCTGCTGTGGTGTCCATGATGTCTGTCCATCATGAAGGAGGTTGTTGTTTGTTGTTGTTTTCTGGAATGAGAGTAAATATGTTTTATAGCATAATTATTACAGCAACTCAAGAAATGCCTTGTTTCACTTACAGCATTAGGTTCAGGCAAAAGTAGCTAAAAGAGCAATTAAACACACACACACACACACATATAAAATACTTAATTCCACACATTTGAGTAGATGTAATAAATTACTTTAATTCCTGTTTAAATGCAATTCATCCTGCCATACCTGCAGTGTCTTCAGACTTTGCCAACAAATTAAAAGTTGAAGCTTAATCATTAAATTATTATCTTTGTGTTACATTTATTTATAAATCACATTTAAACACTGCGTGTACCAATTAAATTAAATAAAAACTAACACACGTTCTCTATCACCGTCATTAATCAGATAAACAAACAAACAAACAGCAGCTTCATCTACAGACAGACTGACGTTACGTTTTCTCTCTTAAAAACAGAACAATGTGTTAAATTGTAGAGACTCACCTGCAACACGAGTTGTATCAGCTGCAGCTCCTTCCTCCTCCTCGTGACTCCGACATGTTTATGTTTATGTCCGTGGTTCTCTCGTGTCGTGTCGGTGATTTTCAAAGCGTCATGCTTCTCATTTTTTATCTTTGTGAAGTTCTCCCACACTTTGGAGGACTCAGGTCGAACAGTTTTCGCTGCGTTGCTCATTTGTAAAATTTACTTAATTTCCTTTGAAAACACTCTGCTCTGCTCCCCCCTCGCTCTGTTCAACTCGCGCAGCAGTTTTTTTTTGTTTTGTTTTTTTCAAACTTTATTCAGTCAGTCAGCATTGACAATGAACTGCAGGTGAACAAAACGAAACGGCTCCGCAGCGCCGTGAAAGATGCATAATCGCGCGACACAACGAATCGATAACGAAATTCGTTGCCAACGCTTTTAATCATCGATTTTTATAGATTCTATCGATTCGTTATTGCAGCGCTAAACGCTAAGAAGGTAATGTTTTTGGTAGCGCTTGTCCGTCTGTGCACAAGATGTCAGTGCATGAGACCCGAGGGTCTTGGAGTTGGAGAGCGCTGTCTGAGTGTTTCTAGTTTTCTCTTTCTCTATCGTTTCTTAACGTCAACCTGTTGGAATTTTGACAAAAAAGAAGTTTGTGGCATGTCTGTGATTTATTTATATTTGTATAAAAATGTAAAATAATTCAGAGCACGCAGTCAGGAGTGGTGACTGAAGGGTTGAAGACAGGATTTAAACAAGCCAACTCTAACTGATCTGAAGCCAACGAACTGTTTAGAAGTTTAATAATGTTTTCTATAGCTGTTCTACAAATTGATCTTCTCCAGAACTTTACCTGGAATAGAAACTGGTGAATGGTAAATGGACTACCATAGAGCCTTTCTATCATCAAGACACTCAAAGCTCTTTACAACACAATCTGTGCCTCATTTACCCATTCATACAGCACTCTACTAGATCTATACAAAGACTAATCAGAGCTTTATCACATTCAAACACCGATGGGACACATCAGAGGCTATGAGGGGTTCAGTGTCTTGCCCAGGGACACTTGGGCATGTGACTGCTGGTGGAATCAAACGCTCAACTCTCCCATTGCCCAGTGGAGGACGACTGCTCTAACTACTCAGCCACAGCTGCCCCAAAACAATGAAGCTCCACTAAAGTTAAGCATTAAATTAATGATGTGATGTCTCATCCATCCATCCATCCATCCATCCATCCACCATGTAAATCTGACAAACAAAAAAGAAAGCTACATAAATACATGTTATTAATATGACAGCCCTGTTTTCCATAAACACGCTGCTAATATTGACACATTTCCTGTATGAATGCAGATCATGTAATTTATTAAAGTGTGGCTCTTAGTTCAAAACCAACTACAACATCTGGAGCACAACTTACCACATTCCAGAACAAAGGGTTGAAAACGACAGCGATCACTGCGATCCAAAAACTGGAGTCATGAAAGTCGATGTGTCTCAGGAATCCTTCAGCCGGCGTGAAGTCCATCTGTAAGACAAAAAGATCAAATAAAGAATCATAAAGCATTTGAACATCATTTCAGCCCAGCACAGAGGCGGCATGTGAGGCTCGTTTTGTCTCCATTTACAGCTAAAGTGTCCGTTCCAAACCTAGAGAGACTGCACTGTAACTGAAAATGAAGTGAACGCTGCGCTGAATGACTTTCAGGACATCTGCTGCAGAATATGAACCTACATTAATAAAGTTAAAAGATCGAGAACACCAGCTTAGAGCTAAACATTTAAAAAGAAAAACGCTAAAGAAAAACTAAACAACAAGGTAAATGATAAAAGTAGGTCAACACAAACGAAAAGCAGAAAAAAAGTTCTTGTTAAAAGCGAAAAGCAGCAAAAGGTTAACTAAATCTGTAAAAATGGTATAATGCTAAAATAATAATGAAAATAATCAACTTAATATTGTAAAACCTAAAAAAACAAAACAGTATCAAAAAGTAATAAGAATCAAAATGCTCAGAAAAGGTGCAAAGTGTTAGACAAAAGCTAAAAGTAGAAAAAGGTTAACTAAAAATAAACAACTAGCTCGAAACGATCAAAAGGGTAATGGAAATGAAAAGAGGCTGAAAGTATCGATGGACCAACTGGAGGCTTAAAGTAGCTAAAGTTGTGCTAAAAGCTAAAAGTAGCAGAAATGTAGCTAAAAGCTTAAAGTAGAAAAAGTTATCTCAATTAAGGACGCACAATATTATCGGCATGGTATCGGTATCAGCCGATATTAGCGATAAAGTTAAATATCAGACATCGGCCATTCCATCAAAATAACTCACCGATATAAAAGATTTTTGTTTGACAACCCAGTGACAAGGATGCCTGCAGCACCAGCACAACGTTATGACGTCACACACACCTACACGTGTCAAGAATAAATTTGACATTAAACATAACCCAAGTTGAAGTGTTGCATCAAAACTATGTAGTCTCTGTAAGTAGGTCTAGGGAAACAATTATCGGTACTGGTATCGGTTATCGGCCAAATAAGTTTTAACATATGGGCATATCGGATATCGGCCAAAAATCCAATATTGTGCATCTCTAATCTCATA
>NC_056514.1:17113157-17119964 GCF_014905685.2 Nematolebias whitei | reverse complement strand
TGGCTAGAGGCACAACTACCAGAAAGGAAGTAATGCTCCAGCGACGAAAAGAGCTTGACTGCAGCCTTATGTAGTGGAGGAGCTCGTCAGGTGGAATGGTCGTCAGCTGTGGATGATTGGCGGCCATCTTGGGGCTGCAGCAAGTTCAACTCTTACAAACACAAGCAAACATTATTAAGAACACGTATTTACCTGCTGTAGCATTGCTTGACAGCTACTGATGATTACCACCGGAGAAGAAAGCCCGACAACATCCTTAGTGCTGGTTTGCTCAGCGACCGGTGTGGAACTGTTAGACGAAGTGGTCCTGTTTGGCGTCAAATCTGTTGACTCGTATCCAAATTCCAGCTTTAAGTTTTGTTGTTACTGGGCTTTCAGCCCCGAGGGAGGACCTTACCGAGAGCAGTCCCAGGCAGCGCACATGCACATTAGGTGAATGTACAAAATTCACAGCGCCAACTAATGGCCTGACATGGCAACTACAGCGGATCCGGGGGGAGTTCTCCTGCTGAATGTAAACACAGAATCAGCTCCATGTCAACACAGATTTTTTTCCTCAAATCAAAATAAAAATACAAAAAAAAAAACTACGTTTCTCCTGCTGTGTTCGTGTAAATGGGGTCTAAGTCTGACCCACAGAGGGGCCACCCTGGTCACATGAATAAAGGTCTTGATTGGTGTTAAACTGATTGGGTATCAGGCCTAAAGTTGCATTATAGGTTTTTGAAATCTGAAATCTGAGACCTGATCAGATCTGAGTTGGTCAAGTTAGTTTTTCTCTTTTAACATAGATGGCTTTCTTCACCACCCTCAAACCATCTGTCTTCTCTGTCCAAAATGTAAACACTTGGGTCCTCAAAAGCGTGTTCCTTATCCTTGAGGTGTAGGTGAACCTCTGAGTCTTGTCCTGAAGAGCTGGCTCTCTTGTGTTGTGGCATGTGTCTTTGGAGAAGCTGTTAAATTTCTTGAATATATAGCGCTCCAGTGGAGGGAGTTTTCAGCTATGGCAGCATCATTCTACAGTCTCATAATGCACAAATGACTGACAGAATTTTTGGCCAGTTTGGTCTTTTGCAAATGCAATGCAGAATAGCTAGCTGAAGTAACTTACAGGGCACATTCCTATTCATTGTTCAATTCACATATTTGTTTTGTTTTTCTCTCTCACTCATACATGGACACATAGGTTTTTTTTTTCCCTCACTCGCTCTCAAGCAAGACGGATGCTTTTCTTCCCTCTCCCTTCTCCTTCTTGCTCTTTTGCTCTCTGTCTTGTGTAACGGTGCTTCTATTTACACATCTTCCGAATCCTGGGATATTTGTAAACTAAGAAAGACTCTGCTCTATCCACCCCCACCCCAAGACTTCTGTGAATGCTTATCAGGACTATGGTGCTATCTGGAAGTGCTTCATGGACAAATCTCACCATCTTGTCGTCAAATGCAGATGTAATGTGTTTATAAATGTGTTTGCTGGTAAAGTTTTTTGATGTCTTAAATTGTGTCCTGATAAGGACAAGGTGTGAAGAGATCTTTTTTGCAATACTACTATCCTTTCCTCATGGCTTTACCCCCTTTCCTATCTAAAAACACTAAGAGACCGCACTCTTAGAAGCAGCAGCAACATGCACTCTGCCCATCTTTCAGACGACTGTATGAACATAATCTCACTGTACTGTACTACGGAGCAATGATAATAAAGCTTATTCTGATTCTGATACAAAGATGTTCACTAAGTGATCAGAGGAGAGAGGAGAGGAAATAAAGTTACTGTGATGGTTCTTTGTAATGTTCTGTGGAAATGTCAGTATGTTTTGTCTGAACATGGAGTTCTGCTTCTGCATTTTTTACTGTATGTTTACTCTGGAGAATTATAGTTTTAAGGAAGACTATTCTTGCAGCCAAGTTTAATGACATGTGCATTGTGGTGCAATTTTAGAATGACTTTTTTTCAACACTGTAGTTGCTGTAGTTCCACTGTAAATAAATACACTGCATTGAACTATCTGTGTCGAGTGTTCATTCTCAATTCCCTTTCACTCTGCGTTTTCAGATCTTAAGACATTAACAGGAATCACACAACAGCCCAACACACTAACCAAGGATCTGCACCATACAACATGAAAGCTAAACAGAGATCACACTATTCTCTGATGTACAATGATAGCTACATGGGCTTTATATGAACAAAACACAACTTTTTAGTAATTTATACTTTTTTTCTTAAAGCTGTTGTTTTTCCAGACTTATTTTCTTATAACTTTTTTCCACAGTAACAGTAGTTTCCTAGAAATATAAACTGTTGTACTGGACAAATGTCTGCTCAGTTTTTCTGTACCTGAGCTTTTTTGTTTCTGTCTTGTCTCACTAACTAAACCAGACATCTGGGATCTTGTCACACGTTGGTGTGGCGGGTTTAGAAGGTGTAAAGTTCTTCACATAAAAAAGATGGTGTAGAACTGCTTTGCTTTGTTGGTCCTCCTTTGGTAGTATATTCAAGTTATTTTAGTGACACTGGGGATTAAGTGCATGTTTTAAAAGGCGGATTCTGCTCCTGCTCTTTAGTCCCACTACGTGCTGTTCCCTCTGAGTACACAATGTCCACCTCCACCCGAGAGCCAAGATGCTGCATAATAATCTTTGGTGATGTTCAAGCAGTACTTTCTTTTGTATGTTCGAAGCACCCTTTTTCCTCCCTTGTATTCACCGGTTCTCAGGATTTATAATAATAATAATAATAATAATAATCATTTTATTTAAAAAGCGCCTTTCATGACACCCAAGGACACTTTACAGTAAGAACAAAGATCAACAGGAATAAAGAATATAAAATACATAAAGAATATAAAATACATACAGAATATAAAATGCACAAAGAATATACAATACATACAGCAGAGTTAAGGATAAGCGAGTCTAAAGAGATGTGTTTTCAGAGCAGTCTTGAATATAGCAAGAGAGGTGGTGTTTCTTAAGTCAGGGGGTAGAGAGTTCCAGAGATGAGGAGCAGAGCAGGTGAAGGCCCTGCTCCCCATGGTGGAGAGGCGGGCAGAGGGTACATGGAGGTGTAGTGAAGAGAAGGATCTGAGAGAGCGAGAGGGGATGGAGATGTGTAGGAGGTCAGATAGGTACGGAGGGGAAAGGTTGTGGATAGCTTTAAAAAGTGAGAAGAAGAATTTTGAAGACAATGCGTGATTTAACCGGGAGCCAGCGGAGCTGCTGCAGGACTGGAGTGATGTGGTTATAGGAGGAGGTTTGAGTGATGACACGGGCAGCTGAGTTCTGGACCAATTGTAGCTTCTGGAGAGATTTGTTGGGGAGGCCATAAAGAAGGGAGTTGCAGTAGTCAATCCGAGAAGTCACAAGACTGTGAACAAGGATAGCTGTGGAGCGGGGTGTGAGAGAAGGGCGGAGACGGTTAATATTTCGGAGATGGAAATACGCAGACCGAGTGACATTGTTGATGTGTGAAGTGAAGGAGAGAGTGGTGTCGAGGATGACACCAAGACTCTTGACCTGAGGCGAGGGGGATAGCAGGGAGTTGTTAAGGGGGATGAGAAGATTTTCTGATTTTGAAAGAGAGTTTTTGGTACCGACAAGAATGATTTCTGTTTTGTTACTGTTTAGTTGTAGAAAGTTGTTGGAAAACCAGTGATTTAGCTCATTGAGACAGTCGGTGAGGATGGAGGGTGGGTGGGTGGAGTTTGGTTTTGTTGATAGGTAGAGCTGTGTGTCATCAGCATAACAGTGAAAATGGACACCAAATTTACGGAAGATGTGACCTAGAGGAAGGAGGTAAATGATGAAGAGGAGGGGTCCGAGGACAGAGCCTTGGGGGACACCCGTGGAGATGGGGGAGGACTGGGAACGAAAGGATTTGAGCTGAATGAATTGAGTGCAGTCAGAGAGATATGATTTGAACCAGTCCAACGGAGTACCAGAGATGCCAATGGAGGTTAGTCTGTTAAGGAGGATAGAATGACAGATTGTGTCGAAGGCAGAACTTCGATCCAGTAAAATGAGAATAGACAGAAGAGCAGAGTCAGCAGCAAGAAGAAGGTCATTAGTTATTTTTATTAGAGCTGTTTCGGTGCTATGGTGGGGGCGAAAACCAGATTGAAACTCTTCATAAATGTTATTGTTGGATAGGTGAGAGTGAAGTTGACTAGCAACGGCTTTTTCAAGAACTTTGGAAATAAAGGGCAGATTAGAGATCGGACGAAGATTACTGAAGTTGGTAAAGTCAAGACCTGGTTTCTTGATGATGGGGGTGATGGCTGCAGATTTGAAAGCTGTGGGAACAATGCCAGAGGTTAGGGAGGAGTGGATGATGTTATTGATGATGGGGAGCAGAGACAGGAGACAGGATTTGACAAGAACTGTGGGAAATGGATCGAGCTGACAGGATGAGGACTTAGACTTGCTGATAATGTCAGCAAATGTCATCAGCAGAGGGGAGGGAGAAGACAGAGAAGGGGAGGGAGGGAGGGAGGGAGGGGGGAGTTCAACATCGATGCTGGGGGCGGTATTTGGTCCAAGGTGTTTATGAATTGAAAGAATCTTTTCATTGAAATAAGCCATCAGGGAGTTGTAAAATTCTGTGGAAACCATGTGAGAGGGTAATGAGTTAGGAGATGAGACTGAACGGTTAAGGAGAGAGAACAAAGTCTTTGAATTGCCAACATTGGAATTGATGATGTCAGCGAAGTAGCTGGATTTGGCTTGAGAAATACTGTCCTTATACCGGATGACGTGGTTCGCATAGAGTTCCTTGTGAATTGAGAGACCGGATTTCTTATAGAGTCGCTCCAACCTCCGACCTTTGGATTTCAGAGAACGGAGTTCTGGAGTGAACCAAGGTGCAGAGTTGGAGAAGGAGACAGACCGGGTTTTCAGAGGAGCGACAGAGTTCATTTGCATTAGTTTTTATGTTTGATTTCAAACACATAGAGATTAACCCTTAATTTACATTTATTGTTGAACTGATGTTTCTGTCAGATACTTTTAATGTTATGTTATGTTATAAATCTGCATTTTATTATTAATGAGCATGCATCAGGATGTTTGTAATTAATTTTCAATTTTGCTGCTAAAAATCTGTGCACCACCATTGAGCTCACGCAGTGTTACATACAATTCTGGTATATTTTTAAACTCACACTTTGTGACCATGTTTTCTTTTAATGGAGTTTTAGATTTAGTCAAATCAGTCTTCAGAAAAAAAAGCTGAGATATGTTGAACTTGATTTTTAGAACAATCCTCAGCTCTCTACAAAACCAACACCCTCCAGTTCTTTATCACATGTTTGTAGTTTGAGGACTCAAAGATTTACAGCTGGGGAGAAATTTAATTGGACAGGCAGCACGGTGTCTCAGTGGCACAGCTGTCACCTCTTTACGAGAAGGTCGCTGGATGGAATCCCAGCCGGAGGACTTTCTGGGTGGAGTTTGCATGTTCTCTCTGTGTTGCGTGGGTTTTCTCTCGGTACTCCAGTTTCCTTCCACAGACCAAAAACATGCATGTTTGTCTGATTGGTAACTCTAAATAGTCCCTAGGTGTGAGTGAGAGAGTGAATGATTGCCTCTATGTGACCCTGTGGTAGACTGGAGGCCAGTCCAGGGTGTCCTTTGCCTCTCTCACAGTGACTGCTGGATATGGGCACCAGTGACCCCCATGACCCAAAAAGGAAGAAGTGGGTAAAGATAATGAATGGATGGATGAATGGGATTTCTTTACTCATATTAACTTTTATTCTTGGCTTTGAACTTGTGTTTGTATGCTAATACTGGGATTTAAGGGTTAATAGAGTGGTTTGTGTTTGGATGTATGTCTGGTAGTTTAGAGACCGGAAAGATACACTTCACATTGGGATGGCATTTAGATTATAATGGATGACACCTGCTGATAGAATAACATGTCTAACAGTCAAACATGATCATTATCTCAAAATAGCCGACCTATAAAATCTGCAATTTCTGTGCTTTAGTGAGCTTTGAGTAGTAAAATAGATAATTTTGTGATTGAAAGTTGCTATGGGAAAAATAGATTCATGTTGTAAAGGAAACAATTGATGAATTCAGGGTCTGTTTATTGCAAATGTTGGCCACAGCATTGAAAATAATAAAAATCAGGAAGCTAAACAAATCCAGCAGCTGACACTGCATTCTTAATATTACATGCATGCGAATGAGCCTATAAATAATAGATTTCTGATCAAGTTATCAAAACCTCAAATCAATATTCCTGAACAGCTGGAGTCATCAAAACTCTTCTGATTATTTGTCTAAGACTGCAAATAAATAATTTCATAATTCAGAGAACATGTTTTTAGCTGTGCATGGGACAATAAAACATTGAATCTTTGAAATGATATTGAAATCCAGTTTGCAGTAATAAGTTGCTTTAAGAAACAGGGAACTAATTGTTGGTTAAACATGCTGCAGGATGGGCCATATGAGTCGGGTGCATGATGCCATGGGCAGTGGCCGAAGGCAGGGGACTTTGGCTCTCTGACCCTGACTCTTTCACCTGTTCCCATTAAGTCCAGGTGTCTCCACTCTGCTCATCAACCCCCGTCCATTTAATCATGTCTTGTTCTCCTCTGTGTTCCCCTCATCTTTCAAGTTGTTTTATAAGTTGCTTCTTTCTGCATCAGCCTATTGTTTGTTATACAGAGCATCCAGAAAGTATTCACAGTGCTTCACCTTTTCCACATTTTATTATGTTACAGCTTTATTCCAAATTATATTAAATTAATCTCTTTCCTCATAATTCTACACACAATACCACATTATGACAATGTCTATA
>NC_056514.1:17091169-17113057 GCF_014905685.2 Nematolebias whitei | reverse complement strand
CACATTCACTCCTAAAACACTGTTTGAGTGGATGTGAGACTGAAAGAAAAAAACATTTACAAAATTTACTTTTCACCAAACTGTCCATGTGTGGGCAGTAGTGACGTGCAGTCAGGGGAGGCAGTGCCACACCTGCCATCATGCCAACTAAAATATTAACAAAGATAAGATACATTTAACCACTTGACTCTTCCATAAAACAGTTTTATAAAACAGTTTTCTGAATTATTTCAACACTTCAATGGTCAAAATCGCAGAATTTACATATTGCCTGTTCAAACATGGAAGAAATGTGCTGGGTGAGGCTGTGTAGTGCTGTGTCTCACCTCTGGGGGCGCTGTGTCATACATATACAATATACTATATGAAGTAGGTGATTGGCTCATGCCCATTGCTGTCTCTCTTTATATCGCTAATATAAATGTTTGATTACACATGTGCTGCACATGCTGATGTTCTACAGTCTGTCTACTATATTGAATACATGTGTGAGACATGTTCTTTCTAATCGATCATAAATGCACAGGGTGAGGCAGAAGTTACCGTGCCTCACTGATAGGGGGCAGTGCTGCCCCATAGGGACAATGAAACGTTACTGTGCGTTCTTCTCTTACGCAGAGGGGCAGGGGTGGAAAATCATTTCTCAAAACTAAAGAATTTTTCTAAACTCATAATTTTTCTAAACTCATTCATCTTAAAAAAAAAGGTAAGATAATACATGTTTTTGTTTGTTTTTTTAAATAGAGTATGGAGTTGATTAAAGTATTACTAGATGCCTTTTTAAAATAAAAAAAGGCTAAATTGAAATATAAGCTTACATTTTGGGCTGATGTATGTGAGCATCGAGTCCGTGTCGAGTCACAAACGTCACTGCACGTCACTGGTGGGCGGAGCCTAATTGTACAGAAGCAATCTAGTGCAGCTGACACATGACTGAGCATAAAAATGAAATATTACAAAATGTCCATGACTAAATGTTCAATAGGCAAAATGTAACTATTTTAGAACTAAATCATCATAACTAAAATTTTAGTGTCTGAGCTCAGTTTGCTGCCTGAGCTATTTTGAGCTGCAATTACACCAAAAAGCAAAGACGTTTGTGTCATTCTTTGCATATAAATGTAATCTAAAAATGCACATTGCACAAGAGAAAGAACTAAATTATTTCATTATTTTCCCCAAATCAGGTGTAGATAAAGTTTCTAAAAACACAAGCTCCGTTAGAGGGTGTTGGAATTTTAATTGTATTGTGTTCTGAACACATCAGAGATCAGATGTGTTATTAATAAAAGTAAAGATGTTCTATGACCTTGTCAAAAGGGACACGTGTGTATCTGACTGATGTTTGAGCACGTGAGGCACAGAGCGAAGCTTCTGTGGAACGTTGTCTCTGATGGTGTAAAGGTGCAGGTGTGGGTGTTTTCAGGAGGACTGTGACTCACCTGTTGTTCTGCAACACTTCACATGGGAACTGTTGCTGCGTCTCTTCAAGGTCAGATGTACAGGAATGTTTTAGCCACCTTTGTTTTAATTATAACATGTTCAAAACGATGATTTCTCATCACAGGTTATGTAAAAAGCATTTGCCTTAATTATTCTACTGTTTTCCCATTTTCTTAGTTGTTCTGCAGCTCCAACACGAGCACCTCCTGTCCAAACATTACAAGTGTGAATCTGGTAAAGTTCTGTGACATCAACCCTCCTTCTGGTCATGTCAGCCATGTTTAAAAACATGACAGCTGGTGAACACGTGCAGGCGACAGATAGATATGTTTACAGGACAGCGTTGCGTTCCAAAACTTTAAGAGCGAGCCCAACCCTGTTCGTCACTTCAGGTCGTTTTCACACCAGATAGTCCGGTAGACTCGGTTCGGTTTGGGACAAATATTCATGAGCTTTTGTTTACATTTGAGCTGGTGCGTTTGCATTCACACTGCACTGTGCAGTCGAGTCAACCTGTTGAACCAACCTATTCCCCCACTCGCCTGTGGGGGCGCTGCACCAAGAACTACTGAAAGAAACGACACAAAAACCTCTGAAGACACGTCTTCTTCTTCTTCTGTAAATAAAAATAAAAACGAAGGGGCATCAAGTTTTAGCAGTTTTAGGAGTTATATTTTGTCATTTTTCAAAAATGGACTTAGCATGAGCAGAAGATGAGACAGAAGACCATGGAGAATATTGTTTTTCACACAAGGCAGCTGACGGCTCAATATAAGGTCAGAGAAATGCGTGTTTGTTTACCCTGCGGAGCGGGGCCCGGTCTGTTGTCCCATTACAACATTCACACTGCACTGGAACCGCGCTGGAGTTCACTTCTACCGGACCGAGACCTAGGTTTTAGCCCGGGCCAGAGTTCGTCTTTTTGTTCCGTGACAGAGTTCGATGGCGCGTTCACACCTCCCTAAACAAACCGGACTTTCTAGGAAAATGAGCTAGAGTTCGATTAAAGCGGACTAAATAGGGCTGGTGTGAATGCACCCTCATAGACTGTTTTAAATGAAGATCTTTGCCACCCAACAATTTTCAGTCAGGTCATCTGGACAGTTTCTTTTTTTGCTGAAACGTGTCACCTTCCATCTGTTTATTGAGCATGGACTATTTTGGTTTTAAACCAGTTTGGCATGACTGTTGAAGAGGAAGAGGGCCGGCATCGGAGGAGGGGGCGTGCCAAAGACACCATCTTAGCACCAACATAACTGGTTTGTTCCACTTTGGAGTAGGAAGAATCAGTTTTGTGTTGTGTATTTCCTTGACTGATGAAGCCTTCCGGATGGAAGGTGACACGTTTCAGCAAAAAACAAAACTGTCCAGATGACCCTTTCCCTCCAGGTGGAGCTGTGGCTCAACCTCTGGTTCTCACTTCCAAGTTTCAACTCACATCCTGTTTCCGCTGTCTCTCCTGTTGCCAATTACTTCATCAATCGACTGTTACTTAAGAGAGACTCGGGCCACCATCCAACGCTCAAACCATCAACTTGTTCCTCCTCTGGTGTGAAGGCAGCTGGACCGTTAATCCCTTCTTGTTTCTTGAAGACTTGGACCTTTGCTGTAAAAATAATCCCATGACGCTGAACTTTTCGCTTAAAGGAGCCATAATGGTCTGTAACTCACCTGCCTGCCCACTCTCCACTGGGACCATCCTCATCCTGTTGGGCATCAGTGCTCCTTCTCTAGAAGATAGAAAGGAACTCACAAGTAAGTTCATACATCCATTCTATGTGCTGTTAGTCTACTAAATAAAATAAAAAACACTAACTATCTTCTGACAAGTGAAATCACCACATGTACTATTTACATATTCATGTTTTGCACAGTTGATAAATAAACATGTTAAACTTTCCTGTTTCTGTTGGTTCCTGTGTCAGCATTTTGAATTTATGTCTTGCCTTATGATAATCTGTGATATTATTTATTTTGACTAATTAAGCATTTTTCATCTTTTTTTTTATTTTTTATTTTTTTTTTATCTCATGACCCGTAAAGGAGAAGCAGGTAAGGAAAATGTATGAATGGATCATTTATTTATTTATTCTTAACAAGCCCACATGATCAGTGTTGGTCCAGTACCAGTACAGAGCAGGTTTAGGGTTACTCTGTACTGGCTTACCTTTTCAAAACTGACACACATATTTGTCACCATGTTTTGAACTTTTTAACAATAGCAATGTACACAGAATAATATGAGACACATTTAAAATAAATATTTGAAAATATACAAAAATATTCATCTTTATGCAGTGCTCATTGTGCCCATAGGAATATTTGTGTTCAGCTCTTTGTGTTCCTGTCCTGTTATACTGAATATAATTATATTTACCCGCTACGTAGCGTTCAGAATGCCCCTCCTCTACCTCCTAGTAGGTTTAAAGGTACGTTCTTATCGCTGATAATATGGTCATGTGGTTAGGTTAAAAGAGTCAAAGTTCTGGGGGTTACGTTTAGGGTCAGTGGTCTGGGTCAGGTGTAAGGTTAACTTTAGGAACAGGGTTACATAAAGCTAACTAAAATACACTTTTGGTTTTACACTTGAGCCGTGATGCATATTATCACCGATAAAAACGTGACTTTAAACATATTAAGAGATAGGAGGCAGCAGTCTGAACGCTACCTATGGGGATGATAACAACTAATAACGTCCATTTAATGGACTGATAACATTCGAAACCACTGCAGAAATTTTGCTTTACAGTCAACAATTTATGCAAAATGCGTACGTACGCACTCATCAACAATCCATCACTGACACAGGTTAGTGTCAAATAATTTTTTCTTTCCGTCAGGGAATTTTGGTCAAGGTTTATAGAGTTTTTTAACTATTATGGCTGAGAATGTTAACTGCCCATGAACCAGGTGTTTGAGTTAGTAGAGTGAGCTGGCTAGCTGATGTGAGACTGCAGGTGCAGCTGGCAGTCCATGGCCGCCTCCGAGTCTGTGAGCTGGTAGAGCTGATGAGCACATAAAAACAAGCTTCACACACTGCCTGTGGCAGATTCTCACGACTGGGCTCCATGTGTATACTTCCTGTATAACCTGTTGTGAACATCTGTCCTTGCAAGTACAACCGGTTAAAAATCTTCTCCTAGCGAGTGTGGCTTCTTTGGGTTAAGATAAATAGAGGATATTTGTATCCAACACTTTCAGCGTGTTTCCTAACTAATTTACTGGACGATCAGTTTGGTCATTGCATTTTAGACAGTTTGCCTCCTGCCTTTGAATATTTTTATGTGTCAGTTTCAGATTATCTTCAGGCTTTACAGAGCTAAGATTAGAAAGGCCAGTGGAAGAATAATAAATAAAATCTGTATTGTTTAATGAAAACTTTATTCTTTGATTGTTTCTGAACATACAGCTTTTAGTCTCAAAGATGGCACATGCAAATAGTAAATACATAATATGATCTATGTGATCATGTTATCAACTATTTGCAGGATCTACTAAACCAGCAAACAGTAACTGTACTAAAGGTCTGAATGACCTCAGTAATCATTATTACAGAACCGGGCATTCGCACTGACATTGACACGAACAAGAAAACTACAGGTAATTTAAGGTTGTACATCATAATTCATAAATCAACAGCTCAAGCACTGGTGGCTGCACAATTTATAAAGAGTTAAGAAGAAAAATGAGCAATGATGCCCCATCATCACTATTTAACAAAGAAAGGACCGAGTCATTGTTTAGGCCCTGTTTACACAAAAATGATTTCTGGTGAAAATGGAAGAGTTTTGTTGTGTTTTTACTGTTCGTTTACATGAAAAAAGCCAATGTTTTCTCCAACAACGGCACAATTTGGGAACGGGTTCCAGAGTGCAATGGTTCAAAAAAGTCCTGGTGTCCATTGTCTTGTAAACAAACAAAAAAATAGATATTTTCTGTCAAGGAATCCCTGACTCATGCGCAGTGTGACGCAAAACATAACGGCTTCCTCCACAGAAGAAATTATCGACAATGGTGGATACCAGAGTATTGTTTGTGCTTCTGACTCTTATAAATCTAACTACGGCTCTCCAACACAGTGCTCATTTTCTACCTCTTTAATTAAATCATCGAAGACGGATGCCGTACAGCTCCACTCACCATAAGCACCAGTTGAACCTCGTCGTCAGTCCATAGATATATTTTATTCTCTGCCATCTCGACCGTTGTAGCGGCTTTCAGGTAGAACTTTTTTTTTAACGCATGTGACTTGAGGCTCCAGTATACTCGCACGTCCTGTCAGCTGCGCGGAAACTGTGCACACTGTCCGCAGAAGGTTGAGACTTCATACTCGAGCCTCCATCCTGAGCGGCTGCAGTCAGTTCCACAGACAAGGGGCGTTTACCTTCGGGACAAACTGAGGTCACTGATTGGTCATTTGCTGACACGCCTACTGGATTGATTGACAGGTCATAAAAAATAAAAAAAAACGAGAGCTGGCAGCCGCAGCTGTGTTCTGTGTTTATATGTTTATAATAAAAGTTCTAAAAAAACAACAAAAAAAAACAGGGGGCGCTGGTCCTGCAGTCCACACATCAGACCAGCCCACCAGGAAATCTCCAGACCCTCCTGCAGTCATGCTGGACCTGATTTTAATTTGCTCGTGACAAATTCCTTAATTTCACACCATTTCAGTTACTGTATGGTGTCAACGGAGGAGGAGGAAGAGATCGCTTGCCTTTTGGCAAAAAAAAAAAAGAAAGAAAAGGCCATAAAACCAGATCAGGGATGAAGAAAGGGAATTTAATACATTGGTGTTGCATACAAAACAGTCCGTCGCCGTGTAGTTTATTGTGCGACGCCGAGTACGTGTATGCAGTCGTAAAAATTGAGCTTTGAACGGACATGCCCTGCGGGTGTCCACTTCGACTCTAATCCGGTATGCGTGGACCTCCGTGTAACGCCTAACTATACTGGAGGCTTTACAGTTTCAAGTTTCAAAGAACATAGCACCCACTAGTGGCGTGGTGAGGGAATTACACCTTTTCCACATCTACCGTTGCTGTGTAAACAGAGATTGTAATTAGAACGTTTTCATGTAAATGTGTTAATAAAAATGGGGAAAAAAAAATCAGTTTTCATTGGATCGCTGTCGTGTAAACAGGGCCTTAGTCTCAAATCAAGTCCAAAACCTAGATTTATTTGTGTTATAAACAAGTCATCTGACCAAATATATAATTCAACAACAAAGCAATATTATCATCTAGACGTATTATTGCAGTACTACAGCAGAGTGATTAATTATTGCTGATTAATGTTTTATTTGAACTTAGATCTCTTTCTGGTTCCGTTCATACAACAAAACACCAAACTTTTGTCAGCTTAGATTATTATAAAGGTAAGTGAAATTATTGTTGTGCTTTAAAGTATAAAGTTGATGGAACTTCAAAACTTCCTCATATATCTTCCAGTTTACATGATATTCTTTAAATATGTGTTGATTAAAAGAAAATCTTATTACATCAGCATATTTTATTAATGTAAAGCACTTTGGTGCAAAAACTGTAAAACAAAGTTTAATGTTGATCAACAAAGTTTAGGAGTAAATAGAGAGGATGACAGGGTGAGGTAAGTAGTTATTGAATACATTAATGACTTGACGAGTGAAGGGCTGAGGAGCGGGTGGTGCCTCTACGTCAGCAACATGAGTGTGAGGGAGTGAAAGATATACAGGGTGAGGGAAGGAGTGGAAAAAGCCAGGAAGTGACTGAATAACTGATGAACTGATGAATGAGATCCAGAGAAACAACGTGGTTCAGTGTTCTCCATAACGAAGCGCTCGGTGCTCTCGTCACTCGTTCTGCTTCTAGACTTGCATCTAAACTTAAAGCCGTTTCAGCAGCAGCCTCCATCGGTCTCTGTCAGACTCATGACGTCACCAATAAATTAGAAAATCATGTTAATCTGCTGGACGGACTGAAGAGTCTCTCGTGGAGAGGTGACGCGTTTTTCCCAGAGATAAATTGGGAAAAGAGAAGGAAGAATAATCCTTGTCCTGTCACTTTCATTTTTAATGGGGGGATATATTCAGTGCTCAGTAATGGTAGGAGTCTCATAATGTATTTAATGGGGATACTTTATGTAACATGTCAAAATATAAAACTGGTGTCGTTTATAACAAGGTTTGCAGTGACAACTTCCCTCCAATTATAGTTCATGACGAAATCCTCTGTCGTACAAAAAGGTGACGCCACACGTTTGATGAACGTGACACTTTTTGAATGTTTTTATTTTATGCCGTTTTTAAACTTTGTTCCACAGTTAATGATCTCACATGATCCTGGTTGTCATTTCCCATCACTCTGGCCGCTACGGTCACGCGGGAACCATCAGCTGTATCGATTTGCGGACATGGCAACTCGTTGTTGACACACACGTTGATGGCAGCTCGCCTCATTAGCACTGAAACGACAGGATGGGAGACGGACGGAAAGGAGAACGTTTATAGTGGAAAGGAAGACTAACACAATAATAAAAGAAAGAATTCCCTGATTTAGTCTCTGATGGACTTCTCACCATCTGTTGTGTTTCTTGTTTGTTCACCTGTAGTAATCTATACTCAGTGGTTTTATGAGTTCTTTGTTGGATTTTTGTTGTTATCTTTGTGATTGCCAAGCATTTCAGGATAGGTTTATGTTTGTACAGTCTTCTGTTTACTTCCTTTGTTTGTATGTTTTTTGCTTTTGTTAATAAAGATTTTAGAGTCATTCTTTTTTTTACCATGCATATGTACATACCATGTGTAAGTAGCCTTCATACTGAATGATGAGCAGAACTGGTGTCACTGACCTCATGTCAAGGGCTGGAGCGGGACAAGATCATGGATACAAGCGATGCAAGTATCAAAATAAAGCTTCAGTGCTTTACAGTTACAGAAACTAAAGCGAGAGGGTTCAAAATGGGTTCAAGAGGCCCCCTTCAACTCGGTAACTGTTTTGAGAAAAAAACATCAATCATACAAATCTTTTGAACATTTTCAAAAATTCAAGTGACCAGGATGAGAGCCGCTCATGGAAGAACAGTGAGAACCCCCACCAACAGTTTGGAAACTCCTTTGCAATCAAACAGTTTCAGCCCAGTGACATTTTGGCCTAAGGGTGTGAGAGTACAATCTGCTGCAGTTGACCTCTCCAAGAAGGCCGCTAATCATCACCAGCTGATGGCCATCTACCTGATGAGGTCCTACACTACTTAAGGCTGCAGTCAGATGCTACTCGTCACTGGAGCATTAGCCATTCATGGTGCTCTATGGCTCTGGCCTGTGTTTGTATCGCTTCCTAAAGATACTCAAACCTGTTCTTGTGCTTACAGCTTACCTGCCTCCTCGGATCCTGTTGTGCCTTGGTTCCCTTTGGTTCCACTCCTGGTTCCTTGTGCCTTTCCTTCTAGCCACTTGCCTGCTTGCCTTCCATCTCTGGAGCTCGCTTCGGATCTGGCCCTGAGCCTTCCAGCCATCATCGAACCTGTAAGATAAAACACACTGGATCAATATCCACTTTCCAAAATCCTCAGTCAGAGCCACCTGACCCTCTCCTTCCTCCTCAGGGCTCCAGATGATCCTGTTTAATATCCTGCACTGTACATTATAAACACTTTTGCATTGAGTCTTGCCTCGTTTCCAGGTCTCGTACCACTCTGGGTTCCCCACGTCGTAACAAAGGGTGCAGAATAAAACTATTTCAAAGACTTGGGAAACGACAGGAAATACATGTTTTATAGTATCGCAAGATCAAAGTTTGTAAAAAGTGAGCAACATTTTACAATTTTGTGTTGGAGTTCAGTTCACTCAGTCAGTGGTTAATTTGAGCCAGATCCTGCCGGAACAAGATCCGGGAACTCTCTCATTTTGACCCTTTCTGTTCCAGTGTCGTGGGTCAATGGGGCCGTGCACTGGAAAACAGCCCTCTCCTCCTCTCAGACCCCGAAACAAACGATCATTTATTCAACAGAATAAATAAATTTCCCTGTGGACAGTGCACGTTACGCACAGAAACATCTCCAGACAGCTCTAGCGCGCGCACAGCATCAGCAGGTGTCTGAACTCCTGCTACATTTCAGAGATAAATAAAAAAGCTTACTGTAAAACATAAATTAAAAATACAAAGAGAGAAATGTTGTTCTTCACATTATACGTCACATTTCAAAACAAAACAGCGATCAAAATTTCAAAGAGGCGAATTTACTTTAATAAATAAATTGATGGATGGATGAATGGATTGTCCTTAGTTGGACAACAGAAAATTGAATCCTTCAGGTGCTTCAAACGGTGCCACAAGACTGATGCAGGAGCGGAGAAGAGTTCAGCTCAGAACCATGAAGTGAGGGGAGGGAGGAGGGGGTAGGACACCTGACAGAATCAGAGCTGCTCATTCTCACACAACCTGCTTTAACTCTCCAAAATAATAATTTTATTAAGTGTTAACAAATGTAAGTAAATGTTGATGTATAACAACCTGTTATAATACACCAAAATGCAGGAGATGGTATCTCTGTTATTCAAAGTTTTCTGTGAGAGGACCCATGGACCCCCCGCCTGCCTTTCTGTTCCGGCATCAATCAGTTTACAAATTAAGCCCTGCTCTCAGTATCCTGCAGTGACAAGATGGTGCCAATAAGCCACATCTGTGGAGCATCTCCTTGATGAGCTATAGGAGTACAAAAGGCTGCAGAAGACCTCCATTCACCACTGGAGCATTACATGCCTAACCTCATTGTGTTTTCTGGCCACTTTGCATTATCTTGCTGCCTACTAGTTCCTGGACTCCTCCTGTATGAACTTGAGCTTCCTCGTGACCTCCTCAGGTGTCTACTCGCCTTCCAACCACTTGCCTACCCCAACCTGGGTCTCTCCTCAGACGTCTTCCTTCGCTCCATGGAACCATTGTATCCCCTGCTCCATCGACAGTCTATAACCACCTGTAAGAAACATATCATCATTACTCATCATACCTCGAGTTACCATACTGAACCTTCTCCTTACGCTCCAGGGTTCCACTTCTTCTCTGTGAACATTATTGAATAATTCCACTGTAAATAAACAGTTAACTTTTTCTTGGTCTTGAAGTCTGTTCAGTTCAGTCCATGTTCTCTGGATATTCCGTTAAAACCGTACACTTTGATGCAATCCAGCTATGATCTAATGTCCCGTAGGTCCTGGAGAACATCTTGCAGTGGTCATTAAGTGTGCAGAGAGTCCTAGCACTGTTAACAGTTTATAGAGATAATTACTTTGTTAGCAGTATTATGCAAATCTTGCTGTTCTGTTCCAGTACTTTTCTGTTTGTGTTACTTGGACAACAATCTGGAATTAATCCAAACGAACACTCTTTATGCAATAAGAAAATGTTTGTCAGTATGACTGCATCCTCACATGATTTCTGAAGCCTGATGAGTCTGTTTATTTACTTCCTTGCAGGGAAAAGTCAACAAGAGCAGCTCATAAATTCACCTCCTGCAGCCAAACAACAACAGTTATTATTGCACATTAAGGATCTAATATTGGGTGATGGACACTCCTGAACATACTATCAGTACATCTTGTTGCCAAATGTTACGTCTTTGTACGTGGGGGTGTTTTCATTACGTAGATTACAGTTTGACACATGATTGTAAAATAAACTATTAGATGAGTTGTACTAAACCAGTGGAGCTGACGACAGCAGTTGTAGGACTGCCTGAGACATAAACAAGAAGATCATCACCTGTGACTGTCCTTATCAGTTTCCTGTGCTGTATCATCTGTATGACGTATGATGTATGTTGCACAGATGAGCCAACTCCACGCTGGGCAGGAGGCAGAAAAGAGGCCCAAGTTAACCGACTGCAGATGGAGTGTTGTGTGTATGAACTGAGTAAATACATGAGCAAATAAACTAAAGGATTTTGGTGGCTTTGTAAGTTTGTAAGGAGTTTGGATTAACACCTGACAACAAAACTTGATATGTATCTACTTAGAAAGTGCTAAGTGAGTTAACCAAAGACACATCTCTGTGCCTTCTAGGCACATTTGTCACAATCAGGGCTTTTGTAGGTCTATAATTAGATGTTTTATTATACAGTTTTACAGCACTAAACAAGTGCTAATGACCACTTTTGTCACTTTTAGAAAAGCAAAGAGGAGGAATGGGAAATGCCCTCCAGTTGTTCATCCTTCTGTCCATCGATTTGCATTGTGAGCATGATAACTTGAAAAATAGACGACGTACCAACATCCATTTTACCATACCATACCACTTTATTTATAAAGCACTTAAAACAGCTACAAAGCCAACCAAAGTGCTGTACAGACAAAACAACAGGTAACACACAAAGCAAAATACAAAATGAGGTAAATCAGAATATAGACAAAAAACGATGCAGATAATGACAAACCAGTGTGGAGCGTACAGGATCAAAACACAGATCCTCTTGTGTTGAAAGCTATTGAATAGTAGTGAGTTTTTAAACGGGACTTGAAAACCGAGAAGAAGGGATTTAGTGTGTGGCAGCATCCAGGCGTAAGAAAAGTCAGTTGAAATATGGGTTGGCGCGTTAAAATCCAAGGTGACCTCCAGTATGGGCAGCACGGTGGCACAACTGGTAGAGCTGCTGCCTCTCAGCGAGCAGGGTTGAGTATCTTCAGTGACAGACACAGGTGTGTGGTTACCATGGTGATCCTAATGAGGCACTGGCAGCAGTTTTACCATTTATTTTAAAATTTGATTTGCTACAGTTTTTGCACAGTTCATACACGAGAACTTCATCAGATTATTAGAGAAGTCTTAGCTTCATGTCTTCAGACATGTTCTGGTCCATCAGTGGCAGGTTTGATGTATTCCTTGTTGAAAGAAGTGCTTTTTGTGTGATTCAGCATGTGAACATGAGTGTGCACGTGCACCAGTTCCTGCCTCCACCGTGGATTGTGCTGTTTTTGGAATGACGTCACCGTCTCTGATGATTCATTGCTTTCACTGCGGCTGATGGAATTGTGAGAGAGGAAACATTTTTAAAAAGTAAATGCAGAGCTTTCTGCCTACTCTTGTTTTTTTTTGTTTTTTTTTTGAAGAGACTGTAAACGAGAGGGAGATGAAGGGACTAATAGGCCGGAGTGGCTGTTTACATGGACAAACACTGTGTGATGCTCCTGTAGAATTCAGGCTGTGCATCTCTAGACCAACAGGATGTGTGCTTAAAATGTGACCTGTTTAAAAAAAACTGTTGGACTGCAACAATCCAGTTTACAGCTTAAAGACATTTTAAGAGATAAATATACATATGAGTAGACTTGAAGTGTTCCTGGGTCTAGTTTGCACAGATAAAAAGCTGCTTATCACCTAAAAGAGATGATTCAATCATTTTAAATGTTTTTATGGAGTTGTTATCAGCAGTTAGTATGTTACCTGCTGTAGATAGCTGTCACAGTGATATAATTTTGAAGAATTAGAGATAAATTAGTTGAGCGAAGTCAGGGCTGACATGTTAATGACAAAATCTAAATTAATAGGCTTCATATCCGTTTATGTAAATGCTAATTACGATAGAATTTTTAAGGAATAAATATTGTCTGCCACATTGCACATCAAATTCTTAATAAAAGATGTTATCTTTTAGTGCTTGATGTACTGTATTTTCCAGCTTATAAGTCACAGTTGTTGTTTTTTTTTGTTGCATAATTTACATGCCCTGCAACTTATACGCCAAATAAACTTATTTATGTTTTTTTTCCATATTTATAAACCAATTTTTGGCTGAGATATGACCGTTTTCATTCATTCTGACAATGAAAATATTGAACACTACCCAACAATTTTCAGTCACGTCATCTGGACAGTTTCTTTTTTTGCTGAAACGGTTCACCTTCCATCCGGAAGGCTTCATCAGCACAAGAGGAGGGGGCGTGCCAAAGACACCATCTTAGCACCAACATAACTGGTTTGTTCCACTTTGGAGTAAGCTGTTGGGGGAAGAATCAGTTTTGTGTTGTGTGTTTCCTTGACTGATGAAACCTTCTGGATAGAAGGTGAAATGTTTCAGAAAAAAAAAAAAAAAAAGAAACTGTCCAGATGACCTGACTGAAATTTTTTGTATTGTATACCTGAATTATTGAGCATGGACTTTTTTTGGTATTGAATACTACAATTGAGCATGCATCAGGATATATTGAACACTACCATTTTCAGCCGCTAGGTGGCACTTGAGTTGTATGGCATGCCGTTGTGTCATGTAATAGGTAAAAGTGGTTATTAATGACATAATCGGCTCGCCATAGACTGACACTGTCGTCCAGCTCGACGTCCAGCCTGAAGTAACCGTCAAATCAGCTTCATTTTGCTGCACCACCCCGGGGAAATGCAGCTTATTTGACCATTGAAGTGCATTTATTAAGTAAAAGTTCAACTGAGACACACCTTTACTATAATGTAGAGCAAACAAATAATTGTTTTAGGTGCTTATCTTGTTGAATTTCAAAGAAATGTGCAGCGCTCCTCCTTCCTGATTTCCTCCCTCTGCGAACTCCCGCAGCCGCAAATCGATTTTTGCAAAGCAGCTTATTTGATCAATATAGTGCATTTACTAAGGAAAAGTTAAACTGAGACACACCTTTAGTATAATTTCAAGCAAACAAATAATTGTATTAAAGTATTAATCTTGTTAAATTCTTGTTAAAGACCTCCTGTGCACGCTCCCACGGCCGCCATTTAGCAGCCAATTGATTTTTGGCACAACACCGGCCCACATTTCCTGGTTGTCAGCGGTGACGCGTAACAAACGCATTCAGATTCTTAAAACTACTACTCTGACCACTGTCTACAGCAGGTAAGATACTGACTGCTTGTATCTACTCAACATGACCCCATTTACAACAATTTGAACCATTCTTTGAAGAAAACGTTTGTAATTGTAAATGTGTAGCCTGCATGTCGTGTTAGCCACCGTCACAGCAGATGAGGTGGCGTCTGTTCTTATTAAGACAATATTTTCCAGTTTTTCCTTCATCATTATCAAACAGGTTTGACTGAACAATACGCAGCACCACGACAGATCCCTTTCTGTTCAGTTAACAGTTACCAGTTGAAAGACTTGGAGCTGTGGCAGAATAATTCAAAAACAGGGGTGTGCAGTAATATGCACAACAGTGAGAAAAAAACATCTTATAAATAAAGAGTTGTAGAAAGAGAAGCTTACAGCATCAAGATCGCTGTATGAACATAAAAAAATCATCCCTATCCACGCTGACTGCACCCTTTATTCTGCCCATGTTTTGTTTTCCCTCTTGTACCAGTAATATTTTAATGATGTGTGTTTTACCGAGTCCACGAGAACACAGTACTTTTACAGACCCCGGCTGAATGAGGAAGCAGGTGACTGTTCTTCAAAGTCAACAGCAGACAGCTAAACATCACCAGAAAAGCGGAACCAGAACTGTTTGGGGTTCCTGTGAAGGATACTAATAAAAAGCTTGACATCTAGGAGGAACTGGGAAGTTGAAGCTGGGATGGGAAGAGCATTCCCAGAAGTGGTGTTCAGTTTTAGATGCCACGTCCACCACATAAAACAAACTTTGGCATTATCCTTGATAAAATCAAATAAAAACATCTCAGATTTATTTTTCAGGTGTTTGCCCAAACCTTTCTGCATTGTGTTCAAATATTTATTTTTCTATTTTAGCAGGAAGTAGTACTTTCATGCTTAAATTCAAGGTCTTGTTAGACGATGAGCGTGAGTAGATCCAGGCAGACCCTGAGTGCTCTCATCCCTTCAGCTCAGACTCTGGTTCTAAAATATATTTCTGTAAACCGGATCCTGGATAATAAATGGAGATGGGGACAGTTTGTGTACATTATTATAAACACAATTGAAAACAATTGAGGCACTGGTTAAAATTTAAATGAAAAGTGAATTTTAATCACAAATGAACTTAGTAAACACTTAAATGCTAAAAGAAACTGCATTTTATGAGTAAAAAAAGATGCTTTGCATAAACTGACAGGAGCAATGCATCACAGAAGAGTTGTGACAGGGTCACATGTGATCGCGTCTCTCTGGGCCACAGCTCATTCTAATGGACTGAGGCAAAAAGAAAAACTGTTCTTTGGTCAGACAAACCAAAATTTGAAATGATTTTTGAAAATGCTGAAAGTCACATCTTCTGTAATAAAAAGAAGAGGGACTGTACAGCCCACAGTTCAAAAGCCAGCCTCTCTGATGGTATGGGGGTGCATTAGTGCCTATGGCATGGGCAGCATATACTGCACATCTGGAAAAGCAGCATCAATGCAGAACAGTCTGGTCAGGTTTAAGAACATCTGCTTTCATTCAGGTCCAACAAAGACTGCTGAGGACATGTGAGGTACAAGAAGATACACACTCACATAGTACATACATACTGTATATACAGTATATATATATATATATATATATATATATGTGCACTAAATGTAGAGTATATAGTACAGTATAGTACAACACTATACAGAGTGAAGTTTAGCAATAATGAATAAATGGGCTAACAGTAATTTACCACCACTTTCCAGCAGAAACACTTCTCGACAAATAGACTCCCATTAATTCTCATTTACTCCCAACCCATCAGCAGTGGCTCTGCTGAATTAATAAAATACCTGATGTAACAAGCTTATGTAAGATGTTGGGCTGTAATTCAATCATATTATGGATACAGAAATTATAGCCTTAGATAAATAATAAGTTATAATAATAATAAAATAAGTTTTTTTTTATGACGATGATTTACTCTGGTATCAGATGCTGTGCAGCTGGAAGTTTTTTTATTAAAACCTTTTTACTTTTGGAGATTTGTTATGATGCGTAACCATGGCAACAAGGTGTTTTTTTTAACAACAAGGAGCAGCTGCTTAACATCTCAAAAGCTCAAATATCTCATCTACAGCCCCAAATCCCACATGAGTTGAAAAGGAGGTGCCGTGGACAAATTCCCATCAACCTGGCAGCGGTGCTCGAGTACCTGACCACCGAGATCCTGGAGCTGGTGAGAAACTCGGCTCGTGAGGAGCTCTACAGACTGCTAGGAGGAGTGACCATCACTCAGGGAGGAATTCTGTCCGGCATTCGGGCAATCCTGCTGCCCAGGAGGACCGAGAGGCCCGCCGGATCTGACAGCAAGCTGGATCTGGGTGGACGGATCGGTATCTGTGGCCAGATTCTTCGGCTTCACTGCAGGAGATCCTTCCTGCCCACAGCTATCAGCATCTATAACAACTCTTGAATGAAACCAGGATGATGAGTCAGAGTCAGAGTTTCTTTATTGTCATTCGCACCTCATGTGGTACATGTGGTGGAGCGAAATTATGTACACAGGGTCCCAGTTACATCCAACAATAAAATGTATAAGGAAAACAGTAATAACATCTAAGATATGAACTAAGAAAAACATCAACTAAATATACACTAAGCACTCATAACATAAAACATTGAACATCAGCACAAACATGAACATGAGTCTGTGAGCAGATGTGCACGCATGAACACATCAACATTGAAACAGATCAGCAGCAACATGAAACAGATCAGCAGCAACATGATATGATTTTTCACAGTGATTATTCTAGTTAGATATTCATGAGTCTAACAGCCTCAGGGTAGAAGCTGTTCCTCAGTCTAGTGGTTCTACACTTAATGCTCCTTAACCTCCTTCCTGAGGGGAGTGGGGCAAAAAGTGTGTGTGCTGGGTGGGTGGGGTCCTTCATGATGCAGGTGGCCCTCTTCCTGCATCTGGAGGTGTAGATGTCTGTGATGGTGGGGAGACTGATTCCAACAGTCTTCTGTGCAGCCTTCACCACTCTCTGCAAAGCTTTTCTTTCTGCAGCTGTGCAGCCTCCATGCCACACATTGATGCTCGAGCACAGGATGCTCTCCACTGCACACCTGCAGAAGGAGGTGAGGACTGAGCTTCCCAGACCAGCTCGCCTCAGCCGTCTGAGGAAGTAGAGTCTCTGATGAGCTTTCTTGATCAGGCTGGTGGTGTTGTTGCTCCAGCTGAGCTACAACACTTAATTTCCCTCAGGGATTAATAAATTATTTTTGAATTTGAATGAATTATTCAAATGTTCTACCACATCACTGGCTCCAACTGTAAAGTGTTAAAGAGGCAAGTCTTTCATAAAGTTTATAATATACACATGAAAGTTTTAGCTTTTGATTCCGCCTTAATACAGAGTATATGAGCTGTTTTTAAAATAACTTTTCATCTTTTAAAATGTTCGTTGATTACCTGCTTTCATCTGTGTGACTCCATCCAGCTGTTTTCTTTACCTGTTGAATTCTGACTATGGTACCAGTCTGCTGGCCAGTGAGCATTAGGTGGAAGGTGGGGGACACGCTGGACAGGTCAGCAGTCCATCACAGGACAACACGGAGACAATCAACCATTCAAACTCACAAACAGAACCAGCTAACCTGTGGGAGGAAACCAGAGTACCCGAGGACCTTCTCGGTCAGAGGCATCAATGCTCCCTGACTGCTCCCCCAGTTAAATGTCAGGTTTTTGAAAACCAATAGTTACATCTTAGCAAAATTTGTAGAATTGCGTCAAAAATCTATTATTAGTCTGCCGTGGCAAACCTAAATGCAAAGAGTAAAAGTAAAACTATATATTTGCCGTGTGTTTTAGTGATGTTCTCTACAGTGAACGTGATGTCTGGGAGACGCTCCTGTTGCTGCATGAAAGTTATTAATGCACAAATAGACCTCAAAGATAAAAGCATCTTTGAATTTCTGCGGAAATGTGTCAAGAGGGATTTCAATGGTCACAGCTTCAAGTCCAAATCAAGTTTATTGTCATTACCATCACATGTGGTACATGAGGTGGAACAAAACTGTGTACTCAAGGTCCCAGTTAGACCCAAGAATAGCCAAAATATAAGTATAAAAAGAAACAGTATATAAAGATCTAAGATATACGCTAAACACCAATAATGTAAAACAATACGGTGGAACAGCAGCCTGAACACAAGTCTGTGGTGAGCAGATGGGTTTGAATGAATACAGCAGCATGAATAATCAGCAGCACAAATAAGTCACATATTACCAATTAAAGTGGCATTACAGCTATTTTTATTTACTTTTTTCCTTACAGTGATTATTCTGATTAGAGCTTCATGAGTCTAACAGCCTCAGGGTAGAAGCTGTTCCTCAGTCTAGTGGTTCTACACTTAATGCTCCTCAACCTCCTTCCTGAGGGGAGTGGGGTAAAAAGTGTGTGTGCTGGGTGAGTGGGGTCCTTCATGATGCAGGTGGCTCTCTACCTTAATCTGGAGGTGTAGATGTCTGTGATGGTGGGGAGACTGACTCCAACATCTTCTGTGCAGCCTTCACCACTCTCTGCAAAGCTTTTCTTTCTGCAGCTGTGCAGCCTCCATGCCACACGTTGATGCTGGAGCACAGGATGCTCTCCACTGCACACCTGTAGAAGGAGGTGAGGACTGAGCATCCCAGATCAGATCGCCTCAGCCGCCTGAGGAAGTAGAGTCTCTGAGTCTGGTTCTGCTAAAGGTTTCTTCCTCACGAGGGAGGTTTTCCTTTCCACTGTCGCTTTCATGCTCAAGATGAGAGTTCTGCGATGGAGTTAAACTCCAAGCAGTCTGCTCCTCAGATAGAGTGAAATTATTATTTTTTATATGAATGTTTCTATACAGTGCTCTGAGACGACTTCTGTTGTGACTTGGCGGCCGCTATATAAATAAACTGAACTTTAACAGCGAACAGTTAAAAGTGTTAAAAGTGAATCAGTTGTGTTTACTCCTTTCAGTAAAAACTTGCCCAGTTGGTTATGAGATATTTCACTAATAGAGATGACTCGTTCACAAAAAGTTAATTTTTAAATAAAGACTTTGTACATTTTTTTAGTGCTCACTGCTCAGATTGTGTTGTGAATGACTCTGAGCTACTACCACCCCGGGCCTTCAGTCAGTATTAGAGAAATGACTTGACTTATAGACATTTTTGTGTTTTGTAAGGTCAGTGGCCTGTGGCGGCCATCTTAAATGGTTTCTTGTAGTTTGTTGTAGACGTATGTTCATGGGTTACTTTCTGCAAGTTTCAGTAAAACGTGCACAATGAGATATTTTGGTAAGACAAGCTCTCATTCACAAACATGGACAAAAACAATAGTTTGCTTTTGCTCTTTGGCTGTAATTCAGTTATAACAAAGTGCAAACTATATGAAAAATGGAACTTTGGAATGAAGCTACTAACAACATAAAAGTTGTTATGAAATATCCTGTTTATAACCAGTAGGTGTCGCTGTAGATCAGAAGAGCAGTTACTGACTGAGAAAACTATCACAGGACGAAATAATATTCAGTGTTAAGTGTAGGCTGTGTGTAGCAAAAAAAAAAGATCCCTCTCTAAAATAATTAAAGATTTAATGAAAATGAGTGATTCTGTGCTTTTAGAACGTGCCCCAATTTTCAAAGAAGTACAAACCACATTACCCAGAATCCCCTGGATGGAGGTCAGAGGTTATGTGGACATGTATGCCGCCACATCAGCTAGCTAGCCTCGTCTTAGAGCAGAGTAGGAGCTTGCTCTCGTGCAACATTTGTTCTCTTTTAACTTGCACGCGACCTGAAGCTCTTCCCGCTCCGGGTGGATGAAAGGCAGCGGCTCTGCGCCTGCGCAGAACCAACACACGGCAGAAAGTAAACAACGTGCGCTGCTCGACTGCTGCGGAGGCCTCGGCAACGTCGACTACTCAAAGGTAAACTTACACCGAGGAGCACCTGAGCCTTTCAGAGGACACCTCACTGTGAATTAGTCAACTCTGCGCTTTCTTCTGTTTCACCGTCCGAGCGACAGAGTCCCGGTGAGCTCCTACTGCCGGAAGACAACCGGACCCGGTGTTCGTTTTTCAAAATAAAAGCATGACTGAGACGTTTAAAATTAAACAGTTAAACAACAGACCAGACAATTAAACATGTTTCTTTCTGCATTTGTTTATTATTATTTTTTGGTGGGCATAAATTATTATTGATTTAGATCTCTTGATGAAAGTACCACATTATGCTGTTTCTTAGTTTTTAGGGTAGCTTCCCTCCCTATAAAAAAAGAGATTTGGTCAATATCAAAACAAACCAACCATTCCGACACGGAAAAAACAAACAATCTCTCTCAATTACTTCACTTAGTATTTCATGTTTATTCACTGTAGTACTTCACAGTGCATGGTCACAATGCACCTTCAATTTTCTTATTTTATTGAAAAATATACCCTTGAACAATGTCCTAGAAACAATTCAAACTAGTTTTAACTGGCCATGAGGTAGTGCTGCTCTGAAATATAAATGAAGTTTAGACAATTGTTGTTAAACCTACAAAAAAATCTGTAAAATTGGTTTCTCATGTTAATATTGACGGATCGCTGTTCACTCAAAATTAACGGTGTGCCCCTAATAAGGAACAGTTTTACTACAGAAACTTCAACGATGCAAACTATTACCATGATTCTTTCACATATGTATTACTGTCTGACACAAACAGGACAAACTAGGCTACAGAAACAAGACCGAACATATTAAACAAAAAGCGTAACCTGTATCATTTTGTAGAAGTTTAACAAATTATAGTTGCTATCCTGGCTAAACTTCATTCAAAGTACATGTTGTAATAAAAGTGCCAGGCACTTGATTAATTGAGTTACTGTCATAAAATTTAAATATATATTTTTTTATGTCTGTTTTATTTTTGGGATCATATATAAGTTTCATATAGTCTGGTGTGTAGTACTGATGTAGTACCGGTACACACAGAGCTACAGACAAACTACACACTCTGGTTTATCGTGTTTTACTTTGTAAAGACCTCAGGCTCATAATAAAGAAATTCTAATTAGCCTCCAAGTAGTTGGTTAACTTTGTTGTTTTTGTCCGACAGTAGAACTACCGTAGTTTTGACACTGTTTGTCTTCTGGCACCAACATTGAATTAAAACACATAATTCACAAAGCGTTGGCCTAAAGACACATGTTGCTCATGATCTCTTATTTTTAAAAGGTATAAAGTAGAAAAGCACCCAGGATCCCCAAGTGTGTAATCCAGAAGACTTCCCATCACATCAGTCAGTTAAATTCATTTTTTATCTTCACGTTATCGATCCCTGGTCCGTTTCGTTACACGTCTCATTCAGAACAAAAATCAGATAAACTTTTAATGGTGCGTTTTATCTCTGCAGTGATTTAACATCTTCTGGAAACAAAAGGCGGCTCAGAACGATTTACACAACGATTAGAAGCACTAAAAACAAAATAAAGTCATAAAGAATGAATGTATAAACTTTTAACGTTAAAATTAGATGCTGTAGATGAACAGATGCTGGGATATATTCATCATTTAACGCGGGTTCCTCATTTTTCTGGACTGAATAAAACGTGCATTGAATTTAAGGAAATGCAAA
>NC_056514.1:17089995-17091159 GCF_014905685.2 Nematolebias whitei | reverse complement strand
TTTTTCTGGACTGAATAAAACGTGCATTGAATTTAAGGAAATGCAAAGTGAGACGTCATTTATATTTGACCCATCAAAATGAATGCGGTCATTTATTTACAGAATCAAATTTAACATCAAACATTTACATTAATTTGGCAAATTATGAAAATAACAATATAAGCAATCAATCAGGAAAAATCATACGGCCATGATTTTTCCGTTGCTGCACCACAGACATTTATAAACTGTACAACTATGATCTTTTACCCACACGGATGTGAATAAGCACTTTACACAGACATTTCTAAATATCTGGGAGAATTTCTACTTGATAGAAAGTTAAAGATGAAAGAAGTTAAAGGGAGTAAGATTGAATGGGAGGGGAGGAATGTTCACCAGAACCGACACTCTCCATCAGAAGCCCAGCTCTCCTTCGGTACGCTTGGTAGGAAACTTGATCCATTACCTTTCTGAAGATTCATCAGCAGATATGGAGTTCCGTTAACGCTACCTGTCCAGCGTCTCCTGATGGTGGCTGTAGCTCGTCAGAAGTAGTGGCTAGTGAAAGTTATAATCCCATGGAACTCGGAAGAGCTTTTTGTCATGTCAAGATCATCCCGTCTCCGACAGAACTCGAACAGAACCAGCAGAAAACTCTCCAGCACTCTCGAACTCTCCAAGAACTCTAGAAGTCTGACAACTCTCCAACTCCGTGTAGACCAGGAAGTACTGACATTTTAAAGACTCTTTCCCGGTTCACTTTTTGGGATTTTTCATTGGTCAGAAACGACCAGACGGGGTGGGTTTTGTGACGTAAGAGGTTAGAGACAGCGAGAATTGTTATGAGACAGATCAGAAATGTTCTCACAGACCGAGAGGGTTTTGTTTTGGCGTGTTTCAGGAAACAGGTGCAAAACATCTCTACTTACGTCTGAGAGGATTCTAAAACATGACAGTTTTAACATAACAACTTGTTTTTCGTTTGACTGTAACCTTGTAAACGCACACACTTGCTCATTCAAAAGCAGAAATCAGAAAAATGCATAATTACTCTGTAACAGCTTTTAACATGAGTTCTAACTGCATGAGAATAAAAATCATTACTCAGTTAATAAAATTGATTAGTTCACTGCAACATCTAAAATGGTTTGAACTAAGACACTTTGATTATCAACATTTGTA
>NC_056514.1:17050947-17074995 GCF_014905685.2 Nematolebias whitei | reverse complement strand
ATATATATATATATATATATATATATACATAATTGTGTGTATATACATGTGTGATATATATATATATATATATCACATATGATATTATGATATATATATATATATATATATATATATATATACACATGTGCATACACACATTCATGCATACATACATACACACAACTTCAAAATAACATAAATTCTCAACCTGTACTGAAAACGGTTTCTCAGCGCCACCAGCTGGTGAGAGGTGGTGACGTCAATTTGAACCCCGCCCACTGGAACCAGTACTGAAAGCATAATGGAAACACAACCTGTACCTTACCGAGTAGAGTAGAGCCGTGCTGTACCTGTACTACAAGTACTAATGGAAAAGGGGCATAAGGGATAGCTCAGGAAACCCAAACCAACTTGAACTATAGGATTTATATAAAAGTCTTAAGTCCAGTCTTAAAACTGGTCAGTCTGCCAGCCTCACGGACAGAAACTGGAAGTTGGTTCCACAAGAGAGGAGCCTGATAACTGAAAGATCTTCCTTCCATTCTGCTTTTGGAAACTCTAGGAACCACAAGTAAACCTGCAGTCTGAGAGTGAAGTGCTCTGTTAGGAAAATATGGAACAATAAAATCTCAAATATAAGATGGAGATGGGTTGTTGAGGGTTTTGTAGGTTAGAAGTAAGATTTTGAATTCTGTTCTGGATTTGACAGGGAGCCAATGGAGAGAAACTAAAACTGGAGAAATATGATCCTGTCAACTCTCATTAAGACTCTGGCAGCAGCATTTTAGATCAGCTGAAGACTTTAATGAAATAATTTTTTAACTTTCCTTTTAACCTTTAATTGCTCTGGAATCCATTGCTTGTGCCCTCATCTACATAAATAGAAGGTTTTGTTGTGTGATTAGTCACGTTCTGTCAGGAACGTCTTCATTTGGCCGATCTCTGAACAAGACGATGATCAGAAAACATCTGTTGGTGCGCAGCCAGACATGCTCATGATTTATACAGATAATTATCCACTCTGATCACTAACACTTTTATATTTACAGTTTTACATTTGATATGAGCAATGTTGTGTCATTCTGTTTTAAGTTTTTAAAAGTTTGACAGATTAAATTATTTATTTATTAACTTTATTTAACCAGGCAAACCCCAATGAGATCACAGATCTCTTGCAAGGGAGGCCTAAACCAATTAACTGTCTTTGAACTTCCTTTTTCTAATTTTCTTTCTGTGTGTGTGTGTGTGTGTGTGTGTGTGTGTGTGTGCTCCTTATGGCAACACTGTCAATCTAAAACAGTATCCAGTGACGTCCCCAGTCTTGAGGTAAATGGGACATGATAAGAGCCTATATGATTGAATCTGTCAAACATGAATCAGACACCAGCAGGTTTCCATCGCTAGAAACTTTGATTTATTCTTTCAGAATCTGCACAAGTGCAGCAGAGGTTGTGCAGCGATATTCAAACGTTCTGACGCCTCTTCATATGAACTGAATGATTTTATTAAGTTCTGTTCCATTAAAGAGTTTTACATTTGGACTTGTTACTGTACAGTTTTAGTTGACGTGTGTTGCCACTTGCATTTTTGCTAATATCCATTTTCTTTCACCAGCAAGGTAAACAGCATGACAATACGTACGAGACAAGCACTAAGAAAAACTGCTTTGTTTGAGTTTGAAACATTTTCAGTCAAAAATCTCCATAAATTGCATTTTTTTTAAACAATTTTACCCTGTAAGTGGTATTTCCCATCATAAATTAAGAGTGTACATTTTAAGTTTAAAAGTAGGAGCCCCGATATGATTTTGCACCGTTGTCTTTCAAAACTGCTTCATAATGTAGTTGGAATATAAAACTTATTGGTTTGTGTGAAGTTTGGATGCTACGAGACTGAGTTCAACAGAACAAAGGACATTTGTATGAGCTGCAATTAATCTTTGAAGACTCAACTAATACTCCAGTGTTGGCCACAGTGAGCGAACACATGATTGTTTTACGCTGGGTGCTTTTACTGATGCAACCACAGACCCCTGCAGGATCACAGCTTTGCTCAAAGGCCCAGGGTGAGGCAAGTGAGGGTGGAGGCAGGTGTGGGCGCTTCTACTTTCCCACCCACATTGTTGTTGTGGGTCTGGGGATTTGGATTGACGTTCTGATCCCGAACTTGCCTTTTCTAACCTCTGCGCCACCACTCCCCCACATTCACATACGTGTAGTATTATTGATCAAAGCTTTTGACGTGGTAATACTTGAAAATAAAGACTCTTTCCTCAGATGGTGTGAAAACCTATTTAGGTTTTTATGTTTCATCAAGTAAAGTCAGCTGTTCTATATTATTGTAGTTATGTTTGATTCGACAGTGTGTGGGGACAGATGAGAATGTACCAAACCCCCCACCTTGGTCACCCCATGCAACCTGTTTATCACTTCGCACCGACACGAGTGCCGACGTGTTGACTCATACTAAAGATACATAAAACAATGATTTATTACTTGTATTGACTGGGACCAATTACCCCAGCCTTCGTTGTGCCTTGCATGATGCAACTTTAATCTGTAGCCCTGCTAGAGTCAGGATTACATCAGGAGGGGGCCAGGAGGTCAGCGTGCCACAGTGACGCTGTGACACAGTGACCTGGCTATGAAACGGGGACAGTCCTGCAGGGAGGCAGCAGGAACGTTCACCCCACATTTTCAAGTTTGCCACACTTTTCTGTGAACATTAGAATCTCTGCAGGCTGAACTCACCTCAGCAGCACCTGCACAGTGTGGGCTGCAAGCGTGTGTTTGTGTAGGAGGTCTACACGGTGATTCATGGATTGATGAAGCTGACCTTAAGGAAAGTTCAGATTTATTCTTTTACCTGAACACTGTGCTGCAGGGACAGAGCTGCTCTCATTAGAATCAGCTTGCAGTCTGCTGCGCCCGTTGATGCTGGTTACACCCGTGAACTGACCGTGTGGTGATATAAGAGCCTGTCCTGACCCAAGTCAGGCCACAAAAACAACATTTTACCTGAGCCATGCTGGCCCTCGTTGCCAAGTCACACCTGACAGATTTCGACTCTCACAACAGATCTTTAAAACAGTTTGCTCCATCTGTCGGTGTCAAACAGACGTGATGCGCTCATGTCCCCCGTCACTGAATAATTTGAGCTGTGTGTGTTTGTAGTTTACAGATCTGTGTTTTTCTGGACTGCAGTTGAACAGGGAATGTAAATAAACCTTAATGTTTTTGGTGTAAGATATTCAAGTGGGTAGGAGTTACAATGTAGAAGAACAGAGGTAGACGTCAATCGCCCCAACTGTACACACACACGTGCACGCACACATGCACAATACAGTACAACTTTATTTATAAAGCACTGTAAAAACAACACCGTTGGCCAAAGTGCTGTACACCAACACATACAAATAAGCACAGAAAACATAAAATCAACATAGCGTAAAAGTAATGAACTACCAAAATCATAAAACAGCAAACAGTAAAAACAATAAAACAAAAAATTCAAAACAGTAAAACCAATATTTCAAGCGGAGTTAAAAGCCAACGAGATTAAAAAAAAGTGTTTTCAGTGAAGATTTAAAAACAGGAAGTGATGTCAAAGGCAGCTTGTCCCACAGTTTAGGGGCAGCGACTGAGAACGCTCTCAGCCTCCTGTTGGACTTTGGGACGACCAACAGCAGCTGATCTGCTGACCTCAGAGAGCGTGAGGGAACGCACAGCTGGAGCAGGTCGGACAGATACTGTGGGGCGACACCATGAAGACATTTGAAAACAAATAAAAGAACCTTAAAATTCATCTGGAAACAAACTGGGAGTCAATAGCTATGTTTACATGCGCAAAATTCTTTGACCGGATTGAAATGTTTTCAGATTAAATAATTCAAATGTATTGTTTACATGGAGGCAATCAGTTCACAACGAGCGTTTACATGCAGAGGGTTTTGTTTGGAACAGAAGTACTGACATGCGCAGAGTGGTAAACTCTCCTTAAAAAACATAGAAGAAGAAGTTCTACTTCCAGTTTACTTCTGGGATGAACTTAAACAAAGCTGAACGTCCAAAATGGACCCGCGACAGGTTTTAATGACGGTGGAGACGTTACTGCACTCCCTGACTGAGCTACAGGTGATACAGATCATTTTGAGCTCGTTCAAAGTTTCTAGTAGAAATGTTGTCGCTCACTGACCAGTTTTACTTCCCCGACATGCTAATATTATTAGCATTAGCCAGGCGGAAATGACATAGGTCGCACATGCGCAGTCAGGTCAGTTTTTCACCATCAGATAAAAATGAACAGAGTAAGCGTTTACATGCGCACCGTTCGGGTTATGAATCTCCGTAAACCACCCGTTTTGTTCTGATTATAAATTTTTTTGGATTGCGCTGAATAAACAAAAAATAACCCGAACGGGGCGTTTACATGACGCGTTTTTATTCCCAACGGCCGTTTAACCCGATTACTTATGTCCATGTAAACATAGCAAACGTAGTGATTCTAGAACAGGGGTGATGTGCGCTTGTTTTCTGGTACCAGTTCAAAGGTGAGCAGCAGCGTTCTGAACCAGATGAAGTCGAGTCAGTAACGACTGGTTCAGACCCACATGAAGTGAATTACAGTTAGGGGTTGGGCATCGTTTGAATTTGAACGATTCTGGTTCAGATTCCTTGTTTCGATTCTTTTTCTTCAATTCTTTGTAGAGGCGGGGTTAAAAAAAAAGTGACTTGGTATAAATGAGCTAGCCAGCCAGAGTTCTTTCTGGATGAAATAATTTGAACTTCTATTTGAATTTTAATTCTATTTGAGCTCATCAACAACTCATTCTTAATGACCTAAAAGAACCCAGAACAACATCTAAAGCTCGCCACGCTTCATTTGACTCTGTCAACGTCAGAGTTCATAAATCAGTAATACAAAAAAGTCAAAGGCAACAATGACCTTCATGGGAGAGTTAAAAAAATAAAAAACTCACATAGGCCTGTCTCACATCTGACCAAAACTCCTTGACGATCCTTCAGACCTTTGATAAAATATTCTGTGGACTAAAGAGACTAAGTGTTTTAAAAGGTGTGCGTCCCTTTAACAAACACTGCATTACAACAATGGACCATCACACTCAGTCAAACACGGAAGTGGTAGTGTGATGGTCTGGGGCTGCTTTGCTACGTCAGGACCAGGATAACTAATGGATGAAACCATGGATTGTCCTCTCTACCAGAAAAGACTGTGCAGCCATCGGCTCTTTTATCTGAAGCTCTCAGGACGAGTGAAAGACAAATATATAATATTTATCAACAAATATAATATTTAAACATAATTTAAAAACGGCATTCTGTACTTGCCGTGGTTTGGTTTGTCTGATAAACATTTGTTTGAAATGTGCGACAAAACAGCAAAATCCAAAGAACCTGTGGGGTGAATACTTTTTCACAGCGCTGCAGCTCTGTGTCAGAACTTTGTACAAGTTCTCTGAGTAGCAGCAGCTGAAGGTAAAGGTAGCAGAAGACAACTGAAGTCAGAAAGATAAGATTAAACGGAATATTCAGTGTCTCAGCTGCTCATCTCAGTGGTCAGAGCAACCGTTTTACAACTCATGATTCCATGTGAGAATTCAGACAATGGTGGAAAAACCTAACAAAAAAGAACAGACTGAGCATCATGCACATGTCATGGTGACATGCACATAATGTCAGCTCCAATCTGAACTCACATTTACACTCAAAATAGTCTCTGTTTCAGATAGAAGCCAGTTGTAATTTAGTAGAGCAAATTAAATGTGAAAAAGACATCTTTCTTTATCAAGAATGCATCAGTTGTTACACAAATACACACTGCATGCTCATGTTGTCATACTAACTCATTCATAAGTAATCATGAACGACATTGCTGCTTTATTCGTTCTTAAACTAACTTTTCTTAATTAATCAGGACATCAGCAGGTAGTGCACACATGTACAGTAGTCCCTCGTTTATTGCGGGGGTTAGGTTACACCCCACCCCTCCGCGATAAGTGAAAAACGGCGAAGTAGGGACTCACCAGCCTTGGTCCGGTTCTGGACGGATTCTGATTGGCTCTGTGCAGCCATTGACCACCAGATCCTTTCAGAGAGCCAGACCTTCGGAGAGCCAGCACAAAACCACACAATGGTCCTGACTGAGTCCAAATAATCCAGAAGAATCCAATGAAAAAAGTCTGGGTGAGCTACGGAGAAGACACTGGACCTCAGAGAAATGCTCCTCACTCGAGAGGCTCCCTGGGCGGGCAAACTGCGCTCAGATTGACCGAAGAGGCTGGTCCGGTTCTGGTCGGGTTCTGATTGGCTCTCTGCAGTCGTTGAGCACCAGACGCTTTTAGAGAGAGCCGGACCTTCGGATAACCAGCACAAAGTCCAAATAATCCAGAGAAATCTGATGAAAAAAATGTTCGGGTGAGCTCCGGAGAAGACACTGGACCTCCAAATAATGTCTTCCCCCACGAGAGGCTCCCCTAGACAGGTAAACAGCACTCAGATTAACTGAAGAGGCTGGTCCAGTTCTGGTCCAGTTCTGGTCAGGTTCTGCACTGAAGTCACTATGAATAAGGACCAAACCTTTTAGTCAGGTTCGGATCAGATCAAAACTTTCCTTCCATTTTTGCAGAAAGCACATGGCTGGAAGCACCGTTGGATTCTGGGAAGTGCAGTGTTGCCTTGTGGGCAATGAAGTTCTTTTGGACTGGCAATACAGTAGAATTATTGAAAGAAAACTACAAAATGGCGGCGCCTGTCTGAATTATTCTTTTTTTGTCATTAACTTTTTCACAACCACAGCGATATTACGGTACAGTCCACAATCGTGTAAAAAAAACCCAGAATTAAGTAATTAATTTTTTTTTAACATTCTTTTTTTCTTCTCAGGGTTGAGCCCTCCTTCAGCCCTCATCTAACCGGTAATTGGACCTCCCTAGACTCCTGAGTATTACCCAGAACAACACTATGGTCAGGCCCTCTTAGGCTGGGTTCAATAGTGATTCGACCAGGCACTAACAGCCTTCATCAGCGGAACACACCTCTATTTCACCTCAGCTCCTAGAGTCGAGTAGCCGTGCCCCCCAAGTTCACCATGAGGAACCCCACATTAAAATGACTGCTCTCTCTATATGACATAAAGCAATTAGAATTTCACCTGGTGAAGTTCTAGCAATCTGGACAGTTGACTACAGAGATGTAGTTAAAAATCCAAAAATAAGTAACTGTTCAAAACCTCCAAAAAATCTCTGGACCAAGCACACTTCCTCACTAAGTTCACCAATGAGCATGTATCATTCAGATGTTATCAGGTACGCAAATAAATCCAACACTATGAGTTTCATGCTTTGCGTTTTTAATCATAAATTTGCATAAGGTTACATTTATAGCTTCCAAAAATCCAGCAGCAGTGCAAGTGAATGAGTTTAAAGAAATGCAGTCTAATGAATGAAATGAAAATCAGCAAACAGGAGTAAAATCCTAATTCAAACCTGAGCTGGTGTTATCTTTCAGTCATTCCTGCAGCAGCCAAACCTTTCTTTGAGCTAAAGTCATCCTTGATGTCAGACGTTCCAGGATTTCTCTGCGTTTTTGAGCTTAGCTTCAGCCAAATTCAGAGTTTCAGTCCAGCTCGTCTCAGCTCATCGTTAAATTTCTTTCTGTATGCTTTTAATCTACAGTGTTGTACTCAATAACAGCTTTCATTTGAAACATAACCAAATACAACAGAATGCACTCCAGTAAAAATAAAGATTATAAATGGTAAATGGACTGTACTTATATAGCACCTTTCTGTCTTATCAAGATACTCAAAGCTCTTTACACTACAATCTGTGCCTCATTTACCCATTCATGCAGCACTCTACTAGATCTATACAAAGACTAATCAGAGCTTTATCACATTCATACACTGATGGGACACATCAGAGGCAATGAGGGGCTCAGTGTCTTGCTCAGGGACACGTCAGCATGTGGCTGCTGGTGGAATCAAACCCCCAACTCTTTCATTGGAGGACGACTGCTCTAACCACTCAGCCACAGCCCCCCCCTAAAAATTATAAAAATGAAGCATTGTTACGATTTGCCTCTGTTCCCAGTGAATGTTTAGATGAGGATACGTTGAAACCATTGATGTTATGAAGTCGGTGTCAATGTGAATAAAACTTTTTGTTGCTTTTAACTTTCACTCTTGTAATAAAGTCACCTGAGGTTGCAGTGAAGCAAGAAAAAGGACATTACACAGCAAATCAAAGAATCCAACAGATAAGAAAAATAATATTTTGCATCTTTAGTCAATTTTGTCAGTTTTCAAGCCAACAAAAGAACAGCACATCCATTAAAAAGTGGATAACGAGCTTAAATAATGAGAATAATGTGTTTAAGAAAAGACAGGGTTTCTTTGGGATATGGTAGAAGGAAACATGAGGACTAGTCATACAGGACAAAAAAATAAAATTACCTTTGTGATTCACAAACTTCCTCTCATAAAATTACTGAGAGAACAGGCATGAGGACAGACTGAACAGGGAAAGCAGCGGGGGGGGCACAGAGAGAAAAAAAATACAGAAGTGAGAAAAAACAAAGATGGCAACAAAAAGCAAAGCATGACTAAGGATAACTCTTGAGAAAACAATAAAACACTTGAAGGAATAGAAAAAGCTTGCATTCTTCATCAGTTAAGTGCTCAGACTAAAAAAACAAAATGTGACAACATGTGCTGCTTGAACCCAGCCTCACTGAGCAGGGTTAGTGATGAGTAATTGTTCTGGTCTGCAGATAATTAAGCGTTGGATACAATAGGCAATCAAGTAAAGGATTATACAGGGGTGACCAATACGTTGTTTGCGATCTACCGGTTGATCGCAAAGGTATTCTGGGTAGATGGCATGGCATTAAAAAATTAGATGTCAGCCAATCATCATCTATGAAATTTGTCTCTTGATTGACAGACAGGGCAGCCAGTCTCAGGCCCCGTTTACACGACGTGAAGCGTTCGGACGTTCATTTACACGACAACAGCCTCATTCTCTCTGAAGCTGAAAGTTTCTAAATCCAGGTCTCAGGCCCTATTTACACGGACACAATGGGGGGAAATGTAGGTTTTTTCATATGCTAATTAGAGGAAAAGATCTGCGTTGACACGGTTGGATTTTGTGTTTACATGCATCCGGAGGAATTCCCCCCACCCTCCCGAATCCGCTGTAGTTACCATGCCGGGTCATTAGATCCATCCATCCATTATCTTTACCCGCTTATTCCATTTTGGGTCACGGGGGTCGCCGGTGCCCATGTCCAGCAATCACTGTGCGAGGGGCGGGGTACACCCTGGACGGGTCACAAGTCCATCACAGGGACACATAGAGACAAACGAGACAAACAACCATTTACTCTCTCACTCACACCTAGGGACAATTTAGAGTTACCTATCAGCCTAACATGCATGTTTTTGGACTGTGGGAAGAAACCAGAGCACCCGGAGAAAACCCACGCATGCACGGAGAGAACATGCAAACTCCACCCAGAAAGGCCCCTGGACCGGGGTTTGAACCAGGGACCTGCTCGCTGAGAGGCAGCAGCTCTACTCTACATCTACTTAGATGATGCTGTGAATTTTGTACCTTCACCTAATGCGCATGCGTGCTGCCTCAGCACAATCCTTTCCTCTGTGCTAAAACTTCAGCTACCAACAAGTTTTGGATAAGAGTCGGCAGATTTGATGCCAAGCGGGACCGCTTCAGCTCTACACCGGTCACTGAGTGGACCAGAACCGAGTCGACAATGTTGGACTTTACTTCCTGATAATCAGTAGCTGATTTACAGCAGGTAAATCAAATGTTCTTAATAATGTTAGCTTGTGTTTACTTTGATCACACAACAACCAGTTGAGTTTTTATTTTTATTTTTCCTGAAAGAAGAAGAAGCTGTCCTTCCACCAGGCGGACCGGTTGTGAACGAGGCTCCGCCCAGGTGCAGTGCAGGAGGACGTGGAAGAGAGAGAGAGATGTTGGATGAACTATTTATTTAAAATTCCCCTCAGTTCGTTTATTCAATCCATTGAATGTTTTAATCCATTGAATGTTTTAATCCATTGAATGTTTTAAGCTGCATTAATCAAAGGAGAGACAGCCTGAACGAGCCAGATGAACAACGTGAAACATCCAGGATGGAAATAGAGCAGAGTCCAGTTCATTAATGTAGTTTACAGTTAACTTGTTTTTAATAGTGTGTTCAGTTTAATTATCAGTGTTTGTGTGACATACAGTTTGTGATGTTGAATAAATAAATAAAAAAATTAACCTGATGTCTTCATTTTCAACTTTAGTAACATGCAATATATATAATATAAACGTCATCAAGTCTTCCAAGTCGATGAGATATCCAGCTGCATGCGTGCCAACAGGGCAAATCGGCTCGCCTAAAGCCTGTCTTCTCTTAGATGAAATGTTATCAATTGTGTTGAGGGACCAACCGTTCAAATCAAGTCTGTAATTATGATTCAGAAGATATGCAAGAGAGGCTCAGAAGCAGTTTGACAGACAGACAGAGCAGTAAAGCAAAGGGTAGAGGGAGGGGAAGGAAAAAGCGTCCGACCTTGGCAAGAGTAAGTGGTGAAGCGTTCTAGGTTCTAGGTGACCAGCTGCTGCAAACTATTCATTCATTCATCCTACTTCAATACACCCTTAGTCCTGTTCAAGGCCATGGAGGGCTGGTTCTTACGTCCAACATTCAAAGATTGCAAAGAGGGTTCCAGTCTTGACATGCTGCTCCTCTATCATAGGGCCAACATGGAGAAAACGAGACAAACGCACACAGAAACTCCTAAAGTAAAATTAGAATACTCTTCATGCTTTAAATGCATTCAATTTCTAAGAACTGCAACAGCGAGTCCTCCTGTGCGCACTCGCTTCACTCAGCCAGTGCAGGTGGAGGAACGCTGGAGAGCTAGCGGCTCCGGCCGCAAAGAATAAATGGATGGATGACGCCGCGCCACCCAGATGAAATAAAGCCGCTTTGACCATTAAATAAATGCATAATAAACACAATGGGTCAGCAGTGACGCATAATAAATGTGATTTGTATGCCGAAACGAGTAGGTAGGTAGGTGGGTATGTAGGTGGGTATGTACAGTGCCTTGCGAAAGTATTCGGCCCCCTTGAACTTTTCAACCTTTTGCCACATTTCAGGCTTCAAACATAAAGATATAAAATTTAAATTTTTTGTGAAGAATCAACAACAAGTGGGACACAATCGTGAAGTGGAATGAAATTTATTGGATGTGTCAAACTTTTTTAACAAATAAAAAACTGAAAAGTGGGGCATGCAATATTATTCGGCCCCCTTGCGTTAATACTTTGTAGCGCCGCCTTTTGCTGCAGTTCCAGCTGCAAGTCTCTTGGGGTATGTCTCTATCAGTTTTGCACATGGAGACACTGAAATTCTTGCCCATTCTTTCTTTCAAAACAGCTCGAGCTCAGTGAGGTTGGATGGAGAGCGTTTGTGAACAGCAGTCTTCAGCTCTTTCCACAGATTCTCGATTGGATTCAGGTCTGGAGTTTGACTTGGCCATTCCAACACCTGGATACGTTTATTTGTGAACCATTCCATTGTAGATGTGTCTTTATGTTTTGGATCATTGTCTTGTTGGAAGATAAATCTCCGTCCCAGTCTCGGGTCTCTTGCAGACTCAAACAGGTTTTCTTCCAGAATGGTCCTGTATTTGGCCCCATCCATCTTCCCATCAATTCTGACCATCTTCCCTGTCCCTGCTGATGAAAAGCAGGCCCAAACCATGATGCTGCCACCACCATGTTTGACAGTGGGGATGGTGTGTTCAGGGTGATGAGCTGTGTTGCTTTTACTCCAAACATATCGTTTTGCATTGTGGCCAAACAGTTGGATTTTGGTTTCATGTGACCGGAGCACCTTCTTCCACATGTTTGGTGTCTCCCAGGTGCTTGTGACAAATTTAAACAACACTTTTTATGGATATCTTTGAGAAATGGCTTTCTTCTTGCCACTCTTCCATAAAGACCAGATTTGTGCAGTGTACGACTGATTGTTGTCCTATGGACAGACTCTCCCACCTCAGCTGTAGATGCAGTTCATCCAGAGTGATCATGGGCCTCTTGGCTGCATCTCTGATCAGTCTTCTCCTTGTTCCAGATGAAAGTTTAGAGGGACGTCCGGGTCTTGGTAGATTTGCAGTGGTCTCATACTCCTTCCATTTCAATATGATTGCTTGCACAGTGCTCCTTGGGATGTTTAAAGCTTGGGAAATCTTTTTGTTTCCAAATCCAGCTTTAAACTTCTTTACAACAGTATCTCAGACCTGCCTGGTGTGTTCCTTGGTCTTCATGATGCTCTCTGTGCTTTGAACAGAACCCTGAGACTATCACAGAGCAGGTGCATTTATACGGAGACTTGATTACACACAGGTGGATTCTATTTATCATCATCAGTCATTTGGGACAACATTGGATCATTCATAGATCCTCACTGAACTTCTGGACTGAGTTTGCTGCACTGAAAGTAAAGGGGCCGAATAATATTGCACGCCCCACTTTTCAGTTTTTTATTTGTTAAAAAAGTTTGACACATCCAATAAATTTCATTCCACTTCATGATTGTGTCCCACTTGTTGATTCTTCACAAAAAATTTAAATTTTATATCTTTATGTTTGAAGCCTGAAATGTGGCAAAAGGTTGAAAAGTTCAAGGGGGCCGAATACTTTCACAAGACACTGTAGGTATGTGTGGATGGATGTATGGATGGATGTATGGATGGATGTATGGATGGATAGATGTTTGTCCTTCTTAGTTTCGGCATGGTCTTATTTAGACACCCTTTACTGAACTGTCCTGTCATTAGTAGGTTAGACTGCCTTTGGTGTTTCAGCAATCATTAAAGCATAAATTGAGGCTTTGGTGATAATTTTTTCATTTGTCCTGGTTGTGACATGGATAGTTTTTATTTGGGAATGTGAGCATCAATATTTGTATTGACAGTTTAACAATCTAGTTTGATATAAGTTATAGGTAAATGGGTTACAGCAGTCTTTTGATACATTTGTGTAAATGTTTTTTCGCATAGTCAAATTGTTCTGGTACATTTTGTCCCTCATTGCGGAGTGAAAAAGTGGAATTGAAAATACTCTTCGTCTGTCCATCCATCTGTCTGTGCATGTTATGAGCACAACTTAAAAAGTAAATCCATACATCCATACATCCATGCATCCATCCATCCATCCATCCATCCATCCATCCATCCATCCATCCATCCATCCATCCATCCATCCATCCATCCATCCATCCATCATCTTTTACCCGTTTATTCCATTTTGGGGCACAGGGGTCACTGGTGCCCATATTCATCAGTCACTGTGCGAGGGGCAGGGAACAACCTGGACAGGTCTCCAGTCCATCACAGGGACACATAGAGACAAACAAGACAAACAACCATTCACTCTCTCACTCTCACCTAGAGACAATTTAGAGTTAGCAATCAGACTAACATGCATGTTTTTGGTCTGTGGGAGGAAACTGGAGTACCTGGTGAAAACCCACGCATGCACGGAGAGAACATGCAAACTCCACCTAGAAAGACCCCCGGACCGGGATTTGAACAGTGGACCTGCATGTAGGTGTAAGACAGGATCCCTCCAAAAATGGGGTCACCACGTCAAAATCCAAGATACCATACCATTTTATTTATAGAGCACTTAAAACAGCTACAAGGCCAATCAAAGTGCTGTACAGACAGAAAAACAGGCAACACACAAAGCAATATACAAAATGAAGTAAATCAAAAATATAGACATCAAATCGATGCAGATAATAAATATGATGACAAACCAGTGTGGAGCGTACAGGTTCAAAACACAGATCCTCTGGTGTTGGCCACTAGATGGCCACTATTGTATTTATGTGTGTTTGTGTTTGTGTGTGTGTTCATTCATGCTCATCTGCTCACACAGACTCATGTTCGTGCTGCTGTTTGACGGAATGTTTTTATGCTACTAGTGCTTAGTGTATATTTAGTTGATATTTTTCTTAGCTCATATCTTAGATCTTATTACAGTTTTTCTTTTACATTTTATTGTTGGATGAAACTGGGACCCTGTGTACATAATCTCGTTCCATCACATGTACCACATGAGATGCGAATGACAAATACATCTCTCTCTGACTCTGACTCTGACTCTAAAGCAGCCACCCCGATCATTTGAGGAAACTATGCATTTTAGTTTTTATATTACTCAAAAGTAAAATTTCCTCAAATGGCTGGGGTGGCCAAAGAAAAATCTGTACCTGGCCACAGGCAAGCAAAGATAAATTAATAAATATGACCTCTAATACATTGTGTAACTCCTACACTTTTTAATGTCTTGCACCAAAACAGTTAAGGGTTACTTACATTCCCTGATAATAAAAAACACTAATCTCCAAAACTACAAACATTCACTCTTTAGAGCCCTCAGTTGTGTGCACGTAGGCATATTCATTCAACCTTTATTTGTACAGGTTAGTCCCATTGAGCCACGAGGACTCATTTACAAGAGACCTGAGTATTAACAAAGAGTGATGACAACAATGGACATTAATGACATCAATAGACCATCATAAAGGATGCGTACAATTTTTTTTTTTTTTTTACTAATGGAAATAAAATGGTAAATAAAATGGTAATTAAAAGGAAAAGTAGCGGGGGAAAAACAGCTATATTATAAGGCGGTGTAGAAAACTACAAACAGGAACATGTCTGCATTGGTTCTTGCCAGGAGCTTCACAGATGTTTAAAGCCACTTAGAGAGGTCAAGGTCGGGAGCTTCAAATCATTTTGCAAGATATTCCATATCGCTTGTTTTAAGAGAGATTCCATTGTTTCTTTGACATTCAAGGAAAAACAAACACCAAATATAATCCTTTCTGTGTATCAGCCCAATTACTTGTTTCAACTTTGGTATCGTTTCAGAATTTTATAATTGATGCAGCAATAATTTAAACTGATTTGATGAAATGAAGCTGATGCCTTTTTGTTTTGTTTTACTGATTTTTTCCAGTAATTTACCCTCTTCTTGTCTACCATTTATCCCTCACAAGCTGAGTTCACATGTAGTCTAACAGGCCGTTTGATTCATGCATTATTAACTGGCTTGTCTGTGGAGATGAAGCTGCTGGAGCAACTGCATATTAAGTAACATCTGATCTTCTCCCTGCACATGGAGATGGTCACGCTCATCAGTCATCTGAGTCCGAGCTGCACAGTGACCTACATTTAAGGGAACAGAGTCCTCAGAATGTGTCCATATCTGCTGTTTCAGAGGCGAGTTGTCTCCTGACGCTGTCAGAGGTTTGAGAAATCACATCACAAAAGAGAAACACACCGACACACCAACCTGCTCCTGTTTACTTTGATTTTCTGATATCCAAATTTAAATTTTAAAAACATTTTTTTACCTTTAGGTTCATGTGAGAGCTTATAAAGACAGTAAATTATTCTGTTTTCAGAACAGATTTTTCCACTAAACAAAAACCAGTCTCTTTAGGAGGTGAAATTCATGCTGCTCTGTTGGGTCAGGTTCAGGTGACTGACTTGGCCAGTCTTAAACCTTCAGTTCAGGCTCTGTTGGGTTCAGATCTGTTGATGTTGTAATGGGGGGTGCCCAGATAAAACAGATTGAGAGGAAAACAGAACCAGACTCAAATATAATTGAAAAATGTTTATTTACAGTGGAGAAAATATAACTATTTACAAGCAGGGTCTGGGGCTGTGGAGACAGAGGAGGAGGATTACTTCACGGTAGGAAAATTTATCCAACAGGTGATCTACCAAAATCTTGAGGAGCTTACAGTGGAAGGAGTTGAGAAGGCTGGGTGAGTAAGGCTGAGGGTTTTTTCTCCAAGAGCGACGGGCCAGGCTGTCTGCAGAGGCAAGTGGTGGAAGGCGTGTGAAAGCAGCTGAGAACCAAGAGTCACAGGTGAGTTTTATCCTCCAAGGGTTTCTCCAATACTTCAGGTTAAAGGACAAGATCCAGGACATCAAGACTCTGAAAACATGCAGACAGAAACAAAGTAAGTATTTACGTTTCTAAATACTATACTGGGCTGGAAGCATATATACAGGCAGGTAGAACAATGCTCCAGCAATGACTGGAGCTCAACTGAAGCCTTAAGTAGTCCTTGCACCAATTAGGGAAGATGGTCTCCAGCTGCAGCTGCTCACCAGCACTGCCCATGCCTTCAGGAACCTGGTGGAGAGAGGTTGAAAAAACCCTACAGTTGACGGACTTGGCCAATCTAAAACCTTCAATTCATGCTCTATTGGTTTCAGGTCTGTTAACGGACTTGACTGGTTTACAACTTTTAGTACACGCTCTATTGGGTTCAAGTTTGGTGATGGACTTGCCCAGTCTCAAACCTTCAGTTCAGGCTCTGTTGGATTCAAGTCTGGTGATGGACTTCAGTTTTTCCCCTAGTTAGCTTGCCATGGCGGGGTGCTCATCTCATACATAATTTTTGCTGATGGGGGGACAAAGACATGTCTGAGCGCAGCTTGTACTAACAGTTTTTGAGCGGGGGCGGGGGTCGTTCAACATGAGGGAAGAGGCAATGTGAGCGCTGCCTTTGGCTTTTTAGCTAAAGAGCCTGTATTTTGTGCCACTAGCTTAGTGATATGTCAGTGCCGGGTGGGGGAGGCAAGTTCAGTTCATAGGCGGGGTGCTCAGTTCTGTTGATGGGGTGGGGCACCCCGCCTGTATAATGGTGGGGGAAACACTGGACTTGCCCGGTCTAAAACCTGCAGTTCATGCTCTATTGGGTTCAAGTCTGGTGACGGACTTTGCCGATCTCAAACCTTCCCCTTTGTTCCCCTGATGAAGTCATTTGCTTTGTTGCTGGTTGTTTTGGGTCATTGTCCTGCTGCATGATAAACATCCTCCCATTTAGTTTGGAAGCATTTCTCCTTGAACTGGTGGACAAAATGTTTCTGTACATTTCAGAATTCATTCTGCTGCTACTATCATTAGTTACATCATCAAAATTTTTTAATGAGCCTGTTCCAGAAGCAGCCGTGCACGCCCAAACCATGATATTACCTCCACAGTGCTTCACAGATGAGCTGTATGCAGTTCCTTTCTTTCTTCACTCTTTGGTAAAGACAGATCTTGGTCTCATCAGTCCATCAGATTGTGCTACAGAACTTTTGCGGCTCATCTCTGTACTTCTTTGTAAATTCTATCATGGCCTTCTGATTCTGGCTTCTGATGAGTGGTTTGCATCTTGTGGTTGGGCCTCTTTATTTCTGCTCTCCGAGTCTTTGAACAGTGGGATCGATACCTTCACCCCTGCATTGTGGAGGTTGTTATTGATGGAAGTAGGGTTTTCTTCACCGCTCTCACACATTTCTGTCCTCAACTGTTGTTGTTTTACTTGGCCAACCTGTTGGACGTCTGCTTCTCAGTACATCGTTAGTTTCTTTCTTGTTCAGGACATTCCAAGTTGTTATGTTTGCTATGTCTAATGTTTGTCCAATGGCTCTGATTGATTCACCTTCTTTTCTCAGCTTCAAAATGCTTTACTTTTCTCCCATAGACAGATCAGATTTACATGTTAGTTTATCCTCTTTAACAAGAAATGCAGTCTTGAGAGGTTTAAACTCAGGCTAAAAACTGAGATTGGTCCTGCAGAGCTATTTAATGTTTGAACAATCAACCTGAAAATCCACACCAGCTCAGCAAGAAACAACTGTGAGTCACATGATCCAATAGTTCGGATATCTTGGAAAATGGATAGGTTCAAACAAATGGGGGTATGTCCTGAGTTGTTGAACACATCTAAATGTAAATACCAGGAAATAAAAGCTGAAATTTTAAACTTTTATCTTGTACTCATCTTTATATCTTCAACCCAAATGTCTTCAGTGAACAACTAAAACAGGAATTTTCCTTGCTGTTCCAATACTTTTGGAGGGGACTGTAGACAGACCAAAATCATTGAGAACTTTGCCTTTTGCAATAGCTCTTTCTTCACCACAATGAACTAGAATGTTACTGCGAATGAGGCTCTGGTCTGTCGACCCCTCTCCGTCATCATTCTGTCAGCACTTCTGAACAAGACTCCCAGATACTTGAAGTCCTCTGCTGGAGACAAAGCCTCATCACCAACAAATTGAGAATTCAACCTTCTTCCTCCACAACAAGAAGTCTGCAATCTATACAGTTGGGTTAATATTGATCTACGCTCGGCAGAATGCAGATCTTAAAGTCATCTACCTGGAAGCTGCAGCAGAGGCGTTCCAGCGGGCAGAAGAGGAAGCGCTGCTCCCGGCTTAAGAGGAGAGGATGCCGGGCGGGGGTTATGGTGAGGCTACGAGCTAACGCTAAAGCCGGTAAACTCCCCATGCCGTCTCTCTTTCTGTCGAATGTCTGCTCGTTGGACAACAAGATGGATTTACTTCGTCTGAGAGCGGGCGCCTCAGAAGAGATGAAGAAGTGTGCGGTGCTTTGCCTCACGGAAACGTGGATTACAAGCGAAACGCCGGACACAGTCTTCCAGCTGGATGACGGACTTTTTTTTCGAGCGGACCGCTGCAGCGAGCTAACGGGGAAATCACGGGGAGGCGGAGTGTGCATTTACGTGAGTAAAAGTTGGTGCACGAACTGTACTGTTGTAAATAGCTCATGCTCGAAGGCTTTGGAGCAAATAACAGTGAAATGTCGGCCACATTATCTACCCCGTGAGTTCACGGTGACTTTCATCTCTGTCGTTTACATTCCTCCGGACGCTAATGCTAATGAATCACTACAGGAGCTTCATGATATCATCAGCTCGCTGCAGAGCAAACACCCAAGGCTCTTTACGTGATAGCCGGAGACTTTAACCACGTGAATCTAAAGGACTGTCTCCCAAGCTTTAATCAGCATGTGACAATTCCGACACGTGGAGACCACACGCTGGACCGTGTTTACACGAACGTAAAAGATGCATACAAAGCCGAACCCCGCCCCCACCTAGGACTGTCAGACCACATCTCAATCTTCCTGGCTCCTGCTTACTTGCCCCTGCTGAGACGCTCCAGACCGGTACAAAAGGAAGTTAAATGCTGGATCCAGGACAGTGGCCCCATACTGAGAGATTGTTTTGATCGAACAGACTGGCAGGTTTTCAGAGAAGCTGCTGAAAATGGAGGTTCGCTTGATCTTGACAATACACATCCTCAGTTCTGGGTTACATTAGTACATGTACTGACACCGTCTCCACTATCAGAAATGTTAAAAGCTACCCAAACAGAAAACCTTGGCCGAATGCAGAGGTGCGTACCCTGCTGGAAGCCAGGAACACTGCCTTCAGGTCTGGAAACTCAGAGGAGCTGAGTAGGACAAGAAAAGAGCTGGTTGCTGGTATTAAGAGGGCCAAGGGCACATATGCACAGAGGATCGAGGGTCAATTAATCTCACAAGACCCTCGGAGCATGTGGAGGGGCATTAAGTGCATAACAGATTATAAAGGAAGGAGTGAACAATGCCCCAAAGACCTATCTCTGCCTGATGCCCTCAACAAGTTCTATGCACGCTTTGAAGACCCGAACAGACCACCCAGCACCAGACTCACCTCACCACCGGATGAAGAGCATCTCAGCGTGACCTCAGCAGAAGTAAGGAGTACCTTCAGGAGGATTAATCCGCACAAAGCAACTGGCCCAGACAACATTCCCGGAAAAGTGTTGAAGGAATGTGCTGATCAGCTCTGTGAGGTGCTGGCAGACATCTTTAACACCTCACTTACCCTGGAGACAGTTCCCACCTGCCTGAAGACTGCCACCATCATCCCAGTCCCAAAAAGCTCTACAGTGACTGGTCTGAATGACTATCGGCCAGTGGCCCTCACCCCGATAGTCGCTAAATGCTTTGAAAAACTGGTCATGACTCGCATCAAAACAACCATCAACATCAACGAGGACCCTCATCAGTATGCATACCGTGAGAACCGATCAACAGAGGATGCCATCTCCTCTGTGGTCCACACTGCGCTCAACCACCTGGAGCAGAAAAACTCTTACGTCCGTATGCTCTTTGTGGACTTCACATCCACCTTCAACACCATGATCCCCCAAACCCTGATGGACAAACTTTCCACACTAGGACTAAGCCCCTCCATTTGCAACTGGGTACTAGACTTTTTAACAAACAGACCACAGTTAGTGAGGATCCACAACCTCTCCTCCTCCACCATAACCCTCAGCACTGGCTCTCCTCAGGGATGTGTGTTGAGTCCCCTCCTGTTTACTCTGCTCACGTATGATTGTGCAGCTACAATGTTGATGTGTTCATGCGTGCACATCTGCTCACAGATTCATGTTCATGTTTGTGCTGATGTTCAATGTTTTATGTTATGAGTGCTTAGTGTATATTTAGTTGATGCTTTTCTTAGTTCATATCTTAGATGTTATTACTGTTTTTTTTATACATTTTATTGTTGGATGTAACTGGGACCTTGTGTACATAATTTCGCTCCACCACATGTACCACATGAGGTACGAATGACAATAAAGAAACTCTGACTGACTCTGACTCTGATTTACAGCAATAAATCTGAGTTGTATAGTCACTTATGTATATAAAGAAGTTTGCTTCTCTCCAAAGCAAGAGTAAATTCTCTTTCTTTGCATAATTCCATATTTAAACTATCCATACATGTTTTTAGACTTGCTTGATTTTGTTCAGGGTTGTGAGAAGCCAGTTATACAGTATCTCCAACACTCAAATGTTGAGAGCCGGAGAACACCCCAAACTCATTACTAGTCTGTTATAGGCCCACATAGAGAGGAACAATCGTACCGAGAGTCTAAGGTTAAGTCTGATCCTCTGGATAGATTCTTCTTTGTTGGAACATGTCATCTTTTTTCCAAAAGACTTCTCCAGTCTACAGCGCTGCAACAAACTCAGTCTTATAAATATCATGTACAGAGAGCCAATGCATCATTTCTAATTAAATTTAGGTAACCTACAAGTTTTTGTACTGTGGTACTGGAGAAAACCTACAGCTGTACAGGGAGAACCTGCAAACTTCACATAAGCTAATCTGAGTTTTGAACCTGTAACTTTCTTAGTACAAGACAACAATGCTAAGCCACTGCACCACCATGCAGCCATAAACCAGTGTCTTTTTATGGAAAAACTAGCTTTATGAATAGATTTCGTGTTCCACTAATCCAACTGTGAATTGGTTTTTCTCAGCAGCACTCTAAGTAGTGGGTTAAAACTGTTTTTAAGAACTGAAGTTTTTCTTCTCTAAATGTTGTTTTGTCTGCAGAATATGTAAATAAGCATGTGTTGCTAAATTATATATAAAGATTATTGTTCACTTTGGTCAGAAGTTCTGCCTTTTGCTCAGAAATGATTGAACAGATGAACTCAGAATGTTTCTGACTCTACAGATAATTGAAACTGTGACTGTTCTGATTGATAAATAAGGTTATATATTGTAAATATATTTGTTTGCTTTAGTCCGGTATTTCCAGATGTGTATTTTGGACTTCAGTGAAGAACTTAATATTTGATTATGCTCATGTTTTATTGACTGGACTCTATTACAATGGGACTGGTTGTGTGACTTCGGATAAGGTTTGTGTGTTTTTGTCAGAGTCGGACCAGTAGGAGGTGGAAAACATTTTAAGACTGCTGTTTTTACAGATTAAGTATCAGCAAGGAACATGTTTCTTCTTAACATATCAGAGTTCCTGGAGCTTAGATATGCAGTTAGACTTGACTCAATGATTTTTTTTGTCTTTCAGACCGACCTAAAAAATAAAACAAACATACTTTTGCCATGAATTCTTCAGTTGCTGCCTCAAATATTTACTTTACCTTCTTCAAATTAACAGGTGTATTTAATTAAGAAACCTGGTTTTAAAGCATATTAGTTGGAGCAATTCACCGTTCATTTGCTCACTAATTAGATGGCTACTTTTAATGTCGAAGTGGAAGATGCTGGAGCCCACACTCATGAGCTCATCAGTGTGTGTACACCAGAGAAAATATGTACACACAATTACATTAGAAGTGCTGTGTAGTTGTGTGTGTAATTGTATGTGTAAAGCTGATGAGGCTTATTGTGGTTCTGTTTTTACTCAAATTATGTTAGTTTGATGATTTATTGTTTTGGATGGATGGGTCCTTTTGCATGTGTTAAAAGTCTGCTTCTGAGATTCCAATAGGAGGTTGGCTTGAAACACAGTAATGAAGGCTACTCATCAGACAGATCTGGTTGGGAGGCCACAGATTGAGGAAGTCTTCCGCATGTAAGACGAAACGTTTCTCCCTTAAAGAAACTGGTCCAGATTAAATGATTTAACCTTTTTTTGTTATCTACCTGGATGATTGAGCCTACAAACCTTTTTTTTTAATGCCACATTGCAACCACTAACCACGCCACGCTGTATCTACTAACCATGCCACACTGTATCTATTAACCACGCCACGCTGTAGCTACTAACCATGCCATGCTGTAGCTACTAACCACACAAAGCTGTAGCTATTAACCATGCCACACTGTGGATACTAACCACGCCACACTGTAGCTACTAACCACACAAAGCTGTAGCTACGAACTATGCCACACTGTATCTACCAACTGCGCCACACTGTGGCTACTAACCATGCCACACTGTAGCTAATAAACATGCCACGCTGTAGCTACTGACCACGTCATGCTGTAGCTACTAACTATGCCACACTGTATCTACTACCCACGCCACACTGTAACTACTAACAACGCTACGCTGTAGCTACTAACCATGCCACGCTGTAGCTACTGACCATGCCACACTGTAGCTACGAACCACGTCACATTGTAGCCACTAACCACGCCACGCTGTAGCTACGAAACACCACATTGTAGCCACTAACCACGCCACGCTGTCGCTAATAACCACACCACGCTGTAGCTACTAACCACGCCACACTGTATCTACTAACAACGCCACGCTGTAGCTACTGGCCATGCCACACTGTAGCTAGGAACCATACCACATTGTAGCCACTAACCATGCCACGCTGTATCTACTAACCACACCACACTGTAGCTACTAACTATGCCACACTGTATCTATTAACCAAGCCACGCTGTAGCTACTAACCATGCCACGCTGTAGCTACTAACCACGCAAAGCTGTAGCTATTAACTATGCCACACTGTATCTACTAACCACGCCACACTGTGGCTACTAACCACGCCACACTGTAGCTACTAACCACGCCACGCTGTAGCTACTGATCACGCCACGCTTTAGCTACTAACTATGCCACACTGTATCTACTACCTACGCCACACTGTAACTACTAACCACGCTACGCTGTAGCTACTAACCATGAAAAGCTGTAGCTACTGACCATGCCACACTGTAGCTACGAACCACGTCACATTGTAACCACGCCACACTAAATGGCAAATGGACTGTACTTATATAGCGCCTTTCTATCTTTATTGAGATACTCAAAGTGCTGTACACTACAGTCTGTGTCCTCATTTACCCATTTATACAGCACTCTACTAGATCTCTACAAAGCTAATTGAACAAATAATTCTAAAGAGACTAATCAGAGCTTTTTTATTTATCACATTCATACACTGATGGGACACACATCAGAGGCTATGAGGGGTTCAGTGTCTTGCCCATGGACACTTCGGCATGTGACTGCTGTGGGGTTCGAACCCCCAACTCTTTCATTGGAGTACGACTGCTCTAACCACTCAGCCACAGACGCCCTACTCAGCCACAGCTGCCCTGTATCTACTAACCACGCCACACTTTATCTACTAACCACGCCACGCTGTCGTTACTAACCACTCCACACTGTAGCTACTAGCCATGCTGTAGCTACTAACTATGCCAAACTGTATTTATTAACCACGCCACACTGTATCTATTAACCACGCCACACTGTAGCTACTAACCACGCCACACTGTAGCTACTAGCCACGCTGTAGCTACTAACCACGCAAAGCTGTAGCTACTAACTATGCCACACTGTATCTACTAACCACGCCACGCTGT
>NC_056514.1:17001857-17050547 GCF_014905685.2 Nematolebias whitei | reverse complement strand
CGCTGTCGTTACTAACCACGCCACACTGTATCTACTAACCATGCCACGCTGTCGTTACTAACCACGCCGCGCTGTATCTACTAACCACACCACACTGTATCTACTAACCACGCCACACTCGTTACTAACCATGCCACGCTATAACTATGAACCACGCCACTTTGTAGCCACTAACCACTCCACTAAGCATGCCATGCTGTTTCTACTAACCACACCACGCTATAGCTACTAGCTATGCAACACTGTATTTATTAACCATGCCACACTGTAGCTACTAGCCACGCCACACTGTAGCTACTAGCCACGCTGTAGCTATTAACTATGCCACACTTTATCTATTAACCACGCCACACTGTAGCTACTAACCACTCCACACTGTAGCTACTAGCCACGCTGTAGCTACTAACTATGCCATACTGTATCTATTAACCACGCCACACTGGATCTATTAACCACGCCACACTGTAGCTACTAACCATGCCACACTGTAGCTACTAGCCATGCTGTAGCTACTAACCATGCAAAACTGTAGCTACTAACTATGCCACACTGTATCTACTAACCACGCCACACTGTAGTTACTAAACACGCCACATTGTAGCTACTAAACATGCCACGTTGTAGCTACTGACCACGCCACACTGTAGCTAGTAACCACGCCATGATGTAGCTACTAACCACGCCACGATGTAGCTACTAACCACGAAACGCTGTCGCTACTAACCACGCCACACTGTAGCTACTAACTATGCCACATTTTAGTGACTAACCACACCACTAACCATCCCATGCTGTATCTACTAACCTTACCACGCTGTGGCTACTAACTATGCCACGCTGTCGCTATTAACCACGCCACACTTTAGCTGCTAACTATGCCACATTGTAGCGACTAATCACACCACTAACCATGCCACTATGAACTGTAATGAATAATACTTTAGCTACTAACCATGCCACTATGGACTGTAATGTATAATACTTTAGCTACTAACCATGCCACGCTGTAGCTACTAACCGTGCCACACTGTTGTTACACACCATGTTGAATCTTATAACCACGCCATGTTGTAGCTACTAACCCCGGCCTGTGTGCAAGGTAAGAAATATTATATTAACTTGGGGTAATGCTCATGAAACACTGATGGCTTATCTAACAATTTAGAATTTCACATTCTCAGTGTTAGTCCCACCCACTGAGTTTGATGAGTGAGATTGACAACATAATTTCATGGTGACACATGAAGGTGCAATGTGACAAATTAAATAATTGAATAAATCATGAAATAAATAGAAATAATTAATTTAATTGTGTATTTAATAATTTAATTGTATATTTCATTATGTATTTAATAATTTAATTGTGTATTTAATAATTTAATTGTATATTTCATTATGTATTTAATAATTTAATTGTGTATTTAATTATGTAATGATATATTTAATAATTAAATTATTCATTTCATGATTGTGTTTTTATTTATTTCATTTTGTCACATTCCATCCTCCATAGTGAAAGTTAAAGTTAAAAACAAGTTTCATTGTCAACACAGTGAATCTTTCTTAGTGTAGTTGTGTAGTTATTAGGTCACAAAGGTAAAGTGCAGTGAAAAGGCTTTGGTTGATTTATTTTGGACTGTTAACAGAGCTCTCAAACCTCATCCAGGGAGTGTGAGGCACAAACATTTAAATTATTTCACGCCCTCTTACACAACTTCTCACCCTGAGAAGAAATGAAGCTCAATTCTCAGAAATAACAAACTGAAAAGATGAGGTGAGTGTTGATCTGCTTAGTCTGTGTCTTGAGTTAACAACCAATCAGAAAATAGTATTCCTGCTGTGGGGTAAAGTCTGCGCCCTGTAACAGATCGATTCACATCATGTGTTAGGTTTATAAAATACCATGATTATATGTTGCTTGCTTAAATATGCAGCAGTTTAGGTTACAGAGATTCTGTGCAGGACACAGCAAGTAGTCGGTGAATTTTCCTCCTCATGTTGTGAATATTCAGGTTTTTTTCTAACTCAATCAGCTGCAGGTCAGGAAGTGTGGGGTGGAACACAAAGTCCTCCCCATTCTGCAGAGGCAGGATTCTGGGCGAAGAGACTTTTGCATCCAGCAGGTCCTTAAAATGTTGGGGGAGTGGTGGCACAGAGCTTAGAGAATGTGAGCCTGTGATCTGAAGGTCGCTGGCTCAACTCCTCACATGACAACATCAAAATGTGAAAATGTGGGAGAGGCGAAGCACCCACACCTGCCTGGGCTCCTGAGCAAGGCACCCAACTTCCACTATCTACCCCCTGGGTGCCCCAGGTGGCAGCCCCCCACCCACATCACCACATATTACAAAATGTGTGATTACTTTAGAGATTTTACTCTAACATGTCTGGTGGTTCAGGAGATATTTTGCTGACATTCCAAAGCATGTGTCAAACTCAAGGCCCGGGGGCCAAATGTGGCCCTCGATGACATCTTATCTGGCCCCCACGATGATATGTGAAACACAAAATACTTCTATCTCTTGAATTTTTTCAGTAATCTTTGATTATGATGCCAAAAGCACAACAGAGAACATCAAATGAGACCAATCAAACTCTTGTTGAGGAACCTGTGACCAAGAAAAGATGCTGGGTGTCTGATTTGAGTTCCTGTAGATTCTGGAATTGGCCCTTAGTTTGAAAAAGGTTTTAATTTTGGCCCCATTTTGTAAGTGAGTTTGACACCCCTGCTCTAAAGGGTTGGCTCCAACAGTTAGTGGTGAAGTTTTACACAAAAATAAAATCTTTCATAACAAAAAGCATTCAGAACTTGTGTTGGTGATGACTCAGTACCTACACGCACACACACACACACAAACACACATTTAGGCAAATCATTATCCTTTCACCATCGGCAGCAGGCAATAACAATCAAAATATTGATAGACTTTATGTGCTAAGAACCCGATTGGTATTATTTTTTCCATTCAAGCATGTGGTCTGTTCATGCTCTGGTCCTGTTTTTCTTGTTACCCAGATTATTTGTGTGCACATTGTCCTGGTTTGAACCCAGCTGTATTTTAATAAAGTCAATAAAGCATCAGCTGCTGATCATGTGGACAGATTCTCCGTCAAAGGTTGACTCCCTGAGGGGTTTGAAAAGTAACACATTAAATAAGTTTCTTCACACTTTAATATTACATAAGTTTGACTTTGGATTCATTTGTCAGTATTTTCTGTCTAAACAAGGGCAGTGACAACTCCAGAGATATTTTTCTGCAGGTGATAAAGGGGGTTAAACATTTTACTGAGGGTGCTATGAAGGATCATTTGTTCTTTCAGTTCTCAAGGTCAAGGTGTCTTTGCTGTCATTCACATCACATGTGGTACATGAGGTGGAACAAAACGATGTACACAGGGTCCCAGTTACATCCAACAAAAATACAAAGTGTAAAGAAAAACAATAATAAGATCCAAGACATAAACCAAGAAATACACTAAACTAAGAATACACTAAGCACGAATAGTACAAAACAATGTGCCAAAACAACAGCAGCACAAACATGAGTCTTTGTGAGCAGATGAGGACGAATGAAGACAGCAACATTAAATAAATCAGCAGCATGAGATCAGCAGCATGGGTAGTCAGCAGCACATATCAACAACCAAGTGGCGTCACAGTGATAATCCTGACTAGGGTCATGAGTCAAACAGCCTCAGGGTAGAAGCTTGTATCAGTAACGTAGGGTGAGATGGAGGAAGAAGGGTGACGCCTTTTCCATCTCAACTCCACTACATTTGTTTTATTTATTTTTCATTCAATAAAGTGGAGCACCAGCTGGTCACTTTACTGACCAACAACAACTTCATTAATATATTCATCCTTTAATCATCAGAATCAGTCACTGAAGTAGAATCTGTTAATTACAGGGAGTTCTATACCAGAACATGAATATTCATCTGAATGAAGAGACCAAAGTTGTCTTTGACGTTTTATTACAAAAGTAATCAAACTAAAATAATAATAAACAAACAATAATAATAATCAGTCAAGGCTTAATTCTCTTATCTAAGGCAAAATTGACTCTTTGAGCAGGAATCTGTACACGCATGAATTTAGACAAAGTTTGACTATTTTAATAAATAGTTTACTTTGGATTTTGGTTGAAAGAAGTTATTTAATCTGATCAGATAAAGTTATTTATTATCACTACAAGCCAGAAAATGATTTACCAAGTTGCATCAGCTAAAAATAGCATAACCAGAGGGATCATGTCACCAGTTTCTGCTCTTTACTGGTTCAGTGTTGAAGCAGCACTCGTCTTTCTGGGGTTCTCTGGTGGATCAGACCAGAGACACCAGGAAGAGGACTCGCTGGGACCTGCCCAGAGGTATCTGAACGTGCTGGCTCCATCCTCCAGCTGTCCAGCGCTAGCGTTAGCAGCATCCTCAATAGATGTGGAAGGATGGCAGTAGACTTGATCCTTCTTCCAAATTATTGTTTATTTGTTGTTTGCAGTCTGCTTCCAAAAAAATCCTCCTGCTCTGATTCCATTCTACGCAATTTGGACAATAGAAAACGGTCCATTTTTGTATTTCGTGCACTTTTCAAATGGTTACCGAACTTTCAGTAACTTGAATTTTCACTTCCGGTTCAGAGGTTCATTTTTTGTTGCGAGATCTGATTTTTTATTTTTTTTTTGACTCGATATAATCATAAATTTTTATTTATTTTTTTAAATTAGTTGTGTTTTGCGAGGAAAATATCACAACAACCACATATTAAAGAATATTAACTTAGATGAAAAAGAAAATAATCTGATATTTTCATGGGGGTGCTATGACTTTTGCTGCTCAGATGTTCTGTTTTCAACACTAACAGATGTCAGATGACCCCATTCTCAAATTTCTTCCCGCTGTGCTGACTTCAGGTCCGGCGCCTGCATCTCTGCTATAAATGGGCTGTTGGAGATGCAGGAGGAGCTTGTTAGGACTTTATTGAATTTGTCTTGAAGAGCTGCTCATTCTGCTGATCTGGCGCCGCTCCCTGAACCCTCCTCATCTGTGCCTTCTGTCGTTTGGCTTGATTGCTTTGATAGCATCATCAGTGGTCTGTCTGCAGAACACCTGAGTATTTTTAGCTCTCTCCATCATCCAGAGACTGATTTGAAAACTGATGTGTGAGGCTGTTGTCCCGTCGCTGACTCACAATACAGAGTAGAGGGTGCTCGCTGTAGCTCCCTCAGTGTAAAATAATGTATCAGATTTGAGGATAAGCCCCTAAATGTTTCTTCTTACATGCATCTGGTAGGATCAGAAACTGTGATTTCTCTGCTCCAGTCTCAGTTTTCTTCAGATCTCCTGCTCTGTTATGTCATAACCTGCCTCAAATACCTTCTCTTTTTTTAAGAAACAAATCAATTTCCAACTTCAAAACAAAATTGTTGCAAACCTTTCATTATTTATTTGTCTATAATTGGAGCTCTACACAAGACTGCTGCGTTCAAGGCCACTATGGATAGAGAAAAAAATCTGTCTAAAATGAATCAATACACCAAAATAAAAATACTGTGCATATTCAGTTACAAATACAACAGGATGTGAAAGATTGTTTTACAACTACATAGAGGAGTTAATTGCTTTTCTTGGCTGTTCTCCACTGATGTCAGTTTCCGGATGGATTTTAGGGTTTACTGCTTTATTCTAAAGTTCTAAACGTTCAACACCAACGTATCATATTGCAAAATCTTTATGTTCCCATCATATTGAAGTAGTCTTCTCAACATTAACAACACTGTAAATGTACTCCGGTTTACCAGTCGGTTGTCTTTAAATGTTACAAGATGAAAACAAAAAGGTGATCAAGCTTTTAAGGAGACCCCAAATCTATCGGACACGACCACTGAGGCAGCCCACTCTTTTAAATCTCTTCACGCTTGACTTTTCTAGAGCTGAGTTGTTTTTTTGTTGCTTTTGTATTTTTCGTTAGTTGTGTTTCTGTATATTTATTTGTTCTTTTAATGTCGTATTTTATTCTGGCCTGTCATAAGAAAAGTATAGGAAACCATGCAAAGCATTGTATAACTTTTATATAACTATTGTTATCCACATTTAAACTACAACCCAACAAACTTTCACAAAATAATTATCAAATTGTCCTCTACAATTGTCTGAAATAATTTAATATTTTGTCTCTCCCTGATTTAAAAAATGAGCTAACTAAAGAGCTAATTAAAATCATAAGACAATACTTCGTTCCACAGTCATTCTGAGAGATGATGAGCTACATCTGGGCGTGTTAGTAAGTTGGAGTAACCATCGGCTGTACGGATGGCAGGTTCTCATGTTCCCGTAAAGACACTTATCTGAATTACATATTCTCCACTGACGTTTATTCATTCTTTTGATGATTTTTCATGAAATCCCTCTGACTGCAACACATTCATAACGCAAAACCCTGACAATGTTGTCGGAGGAAAGGGGGCTGCAGTTCCTGCAGGTAATGGGCGTTTACCTTTGGGACAAGCTGAGATCACTGATTGGTCAGTTGCTGACGAGCCTGCTGGATTGATTGAGGATCTGATATGTGCAAAATCATCATAGATTTTACTGGTCTGTTAAAAAACTGATCATTTATTCCATTTTTGTAGTGATATGGGAAAGTAAAGAGGTCTGAACACCTTATTAACAGGTGTGCAATAAAAATAATAAATGTGGATGACCTCGAGTTAAATAATGGTGGATTCTTGGCAATGTTGTAATCCACCTCACTTGAATTAAACACACAAAGCCCGGTTGGTTAAAGTCAGAATTCTGTAACGTTTATTGTAAGTTTAAATAATAACAACATTATTAAATTATGGCAAGTGTGAAATGTGAATGCATAATCAATAGTATTATTTCATAAGGGTGAAATATATGAAAATAGCTTAAACTTTGAGGAGAGATGTTATCTAAATTTAGAACTAATGCTTAAAATTAAGGTACTGTAAGTTTTCTCTGAGGTTTGTGAAGTAAACTAAAAATCTACAAAGGACCGGTCGGCACTGAGTCTAAGATGATCAGGAGGAAGATGGTTCGTCCTACCAAGTTGTAGATCTCGTTACCAGGTGGACATGATGCGAAAATGAACCTGTGGTTCACGCTGTCAGGACCGCGTTCCGTCCAGCCAAGCCATGCGTGTATCATTCTGGGCTGTCAGAGAAGTTCCATGTGGGGAGTCTTCTCTGACCAGATGACCAACCCAAGGACTGGCAGAAACACAACACCCAAGGCCGAATACTTGAAGAAGACTCGTCTGCTCACACAGACTCATGTGCGTGTTGTTTTTGTACTTGTACTGTTTATTGTATTAGTTTAGCGTATTTCTTAGTTCATATCTTAGATCTTATTACCGTTTTTTTTTACAGTTTATACTTTTGTTGGATGTAACTGGGACCCTGTGTACACAATTTTGTTCCTCCACGTGTCGCGAATGACAACTAATGAAACTTTTACTTTGATTTATTCCAAATTTATTCAATATTTTGGTGAATCTAAGGTTTGAAAACTAAGCTTCTTTACAAAATCCTAACGATGATTTCTTTATTTTTCAGACATGCTGAGTTAAAACTATGGGGTGCTTGAGCAGCCCCAAAAAGAAGGTAACATTGCCACTGGTTAATCTCTTCAGTCCAAAGTCTGAAGGGTCCACATGTGGAAGCTCTTCAGACAGTGTCACAGTTTTAGTTTTAATCTGAACACATAAAAAGAGTTTAATGAACAATAATAATAATGCCTGAAGTTTTAAATGGCATGCAGTGACATTAAAACAGTCTGCGTCATCATTTCTTCTTTCTGCTATCTGCAAGGCTAATCTTTAATTATTCTCTCCACCTTTGTTTCTGTGCACTGCTGTGTCAGAACCCTGCGGAACAGACTGATGTCACCAACATGTGGATGTAAGCCTGCCATCCAGCCTTAATTATACTGTACAGCAGCTCTTAACATGCAGGAAGAGACACAAGGGGAGGGTCTGCTGGCAGCTCCATTAAAAAACAGCTCCTGGGCTGCAGAGGAACATAAAGAATCCTAAAGTTATCATTTTTCACCAGCTGGTCTGAAGATCTAAATATAGTTATTATTTTTTAATTAGATGATTCTTCATGGACTGATTGAGCAGGTGTACTTGATTATGACTCAATAAATCTCTTTTCTTTCCATCATCAAGTTTCCTGCTACCCTTTTTTCATAATGTTTTATTTTTTCTGGTCTGCCTCACTCGAGTATAGAAAAGCGGTGGTCATGGCAACATTTGAGTCAGATATTAGTTTGACATTTGTCTGTCATTAAAGAACTGTTCACCATAAAGCAGAGCAGGTCAGATGTCTTTTTGTTGCATAACAGATAGAAATTTGCAGCTTTGACTTTTTAGAAAACGCATCATTTCATCCTTGCCCACGGGAGATGCTAAAATATTACAATTATTTTGGTCTGTAATCAAATAAAACATTTTTTAACTGTTGGGCTTCGAGTTTGGAAACATTGCAGTTTAGAAACAGGATTGCTGTGAGCAGGAAATTCTTGTAATCTTTGTGCCGAACATGGGCTTTAAAATTTCAGAGTATTTATTCAAATATAAGCAACTGGATAAAATATTTACAATAAATAAAAAAAGTATTTTATTTATTTATTTTCACAAATTCTACATCTTTGTAGCTGCCATGTTTTATGACCTAAAGTGTTTTGTGATTTGGTGAACTAGTGAAACTACAATAATTAATTAAGGAAATATCAGAACTTTCTCATGAATATTGTTAAATTTCAACAGAAGTTCATTACAGTCGTTCAGTTTTGCAAATCATTTGATGCTAACTGCCCAACCATTTTTTTTAAATTAACATAAACATTTGAGTCATTCAGTAAAATGTACCATTAAATTATAAAATAAAGGTGCTTCAGGAATTAACCTAAAACCTCTTGTTTCATAATTACCACATTAAATAAAGTGTTTGATTCACTGCTGATGGTGATGTTAAGGATTGTTTTGTTGATAAAAACTAATTTTCCTTCCTCTGGACCTTGTTCAGCTGCACTCACGTAACGAGCTTTATCTAATGAGCACTGCCTGGGTATTTTTATGGTGGAAATCTTCCTTCATACATACAGCTACAAACACTTGAATGAAACAATTTATTTCTTGTGCTGACGTGTTGTTATGTGGAGGCGCTTTCTGAGATGATAAGCTAACTTTGATTTGATCGTTCTGGTCAGTGTATTTGCCATTCCCCTCCCGTGTGTGTTCATTATTTAGATATTGGTCTTCTATAAATACTGCGCTTAGTCTTAAATGTTGTAATTTCTGGATGCCTGTAGCAGATTTTTATGTCAGATGTCCTAAGCTTGTACCTTCAGTCGCAAGGACTTATTTACACAAACACATACAGTAAGTTCTCCTCTCATGTATTTGCACTGACCAGTTAAATGTGAGCTGTTTTACTTAGAAAAGTCTAAATATTACCTCCAGGCAACAGGGTACCTTAGAAGGTGATGGAATCTAGTAGCAGAAGATGAGTTCTTTACTAATGTGCGCGTTACTTAAGAGTCAATAGAGTGAATAGAGAGTAAGAGTGAATTAAATTAACCCAGTTTTTGTGGAAAAATAACTTTGAAGAAGTGAAAATGTCACAATAAAGGGACCGAGGTTAAAAAAGAAGCTGGCTTTTAGTCAAGGCAAAACCATTTTATTTAGTTTTACATTGTTTTTTTTTTATTTTTAATGGAACCTAAGAAGTGAATTTTTTCTACCTTTTGATATAAAAGTGTCAAAAAAGTAAAAGAAGGCTCAATAACCCGCTCACTTTGGATCATTTGACCTCTCTCGTCGTTTTGTGTGCTCGCTCAGTGTTGGTGAGAAGCGTGATGAAGTCAACTTAACTTGGTGGATTTATTAAATGTTTTAGTTGACGAAAACAAAAAGAATGACCTCAGCTCAATTTACTTTGCAGCTTTGGTTACTCCATATTTGCACTCTACAAAATAAAGCCATTTAATGCAGTATTCTTTGTACCCACTCTAGCCTATTTTATAATGCTTGAAAAATGTATTATTATTATCATTTTCAGCATGGTTAAGGGTCTGGATTTCGGTGCTGTAGGCCCAGTTGTTTTCTGAATTAGTCATGATCAGCGTAGTGTTGAACCCAGACGCAGACAAAACTCTGAGAAACTAGAGGATGAATAAAGTCGAAGTCAGATCTATTTATAAAACATATTTAAAACAGCAGCTGTTACCAAAGTACTTAAATAAAGTATTTATTAAACTTAAAATACAAAATCAAAGAGATGGCGTAGCAGCAAACACTTACAAAAACAACGGCATGGAGCGAAACAGAGGAAGCTGAGCATGACGGCTCAGAAGCACAGTCCACAGATAAGATGGAAACACAGAGACGCTGAACTTAAAGGGACTCTAACAAGACACCATGATGAACGCCTGGGGAGATTGTGAACACAAAGATGCTGAACTTAAAGAGACTCTAACAAGACACCATGATGAAGACCTGGGGTGATTGGGAACATAAAGATGCTGAACTTAAAGAGACTCTAACAAGCCACCATGATGAACACCTGGGGTGAATGGGAACACAAAGACGCTGAACTTAAAGAGACTCTAACAAGACACCACGATGAATGCCTGGGGTGAATGGGAACAGGTGAGCAACATGAAGGACGAAACACTGGGGAAGCTGAAAACACAACAGGCTCAGAAAAGTCAATAAAATCACAAGGAGACCACGCAGATCCTAACAAGCTCCTATAATAAGAGACAATGTATTTATATGACTGGGAACACAAAGATTCTGAACTTAAAGAGACTCTAACGAGACATCATGATGAACGCCTGGGGAAATTGGGAACATAAAGATGCTGAACTTAAAGGGACTCTAACTCATAAATCTCTGCTCTGGTGTAAATTTTTTTGTTATTTGTTTGAACACCACAGTCTGACCTAGTGATCTTGTCATCTTGATGACATTTTTCAGGTGGCGAGATGGGAGCATCACACCCGGGCTCTCTCCAGGCTCTTTGGTAGTCCCTACTTGGCCTGTTACAGTCTGGGCTTTGTCATCATTCTGCTCAATGTCCTCCGCAGCCACAGGTAAAAAGCACAACTCTTTTTTTTATTGTCTGCTGCCATGAAAAGAGGGCAATGTTATGTGTGAGTGTGCTTGTTAGCAAAGTAACTTAACCCTTGGATGCACAAAATGGGTTTGTAACAAATGGATCATTTGATGTGCAACAGCTGATAACTGTTTAGACCTGACCCAAGTTAAGAAAAGCTGTTACAGCTAAAGTTTGATGTATCGTATTTTTCGGACTATAAGGCGCAATATCAATGAACGGGTCTGTTTTCATACATAAGGCACATTAAGCGAAACAAAACAGTCAGATAAGCCAAACTTTATTCAACTCATTCGCAATAACTGAATAGTAGCTGAGAGTCATCCCCAACACATTCTTCGAGCTCATCAGATCACGCATGTTTGTCTAAAGAGTCACACAGTGACGTATATCATCAGCATATTCCAATGTATGGTGAAAAAACAAAAAAACGACAAACATGCTGGTAGCACAAATTAGGTGTAAGTTTTGAATAAGTTACCTGCGCACTGATTTATGACAAGTATAAGTTGTCGTATGCTGATGCCAGCTAAAAACTTTGTACATGCACTCATTTTTGAGTGTTCATGTGTGCACATCTGCTCACAGACTCATGTTCATGTTTGTGCTGATGTTCAATGTTTAATGTTATTAGTGCTTAGTGTATATTTAGTTGATGTTTTTCTTAGTTCATATCTTAGATGTTATTACTGTTTTTCTTGTACATTTTATTGTTGGATGTAACTGGGACCCCGTGTACATAATTTCGCTCCACCACATGTACCACATGAGGTGCGAATGACAATAAAGAAACTCTGACTCTCACTCTGATTTTTCAATGTATGCGGATGTGTTGCTGATAAGTTAGATATAAGTTATAGATGTGCAACTGGTTAGTTATGTATAAGTTCACACGTGATGCATGCAAGTTATCCACCAGCTGGGCAACCGAGTACATATACGCAACTTATTTCTAACCTAAGAGTATTTTTCTTTTAATATATCTGTAATTTGCACATATTGGCATATTTCTTGCATAGCTGACACCTTGCATAGAACTTACTAAACACGTTTTTAACTTATAGCAAGCGTTGCCAGCATTTCGAGGTTCAGCTACAGTATATATATATATATCTTTTTCATTCAACCTTTATTTAGACAGGTAAATCTCATTGAGCCTCGAGGACTCATTTACAAGAGAGACCTGATTTCAACAAAGAATGATGACAACAATGGACAACAGCTACAACAATAGACAGTTATAAAAAGGCATACAGATTCTCTCTTTTTTTTTTCTTTTACAAATAGGATGGCTAAAAAAAAAGTAACAAAAAACAGGTAGATTCTAAGGCAAATGTAGAAAACTAAAACCAGGAACATGTCTGCATTGGTCCCTGCCAGGAGTCCAACAGATTTTTAAAGCCACTTAGAGAGGTCAAGGTCGAGAGCTTCAGATGTTTTTGTAAGATATTCCAGGAAACAGGAGCGGAGTAGGAGAAGGCCTTTTGCCTAGTTCAGTCTGCACTGAGGGAACACTGCAGGTAATAATGTCCTGAGAGCGCACGCTGTAACTGCACTCACACAGAGACATGTAGGAGGAGATGTATGAAGGCAGCAGACCAAGAAGTGATTTAAAGATGAAAATGTACCAGTGGGAGAGTCTGCGTGAAGTTAATGATGTCCAGTTATCCAGTGAATGCAGGGTGCAGTGGTGGGTACGATAATCACAGCCAGTTATGAATCTTAGTGCACCGTGATAGACAGCATCCAACATCCACAGGGTGCTTGTAGGAGCGTTCTTGTAAATAATGTCACCGTAATCAATGTAGGAAAGGAAGGTCACAGATACAAGGCGTTTCCTAGCATTCAGAGTTAGGCAGGATCTGTTTCTGAAAAAAGAAACCCAGTTTAACTTTCAGTTTTTTTTACCAAGTTTTCCACATGAAGCTTAAAAGAGAGATGCGAGTCGACCAAGATACCCAAATATTTATAGGAATCAACAACTCAATCGGGACACCATTTGAGGATGAAATCAGAGGAAGAACTGCTGGGACCAACTTCCTATTTGAAAAAAGCATCCATTTGGTTTTGTCGGCATTTAGGACAAGTTTGAGGTGGAACAAATCTGTCTGGATGATGTTAAATGCAGATTTCAAAAGCTGGAAAGCCTTTTCAACTGTTTTAGCTCAACAATAAACAACTGTGTCATCAGCATAGAAATGTATGGATGCATCAGGGATGTTTTTACCTACATTATGTATGTAAATTGTAAAGAGGGTGGGTCCTAAGACTGAGCCTTGTGGTACACCATTGTTGACTGTTAAATAACTGGAGGAAGTACCATTATGTTGAACACATTGCTTCTGATCTGAGAGATAGTTAGAGAACCAACCAATGGTGTGATCTGAGAAACTGATTTCTGAGAGCTTATGACACAAGATGTTATGATCCACAGTGTCAAAAGCTTTAGACAGGTCTAAGAAAAGTGCAGTACAATAGTCCTTAGCATCCAGTGCTTCAACAATGTCATTAAGAACCTTCAGTGAAGCAGTCGTTGTGCTGTGTTGTTTCCTGAAACCAGATTGAAGGCGAGCTAAGATGTTAAATGAGTCCAGGTAATTTTTGATTTGAGAGTTTATCAGTTTTTCTAGAACCTTGGCTAAAATGCAGAGTTTAGAGATTGGTCGATAGTTTTTCAGTGAGGTGGGGTCACCTCCCTTCAGCAAAGGATGAACGAAGGCTTTTTTCCAAGCATCTGGAATGGAGTTTTGGCTTATGGAGAGGTCACAGGGACTGTGATGATATGAGCAGCCAGCCTTAAGAAATAAGGTGGAAGTTCATCTGGACCTGCAGATTTTTTAGGATCAAGATCTTTTAACAATTTATTAACCTCACTGACTGAGAATGGAGAAAATTTAGGGTACATATGATGAGAAACATGATAGGCGGATAGATGCAGTGTCAGCAGTGAAGCAAGCGCTGTACCGGTCTGTTGTGTTGAAGAGAGAGCTGAGTCAAAAGGCAAAGCTCTCAATTTACCGGTCGATCTACGTTCCTACCCTCATCTATGGTCATGAGCTTTGGGTTGTGACCGAAAGAACGAGATCACGGATACAGGCGGCCGAAATGAGTTTTCTCCGCAGGGTGTCTAGGCTTTCCCTTAGAGATAGGGTGAGAAACGTGGCCATCTGGGAGGGACTCAGAGTAGAGCCTCTACTTCTCCACATCGAGAGGAGCCATTTGAGGTGGCTCGGTCATCTGGTTAGGATGCCTCCTGGACGGCTCCCTGGTGAGGTGTTCTGGGCACGTTCCACCAGTAGGAGACCTAGAGGAAGACCCAGGACATGATGGAGGGACTATGTTTCTCGGCTGGCCTGGGAACGCCTTGGGATTCCCCCGGAGGAGCTGGCCCAAGTGGCTGGGGAGAGGGAAGTCTGGGCCTCCCTACTTAAGTTGCTACCCCCGCGACTCGACCTCGGATAAGCGGATGAAAATGGATGGATGAATGCATGATGAGAAACTCGTCTATTCTGCAGGATCCATGAGGTGCAGAGAGCAGCTCTTAGTATATCTGATGTCACGTGATTGTCACAATACACTCCAGGATGGAAACTAATGTTGATCATAAGCTCTGTATATGTCAAAAGCACTCTCATGCTTGTATATGTTAGAGACTACCATGATGTGTTAGGAGAGTTGAACCCAAGGTGCAGACAGAAATGAAGACTTCAGAGGTAAAATAAAGAAACCAGATGTATTAACAAAACATAAAAGCAAATACTGACATGGCAGCAAAACTCACATGAATAATAAATTCAGAAAGACACGGAAGAACAGAGCATGAAGGGCTGTGGAAGCACAATCCATGCACAAGGGACACACAAACAACACAATCTTTAAAGAGACATACAATATTCAATGGAAAATGACAAACACCATGGGGAAGGTAACGATGAACAGGTGAGAGTGGGAGGGGTAGGAGCAGGCACAGAGAGAGCAAAAAAACACTTGACTTTGAACCACAGGCAGCTAACTCACCGAAAAAAATAAATACAAGAACCACAAGAAGACTAAAACAACACAAAACAACACAAAACACACAGATCCTGACGAGTTACTCATAGTTTATATGTCATTTAGCTTGTTAGAGGCTTCCAGTTGATTTCTTTAGTCCATCTCTAGAGCCAGCATGTTGGATAAAATGTTCATGCATAGACACAAAATGTATAAAACATTATAGTGAGACAGATATTGGCCCAAAATGTAGCAGGCGGCAAAATGCTTTCTTTGAAAAAAGGCTTTTTTTGGTGGTTTGTTAAAAAATTTGGTTCTCGTAGTCTTGTTTACCTTGTAAGTATAAGAATATGAAGAAAGTATAATGTTTGTGTAGAATCAGTCTGAGGGAAACAGTCTAAAACCAAACCGTTTAACTCTTATTTGGTACAAACTAAATTTTAGCTCGTCTCAAATTAAATGTTATAGAGAATACTTCATTCCAATGTTTTTTTTAGAGTCATCAATTTGAATTACATTCTCCACATTTTCTACAACTGCATCCATCCATTATCTTCCGCTTGTTCCGAAGTCGGGTCACCGGGGCAGCAGCTTGAGCAGGGAGGTCCAGACATCTCTTTCCAGAATCATCTCTTCCAGCTCTTCTGGGAGGACTCCAAGGCGTTCCTAGGCTAACAGAGATGTAGTCTTTCCAGGGTGTCCTGTGTCTTCTCCCAGTCGGACATGCCTGAAGCACCTCCCTAGGGAGATGCCCAGGAAGCATCCTTAACAGATGCCTCTCCTAGATAACTGAACTTCTCACCCTGTCTCTAAGGGAGAGTCCAGGTACCCTGAAGAGGCAACTCATTTCAACCACCTGTATCCATGATCTCATTCTTTTGGTCACTACCCAGAGTTCATGACCATAGGTAAGGGGAGGAATGTAGACCGACCATTAAACAGAGAGCTTTGCCTTACAGCTCAGCTCCCTCTTCACCATAATGGACCGACACAGAGTCCACAACACTGCAGATGCTGCACCTATCCGTCTGTCAATCTCACTCTCCATTCTTCCTCCACTCGTGAACAAACCCCCGAGATACTTGAACTCCTCCACTTGAGGCAGAACCTCACCCTTGACCCGAAGAGAGCAACCCACCCTTTTCCAATTGAAGACGATGGGCTCAGATTTGGAGGTGATGATTTTCATCCCATCTGCTTCACACAAGACTGCGAACCGCTCCAGTGAGAGCTGAAGATCATGGCATGATGACGCCAACAGGACCACATCATTTGCAAAGAGCAGAGAAGGAATCCTGAAGCCACCGAACCGGACTCCCTCCAGCCCCATGGCTGCACCATGAAATTCTGTCCATAAAAGTTATGAACTAAATCGTGACAACGGGCAGCCCTGGTGGAGTCCAACTTCCACCCTGAAGGGGTCCGACTTGCTACCAGCAATGGGAACCAAACTCTTGCACCGCTTGTACAGGGACCGAACAGCTCGTAGCAACGTGCCCCCAATCCCATACTCACAGAGCTAACCCTAACCCCCAAAGTGTACCTTGAGGAACACTGTTGAGTTCCTTCTTCAAGTCCACAAAACGCATGTAGACTGGATGGGCCACCTCCCATGACCTTTTGAGGACCCTAGTGAGGGTAAAGCGATGGTCCAGTGATCCACTGCAAGGACAGAACCCACATTGTTCCTCCTGGATCTCAGATTTGATCAACGCCCGGACTCCCTTCTCCAGTACTCTTGAATATGTCGGAGGAATTTATGTAAAGGTCATGGATGTTATCACTTACTAATGTTAATGTAGAACGATGTGTGTGAGGTCGAGAGTCTTTTTGTCCACTCAGAAATGAGCCTGATAACTGATAACTTACGTTGCCTTCAAATCTGTAAGCTGAAAAGCAGAGGTTTCCTTGATCTCTGTCTGATAAGCATCATAAACAGACACTTCTTTATACTGTCTCGGGGCAGACCTTATGATGGGAGCTTCCATGCAACATTTGTGTAAGCCTGTTTGTTAACTCTACCCCCCTTGCAGGCAGTAAACAGGGTTGAAAAATCTTCTCATGTCCTCTGATTGGCTTATTTGATTAATGAGATGATGGAAGGGTAATTAATTCATCCAACAAATAGACCTTACCAAGGAAGAGAGTTGTCCCTATAATTGCATTGTTTGTGTTTTTAAAAGCACTGACACTACAGCTGACATACTGCTTGAAACCACATGCTGAAACACCTGTCCCTGAAAATAAGACCATTTATTACCTTTCCTGCTTACTCACTATACTTTCTAAGGTATCCTTGTTATCCCCAAAGAGCAGTTTGATTGAGAGCTGGCAGTCGTCCATAAACAGCTAAATAATAGCTGCAAGTTTTGCAGCTCTTGTATTTCATTTCATGTTGATGTCACTTATTATGTTCTATCAGAAGAGAAATAGACTCAATTTGCTCTAAAGGCCACAAATCGTTCTGTTACGTGCTAAAATTAAAACCGAGTAAATCTCTTGCGCGCATATAAAACTGCTTCACAGACAAAAAATCTAAGCCTTTTATTTCATTCATTCAAAGCTGATTCTGTTTTGGGTTCTCTGTTAGTTTTGTAAGATACACAACATTTTCTCCTGATCATTCCCGTTTTCTTCCGGTGCTCCTTCTTTGTTCTTCCTTCCATCTGTTTGGTGTTTTGGTCTTGCCTCCTCTCCATCGTTGCTCATAGTTCTGCATGTGCCATCGTTTCAGCTCTGATTGGCGGGGCTTACTCCCACACCGTCCTCTTTGGATCAAAATGATGATAAAGCTCTCTCAGTGTAACCACACATATTGCAAGATGTTTTTATTTTTGTTCTTTATATTTTGCACATGATGTCTGTTGCTGAGAAACATTAGTTGAATCCAGCTGCTTCATGAATTGTTGTGACACTTTTTGTGCTCGTAAACAGAATTATCAACTCACACTGGAACACAATGATGCTAAATATAACAATCCACAATCTCCCCGAGACTGAAGGTGTAAAATAAATGATTCATTGTTTTAATAACTAAAGTTACCCATGTAAGAATCTTTATATCCTTGAGCAAGAAGAGTTTTAGTTCCCCTGTGGTGTGTAGTATCAGAAGCTGCCAAAATGACCACGTTTCACATGTTCATCGTGTGAGAGTTTATGAAGCATTCACACATTGTGATCCATTTTTCTTCCGTTCATTTTTCGGCATGATTCTCATCCTGCAGTTTTGTAGCTATTTCAACAAATCATAAATCAAAACGTTCAGCTCTTTCAGGACAATTCTGCCCTGACTTTTGGTATTGATGCAACTTTAGCTTTTTGAAATATTTAACTTTTTCTGTCATTTTTTATTTCCTCATAGAAAATGAATTGAGCTCATTTTAAATCCTTCAGATCTTTAGATCGGTTTACAATCTTTTACTGCCCCTTTCCCATTTTGTTCTGATTCAGCTTCTTTTAGTTTCCTTGTGCAATTTTAAACTTTTCAGCTACTTTCATCTAATTTCAGCTGTTTTGTGCTCCTTTCAGATTATTTCTGCTAACTACAACATACTTCTTCTAAATTCTTTTTGCTAATTTCGCTTGTTATGCACCTTTCAATTTATTTACCATACCATACCATACCACTTTATTTATAGAGCACTTAAAACAGCGACAAGGCCAACCAAAGTGCTGTACAGACAAAACAACAGGTAACACACAAAGCAAAATACAAAATGATGTAAATCAGAATATAGACATAAAAATGATGCAGATAATGACGACAAACCAGTGTGGAGCATACAGGGTCAAACATAGATCCTCTGGTGTTGAAAGCTACTGAATAGTAGTGAGTTTTTAAACGGGACTTGAAAACCAAGAGGGAGGGGGCCTGTCTTACAAGCAGAGGTAACTCGTTCCAGAGTCTTGGGCCTGCTACAGAGAAGGCCCTGTCACCTCTGCGCTTAAGACGAGTTCCTGGAACTGTGAGGAGCAACTGGTCCGCTGACCTCAGGGAGCGTGGTGGGACATACGGTTGTAGCAGATCAGAGAGATTGGGGGTGGGGGGGCAAAACTGTTCAGTGATTTGTAGACATACACAAGTATTTTAAACTGGATTCGAAAGTGAACTGGTAACCAGTGCAGTGAGGCCAAAACTGGTGTAATGTGTTCTCTTTTGCCTGTACTGGTTAAAAATCGGGCTGCTGCATTCTGGACCAGTTGTAGTCGTGCAAAATGGAGGTCTGACTGATACCAAACAGGAGCGAATTGCAGTAATGAAGCCTAGATGTAATAAATTAGTGTATTACTGTCTCCAGGTTCTTTTTGGACAATATGGGCTTCAGTTTAGACAGCCGCCTCAGTTGGAAGAAGCATGATTTAACAATCATGTTTACATGATTGTTAAGTTTCAGGGAAGGGTCCATTATCACTCCCAGATTAGTGACTCTTTGTTTTTATGACAGGGTTAGAGCGGAGAGGTCGATGCAGTGGTTTGTGATCGTGTCGTTGGGAGGGAACAACATGACTTCAGATTTCTTTTCATTGAAACTTAAGAAGTTTAAAGCCATCCAGTCCCTGATGTCAGCCAGGCAGTTGATAAATATTTCTGCAAGTTTCATCTTTTTTTGCTATTTCAGCTACTATATAGCTATTTTTATGCTAACTCACGCTTTTTCAGCTAATTCCATATTTGTTGCACTCTTTTCAACTTTTTTCAGCCCAATTCAGCAAAAATTTGCTCTATTTTCTTCCTTCTTTTAATTTCAGCTTCTTTCTGCTTTTTTAGCTACCATACTTTTCAGCTGGTTTTTTTTTTTGTTGTTGCTAATTTCAGCTTATTCAGATAATTTCCATTTTTTCTGCTCTTTTCTGCTTCTTTCAACAAACATTCTTTTTGCGTTCTTCTGCTAATTTAAACTTGTTCTACATTTTCTGCTACTTTTTTTGTTTAGCATTGTGTAGCTAATTTCAGCTGTTTTTAGATAAATTCAATTTTTTTTTTTTTTTTTTTTTGGGTGGGGGGGGTAATTTTTGCTGCTTTCAGCCTAATTAACATTTTTTCTGCTAATTTCAATTTTTTCTGCTATTTCAGCTACTATTTAGCTGTTATGCTAATTTTAGCTTTTAAACTAATTCTTTATTGTTGGGGCTCATTTAAGCTCTTTCCGCTTTAAGTTTAAGCTTTTTTCTGTCTTTTCAGCTATTTTTCAGCTATTTTGACTAATTTCAGCTTTTTTAGCTAATTTCCAAAATTCTAAGCTTATTTCTGCTTATTTAAACCTAATTCAGCAAATATATGTACTTTCTGCTTTTTTTTTTTTTTTTTTTTACTAATTTAGGCTTGTTCTTTCATTTCTAAGACTTTTCAGCTGTTTTCAGCAAGTTCTTCAGCAATAAGCATTCACACAGCATTTTCGCAGGAAATGCATTTATTCTAGCTTTATTTGTTTGTTGGTTAGTCTTTAAATATTATTTTCCAAACTCTTGAATTACACACACAGGGTTTTTTTTTTTTATTGTGGACACATTTTTGTTTATTAAATAATGAAATGATGTAATTTGTTGTTTGTTTTTGGGTTAGATTTAGATCAAACTTGGCAAAGACCAGTTCAGTTTTACTTTGTCCTGACACATACAGTAAAACCTTCAAACTGAAGGAGGGTGGACTGACTGTGGGTTAGTTCAACAAGCGTGCATTAGGCCCGACCACACCGTGATAGAACCAAACCGTTTGAAATGAAACAGTAACCACAAAGTTGAGTGCATGTCTTCCAACATCAAAAAAACAAAATTTTTATAGATAAGGCACAGAGAGAAATGCTTGAATAAATAGATAAATAAATAAATAAATAAATAAATAAGAAACAAACAAATAAAACCTCTTTTGAATTTTACAATGAGGTGAGGAATGAAGTGGTCGGAAGTACTTTGTAGTACATTTATCTTTTCAATGTTTCTAAATTTTGCCAGAAATGACCTAAAACATCACTAGGCTTTAACACATTTAATAAAGACAAAACAACAAATATCATTCCACCCACAGCTGTACAGATGTGAAATAGACCTGCCACAAAGTACGAGTGCCAAATCCGCCCATCCATTTCTTCATCTGTTTACCTTCTATCTGTGGTCAGGTCACAGATGCAACAAATGCAGGTGGGAAACCAGACCTCGTCCTCCAGTGACATGTTCTGCTTCCTCCAGAGAGGATATGTAGGACTTCAGCTGCTTCTTAGTCCACCTTGGAGTGATACCTGGAAACCCTCCAGAGAGAGCAATTCAGTTCAGTCTCCTGATCTGAAGCCTAAACCACGGCCTTTTGATGTGGGGGAGCAGCACTCTGAGTTCTCCAAAGCAGTTAAGCTTGATTTATATCAAGCAAGATGTTAAGAACTCTGTTCTCATTGTTGCAGTTGCAAGACAATTTTTTTATTTTGTTCTTGGGTGACTCTTGAGAACTCGTTCTGTGCACAAGTCAGACTCAGAGTTTCTTTATTTGTCATTCGCACCACATGTGGTACATGTGGTGGAACGTAATTATGTACACAGGGTCCCAGTTACATCCAACAATAAAATGTAAAAGAAAAACAGTAATAACATCTAAGATATGAACTAAGAAAAATGTTAAACTAAAAAATATGCTAAGCACTAGTAGTACAAAAACAATACGCAGAACAACAAGGTCCATGCTCAATAATTCAGGTATAAAATCCAACATTTTTCAGTCCGGTCATCTGGACAGTTTCTTTTTTTTTGTGCTGAAACGTTTTGCCTTCGATACGGAAGGCTTCATCAGTCAAGGACTTTGTTGTTTTCAACCAGCTTGACATGACTGTCAACAAGGAAGAGGGCCGGCAATGGAGGAGGGGGCGTGACAAAGAGACCATCTTAGCACCAACATAACTGGTTTGTTCCACTTTGGAGTAAACTGTTGGGGGAAGAATCCATTTTGTTGTGTGTTTTCTTGACTGATGAAGCCTTCTGGATTGAAGGTGAAATGTTTCAGCACAAAAAAAGAAACTGTCCAGATGACCTGACTGAAAAATGTTGAATACGCAGAACAGCAGCACGAACATGAGTCTGTGTGAGCAGATGAGCATGAATGAACACATCAACATGAAACAGATCAGCAGCAACATGAAACAGATCAGCAGCAACATGATATGATTTTTCACAGTGATTATCCTGGTTAGATATTCATGAGTCTAACAGCCTCGGGGTAGAAGCTGTTCCTCAGTCTAGTGGTTCTACTCTTAATGCTCCTCAACCTCCTTCCTGAGGGGAGTGGGGCAAAAAGTGTGTGTGCTGGGTGAGTGAGGTCCTTCATGATGCAGGTGGCCCTCTTCCTGCATCTGGAGGTGTAGATGTCTGTGATTGTGGGGAGGCTGACTCCAACATCTTCTGTGCAGCCTTCACCACTCTCTGCAAAGCTTTTCTTTCTGCAGCTGTGCAGCCTCCATGCCACATGTTGATGCTCGAGCACAGGATGCTCTCCACTGCACACCTGTAGAAGGAGGTGAGGACTGAGCTTCCCAGACCAGCTCGTCTCAGCCGCCTGAGGAAGTAGAGTCTCTGATGAGCTTTCTTGATCAGGATGGTGGTGTTGATGCTCCAGCTGGGATTGTCATTCAGGTGCACACACAAGTACTTGTAGCTGGAGACCACTTCCACCACAGATCCTCTTATGTTCAGGGGGCGTAGGTGTGTGCACAAGGTCCTGGCAGAACTTTTTTCTTGCAGGATCGTGTGTGACTTGTCAAATGAGCTCACGTGAAAAAGCAGCACTGCTCTCTGATCCACTCTGAGACTGTTAGGAATCACAGCTGTCTTTACATCTTTGTGTTTCAACAGATGTTATTAAAAACACAAATAATTATCATAAAGACAAATGATACAATGTGGTGATACAAGGGGCTCTCCAGGTCTAGGAGGGATTACACCTTGGTTGAGCAGCGTAAAAGCACAACCCCCCACTGTTTGTTGGGTAAACTAAACATCCATCTGCCAACTGTGCTCTTGCTGTGCTGTTTAGTTGCTTTTGTGTGTCACGTATGCTGCATGGGAGGCATTCAGTTCTCCAGTTTTTGTTTGAGTATAAAATGTCTGTGCTAAAAAGAGCGGCTCACAACAACAAGAGTAAGAACAGATGTCTTACGTCTTGGGATGTATGTAGCAACCTTAAGTCTGAGCATGAACGCTCTACAAAGGAAGATCTTTTCCTTCTTTTCCCACTTCACCACAACATGCTGGAGCAACACCTTCCTTACTAAACATGAAGCCCAGTCCATCAATCCATCTCTGTCCTGCCTTCACTCATAAATCAGATCTCCTCTGCATGACGAGTTAAAGTAAAATACTTCAGAAAAAAGTTGACCATTTAGATTCAAAGGACTTATTAAAACACACAACTTAAATTATAACTCGCTTCGTTGCAGATTTTGTTGTTTTCTTTAAATAAAGGACTTCCAGTGTTGTAAATTTCAGTGAGGAAAAATGTTTCTCATTAATTTAATTATCAGTGAAATGAGTGTTAGTGTTTAATGATTGACTATTTGCTTGCCAATTTTCAAAGTTTACAATTTGTGCACTTTATTTTATGTAGAATGCCTTTTTGAGATTTCTTGTTGCACACCTTTTTTTTTTTTTTAGCATAGGCTGTTTTTGTTAAATGTCCTTAAACGTTAGGTCTCAAAAACAAGACAGTCGATGAAGATGCAGCCATATATCTATCAAATAGATAGCTGGACGGACGTGACGGTACGGTACGGTATACTTTATTGTCTCCAAGGGGAAATTTGTCTTGGCCATCTTGCGCTAAGCAAAGCTTCTTCCACAACTAAATACACTACAAACAATAAAATCATGTGAACACCACAATAAAATCAAAAAACACCTATTGCTCAATAAAAACACATATTGCACATTCCCACATACATTCCAGCAAGTAAACAAAACAACAAATCAGACCAGAGCATCAGCAGCATAACAAAAGACTATTCAAATTCAAAAATACTTTATTAATCCCAGAGGGAAATTATTTGTTGTTGTAACTCGTGATCCTCATTTCATTAAGAGATGTTATAGATGCTGATGGTTGTAGACAGGAAGGATCTCTTGTAGGTCCATTCCACAGTGGATCCTAAGAAACTGGCTGCAGATGCCGTCCGATCCGTCCACCCAGACTCGGCTGGCCTCTCAGTTCCCCCCGCCTGTAGGACCGCCTGAATGCCGGGCAGAACTCCTCCCAGAACTATGGCCACTCCTCCCAGCAGTCTGCTGAACTCCTCGTCGCTGTGGACAGCCAGCTGCAGGTGCCAAGGGACGATCCTGTCCTTCCACTGTCATGAGCCATGTTTCCTGCTAGTTCCAGGATTTCAGTGGTCAGACACTCGAGCACAGATCCAGAAAAGAGGATATATGAGGATATATAAGAGGATATATGCCTACTATATTTAACAGTCTAATTGATGTAGGGACAAATTATTTTTTAATCTGTTAAGTCTTATTAATATAGTTATTTGTATGGGTGTTTTTAAAGTGCTTTATAAATAAAGTTGGATTGGATTGGAAGTTTACAAGAAGGGATTCTAAACCATTTGCCAGATGGTGACAGTTCATATTGTGAGTTGAGGATGTGAGCAGGGTCAGACAGCACCCTCCAGGCAAGTCTGAGGACAGACTCATCACAGATGGACTGCAGGGAGGGGTGATCAGTCCTTTCTATCACCTTCATTGCAGTTTGTACCATGCAACTAAGTTTAGATTTAAGTTGTACATTTATTTATAGATTTATTTAGATAGATGTTTAGATTACCATACCATGCTGACATTCTTTATTACAGATCATCTTGCCTTGCCTGGCAACATGGTATACTACAGCTACAGTCAAATAAACATAAAGTAATTGCAAAAATAAGTATAATTAATCTGTAGCACAAATATAGGTCTCGAAGAACGACCATCTTCTTTTGTAAATGGTAACATATATTATTATACCTTCCTACTGGCAAGGAAGACCTGCAAAGCCCATTCTCTAAAGAAGAAAATGTGACTAATGTAGTTGTTTAAGACTGAGCCCCACAATATTTAGGTGTTCACACAGCCCAAATAACCTTCTGCCAAAGATTGTAAGACCTGATGGCTTAAATAGCTTGTTTTGATTGAACCACATGAACCTGATGTGGTTTGAACTCCCATCAAGATCTCTTCTAAACAATTTGTTTGCTGCTCTAAGGCATCAATAGAAGGACACGTATCTTTATTGTCCAACTGACCTACTAAATACTGATCCACGTGTGTGCTTTACACAGACCAACACAAACAGGAAAATCAGATCAAATAAAGGGCGTAGAGGGGACACACATATATTTTTATCTATTACCCACTTACTACTGATGCTCACACCTATTTTTGCTTTTCTCTAGGTGCCCAGTAATATAATTATAACTCACTGCAGAAAATTAACTCTGGATATTTACTCCACAGCATTCGATAATAAGACTAATCACATGGGTTTACAGATATAGAAGTGCTAAATATAAAAATGCTTCACTTTGATTCCTTCTGTGTCAGTTGCTAAAAGTACAATATACGAAACACAAATAAAAATGAATAGTCAATGTTTAAAGAGAGCCAACTAATTTTAAATTGACCTTCTTGGTTTTATGGATTTGTTTACAGAAAGAGTTTGACCTGATGGGGATTATTGTGAGATGCTACATAAAACTAGTACAGTACTCACTATTGAATGTCATTCTTTCATTTATTGAACATTGTAGAGGCAGTTTTACACTAATTGGTGAGTTACTTAGAAATAAGTGTCCTTTGTGTGAAATGAACCAGTGCCTTCTGTCTTACTCTTGCGAGGGTTTTTCCTGTAGGTGAAAGCTATGTCAACATGTGAAAAGCTAGTCTTGGGGATTTCACTGCAGGCAGGCTTGAACCACTTTTAAAAAGGTGCTATTTATACGACAGAGCTGGTTGGCAGGACTCATGGATAGTCTTTCAAAACTTTTCTACCAAGAAATCACACACTTCACTACTTGCTCTTGCCGAGATCGGACGCTTCTCCTCTCCCTCTCCGCTTTGCTTTGCTGCTCTGTCTGTCTGTGAAACTGTTTCTGAGCCTCTTGTATCTTCTGAACCATAATTATGGACTCGTTTTGATCAGTTGGTCCCTCAACCCAATTTACAACATTTCTTCGAAGAGAAGACCGACTTTAGGCGAGCCACTTTGCCCTGTTGGCACACACGCAGCTGGATATCTCATCGACTTGGAAGACTTGATGATGTGTCTGTCTCTAATGCCATTTGTGGATTTTAAGGACACATATTTAATTGGATTTTCGATAACTGGTTCCTGCTTTTTGGATTTGGCTGGCTGCTGGTTTTATCTACAATCAAGGAAGTTGTCAGCAGCAAATTTGAACCCGATCACGCTGCTTGCCTGTATGATGGCTTGGTTTGTGCCTCGAGTACCCAGACTCAAATACTTTGGGCAGAATGGATCAGATCTCAGGGATTTTATTCAGTCACGTTCCATCGGTGTGGCCATGTAATTGGGACATTTCGGAACCGAGTTGACCAACACAGACTCAAGGTAGATGTCATTAAGTTCTGCCTGTCCCCAAAACAACTGTTTATCTGAATTTGGCTGCCTTGGCTGGCCTTGAAGGCTATATTATCTGAATTTGCCTGGATAGCATGTGATCTGCCGCTCACCACCCATTCCCTGAGGAATTTCCAATGGATAACCAGATGAAACCAGCTGAATAAAGTTGTGCCATCATTTCAGGACTCTTGGATTCTCATAGTCGTTATTCTTAGCCATTCCTCGACATGCCTCGAGAATGTTTACAGATCTCACCGGAGGACACTGGCTGATTACATCCTTATCAGAACTCTTACAGTGACCTCGAGAGCATCTATGAACATGCTCACTGCTCTCTTCGTCCCCCTCTGCAGAATGTCTACGTCACTATATGCTTGTTTGTGCAAGGTGTTTTTTAATATCAGGGTTTTTTTTCTTCTCAGGCAGGAAAAAAACGTCTGATAGGAATTTTTTTCGCCTCCAAATTCCTACATGTCCAGTTTCACTACTTTTTGTCTGTCTAAACAGATCTCACTTGTAAATGAGTCCTCTAGGCTCAATGTGACTTATCTGTCTAAATAAAGGTTGAATGTATGAATGAAAAAAATCTATACAGATGACGATTTAACTTTTTTTTGTTTATGTCAACCCATGTTGCTCACTGTGGCACGTCGTCTCTTCCTTTTGTAAGAGACAAAATGTTCCCAAGTTGGTGTCTGCTGAATTCTGGGATTTTACTGACAGGTAATAGTATAACATTCAGATCTTACTTGTTATAGATAGCACTTTGAATGACCCAAGTTCGGATAAATGGAAATTGAGTTTAGTTCTGATTAAACTGATGAGGCTCAGCTCTGATACCCTTCTTCTTGCTCGGTGATGGGCAGGAGTCCCTATGAACTGTGATGCTAACAGATGGCATTATGACCTGTAGTGAGAGTGGGGAGCAGGTGGATGACAGCCTGGGGATGTGGAGGTATGCTCTGTAGAGGAGAGGAATGAACGTCAGTAAAAGAACAACAGAATCCATGTGTGAATGAGAGGGAGACAGGTTGAACCATGAATCTGCAAGGAGTCAAGGTATTGAAAATGAATTAGTTTAGATACCAAAGCAATAGACAGAAAACGAGGGAGGTGAAGAAGTGTGTGCAGCAGGGTGGAGTGTTTGGAGATGGGTGTTGTGACAGAGCAGCAGATTAAAAGGGAAGGTTTACAAGAAGGTATGAGACCTGCTGTGGTGTTGGCACTAACAAACATACAGGAGGATCTGTAGGTGGCAAAGATGAAAATGGAAATATTTTTACTGGGAGTGACCAAAATTAAAACAATTAAAATTAATATATTAGAGGGGCAGTTCAGGGTAAGTTTAGAGACAACAGATGTGGTGACCCTAAAGGGAGCAGACAAAACAAAGGCCAATCAGCTAATGGCTAATCAGTAAACTGAAGTGAGTGGCTGCTATTGAAAATAACCTCGGACAAAAAAATGTGGTTAATTTGAAAATCATTTTTATTGCCATCAACTTTCCATGACGCTCAGCTGAGAAGGTGATCGGCTGCAGCCTTCCATCCCTCCACGACCTGTACGTCTTCAGGACTGTGAGGCGAGCAGGTCGGATCACAGCTGACCCTGCTCACCCTGCACACGGACTGTTTGAACCACTCCCCTCAGGCAGGAGGCTTCGGTCCATTCGGACCAGAACCTCCCGCCATAAGAACAGTTTCTTCCCCTCTACTGTTGGACTCCTGAACACTCATAATGCTACCTCATAACTTCTGCTTTGGTCACATTACATCTGTATTATAACTGAATACTCCATCTGTACTGTTTTCAAAGCTTTTTTTTTGTTTTCTATTGTATGGGTGTACACATGGGTATGTTATGTTTTTAATGTTACTTTATTTGTGGGTGTACACAGGTCTTATGTAATGTTCTCATTTTTACTTCATTTTTACTTTATTTTTACTTTATTTTACTTTATTACTATTCGCACCTTATGTCGAAGCAAATTCCTAGTTGTGGACCTCGTTCATTGACATGGCAATAATAAACTGATTCTGATTCTGATGACAGTTATTTGTATGAAAGTCCCTTATTTGCAAGCACAAACACCTGCAGCAGCAGCTAGCTGTAGCATTTGCCATGTAGCTTGTGGCACTTTCTGCAGGAATATCAATTTGTCTGCCAGAATTTCAGTGTAATGGGAAACTGATGGTGCTATAAAGTTTTATAAAACCCTGCTCGCATGAATCATTGTGATTTATTTAATCTGAGTTGTTTCAAAATGTCATCAATCCACATGAGACTCGGGCTAACCGTTAGCTCATCAGTCTGTTCACAGTTAAACTCTGTTCCTCCAGACCAAAGTAAAGAGATGTGTACACCATGTAATAAATTAATTGTTCATAACCTTTTCACAGAACCACAATTCTAAAATTCTAAAAATAAAATGCTAATGAGGATAATTGCACGCAGCAAGAGCTGCAGGGAGGCTGGTTGTTTAGAAATTGAAATGTGTCAAAGCTATTAATAGCTTGATTGACCATGTACTGAAAGCATTGGAGAGAAGGTTTTTCATATAAAGGGACATTATACATTGTAAATAACAATTAATGGTTTTATTCACCTGTGATAAGTAATTGAAAAGTTGTCATTTTTTAACAACTATTCATGCTTTTCCTTTCTTTTATTTGCATTTCTTTATATGCTTCCTGATGTTATCAATATTTTTTATGTGTAATCTTTTGATTAGTTGACTAAATATATTGAGCACCTTTAATTACATAAAAGCAGGGCTTAATTTGAGTTGGATCCTGCTGGAACAGGATCCGAGAACTCTCTTATTTTGACAGGGTACGTTCTGGTAACTGTTTGCTTGGATCTGGCAACTCGCAGGCCTAATAATAATGAAGTTATGAACAAATATGACTGCCTTGAACCATCAACACCATAGTGGATAAGTAATCTGAAAATAATTACATAAATATTAATTTTAAACACAACAGCCACTTATGAGCTTCTTAATATCCGATAAGAGCTGCCCCTTCAGGTAAGCATTAACGCTTCTACCTTTAAAAAAATATCCACCCCTAAAAGTTCTTTCATGGGCAATTTAATTAAAAACAAAAATATATAATTAAACAGCACAACTAAATTGCAAATCATTTTTACAGTTTAAGTGGGTCAATAATAAAATTTTGATTATTTATTAGAAATACGAGAGAAATGTTTGATGGGTAATAGCAGGACTACATCACGTATCAAAACAACGGTGCCAATTTGTCAAAATAACAGTGATCATAATGTCGAAAAGACAGTCCAGTTTACTTTCATTAAAAAATACCTCATTGTACAACAACTGAGAACTGAAGCACATAAAGACAGTGGTAATACTACGATACTGGAGCAGGAGCGAGTGGTGTGAGTGAGTGCCGAGCTAACCAGGCTGTTGTACCGGGCAGGAGCCCACAGGCAGCCGCCATGACCAGCCTGAGGAGGAGCCGGGGGGGGTTCACATGTGGAGGAGGACAACAACAAGGAGGACTGTGAATTCAATGGGAAAGAGTCAGGCTCTGAACCCTCAAGTGAGGAATACCCAACTGTCTTGACAGCTTCTAGGGGTGCAAATCTCTGTGTCTGCCGATTCGATTCAGAAACGATTTTCGATTCAGAAATGATTTTTCTATTGAAATGGTCCTAAATTTTGTTTAAATTATTTAAGTGACAAGATGAAAAGATTAAACAACAATGTAAACAAACAGAATATTTATTTAAAACAATAATTTTAGGTTCCTTACGGTGTCAGATCTTTTTGCATCATTTTATATTTATACCAAAAATAGGAACAAATATAGGAATGCAGACAATTCTGTAACTTAAATTTCCAGTATTAGGTTAGCTTAGCTTCCTGGCTTTTTCTAAAATAATAATAAAAAAAAAAAATCTAGGAACAAATAATCCATCCATCATTTTTACCCGCTTCTTCCTTTTCGGGTCACGAGTTCACTGGTGCCCATATCCAGCTATCACTGTGCACGGTGGGGGACACAACAGTTGCATTCAGGCCCAAAAAAATCAGTTCCGGCCCAGCCCCAGCCCGTAGCCATCACTTCTGAATCCCACCCGACCTGACAAACTAATTTACCCCCCCCCCCCCCCCCCCCCCCCCCCCCTCGCTACCCCCCCCCCCCCCTAAAAAATTTATTCCCCCCCCCCCCCCCCCGACATTTTAAATTGTGCCTGCTTGATTAATTGACCAAACGCTTAATAGTCGTGGGACGCGCAGACTGCGGTAAAGTTAGTTTGACGTTGGACATTTGAGCCCCGTGGCTTCAGCGGTGTGTTCCTCTTGTTCGATCCGATGGAGGCAGTCTGATTTTGGTCAGCTGAACTCAAACGAGAGGAACACATCGCTGAAGCCACGGAGCTCAAATGTCACGAGCGGCTGAATAGAAGGGGCAGAAGATCGGAGCTGAAGGAGTATTTGTCCTTTCATGGCCGTCAAAGAGCATTAAAACCCTGTTTCTGCGTGCATTCTGCATTATTCAGGCACGGATCGCACTGACATGTCTGCTTTGGGATCTCACCTGTTTGGGTCGTCGGCCATGCACATCCGCTGAGTGCAGCAGCTGAATGAACATCCATTTGGATGATGGATCGCTTCCTAGCAGTAGTCCCATCTGAAGCTTAACTGAACTTTATTTTACCTCTTTCAAGGCCGGTCAGCTCACAGTGAAATGACTGCGTGCGGCTGGCGAAGTATGGCAGTCCATGTTATCATATAATTGGATTTTATGGCAAGCCATGTTGCCATATGATTGGATCACGGCTGATTCACTGACGCAATCAAAAGCCTGACACCAACCTGGCCTGCCCATCCAGCACATTATCATAGCCCGGTCCGCCCTGAATTCAGGTTGGTCGGGCCAGGCTTTGGGCCCAGCTTAGAAATGACAGCTCTAAGGGACACCCTGGACAGGTCGCAAGTCCATCACAGACAAATAATTCAAAATATTTAAATACAAATGTAAACAAAGACTTCAGCCTACCATAGTGCATTAACCTTTAACTCAAAATAAAATGCAGACTTCAGTTTTTTTTAACCATATCGTTCTAACATTTGCTGTTTTCAAAACTTAACCTAATTTGAAATATACAGACTTCACAGTCTTAATCATATTGCAGTCATATTTGGTAAATCTTTAACAAAATGTCAAAACCTGTCAAGTCTGCACAAAAACTCTTCTGAACTGTTATTTATAAACCATCTAAATTGGATCATTTAGAACTGGCTCCAGACGATGTGTCTCATCTGGCCTCTTCAACCTGTTAAAAAGACAAATTGCATTAAGTTTATTGTATAATTTAAGTTTTTGTATAATATGAGAAAAAACGATTACCTTTGAGCTGCAGCTGGTAGCATTAATCAGTGCTTCTCCCACTTTATTTTTGTTTCATGGTGGAGTTGTGGCACTGCTTTATTGCTAAAAAGGTTACGTGAAGGAATAACGTACGTTGGGTCCAGTGTAGGAATGGGTGATATATACGGTACACAATAGAAACGGACATTTAGCCTAGGATAGAGATCTGTCTTCTACCGGCTAACCGCAGTAATGATGTGTCTGATGTAAAATCAGAGTTGTCAGATTTAATCGTTACTTTCTTCAGTTGAAAATTGTGCGTAAGTGGTGTTAACAACCTGCTAGCAACCTGGTGCTCAGAGAAAAATCTGTCTCTGAATATCAAAAAAACCAAGGAGGTGATTATTGATTTCAGGAAGCACAGCACCAACCTAGCCCCCCTTTACATCAACGGCGAGTGCGTGGAGAGGGTTCACACTTTCAGATTTCTTGGTGTCCATATCTCTGCTGACCTAAACTGGAAAGAGAACACCACAGCGGTCATCAAGAAGGCTCAGCAGAGACTACACTTCTTAAGAGTCCTTAAGAAGCACAACTTGAACACAAAACTGCTGCTGCCCTTCTACCACTCGTCCATCGAGAGCCTGCTGACATACTGTATCTCAGTATGGTACGGCAGCTGCACCCTGGCTGACAGGGAGTAGTCAAGACAGCACAAAAGATAAGTGGCTGCCCTCTCCCCTCCCTGATGGACATTTACACATCACGCTGCCTCAACAGAGCAGAAAACATAATCATGGACTGTTCACACCCGGGTGTTGAACTGTTTGACTTGTTACCTTCAGGGAAACGCTACAGGTGCATCAGAACAAGAACAAACAGGTTCAAGAACAGTTTTTTCCCGAAAGCCATCACCACACTGAACTCACACATGCACTGATTTAATAATCTAACCTCCCAAACCCCTGGACTTCTACTGTGCAATACTACTGACATTTCATACTCTCAATCACCTTAACTACCTCACTAATATCCATAATGTGCAATACAATTGTGTAATACTTGTATTTTTTTTACTTTCATTATTATATCTATATTGCGTTACATTTTTTATATTTTTAGTGTGTGTTTAATGTGCGTTTTCTTAAGGCATGTTTTTGCACTGGAAAAAGGAGTGGCTCTTAATTTCATTGTACTGCGTATAATGACAATAAAGCATTCTGATTCTGATTGATTCTGATTAAAGTATTTTCTTTGAGAGCTAAGTAGCAAAGCTACAAGCTAACTACGGCTAGCTTGCCGTAGTGTTGCCGTATTTGGACACATGCGCAAAACACTGTGTTCCGTCGAAAAGTTTTTTTTTTCGTCGAAAGTTAAAGTAAGCATTCAGCTTTAGAGAAACCTGCTCTCTGATCTGTGAAAAGAACGCTGTGTTGTGTGATTTTACTGTGAGACCCTCTAGTCAAAGCCACAGAGGAAACTGGTTGCCATTTTGTGTCAGCACTCCTTAAAGCGGAAGGAGACGCCCACTAGAGGGTTGCAGGGTGAAGTGTTTTCAGTGTAAAATGCTGCTCTGTTGCTGTTCATTTCTTACGTGAGAAGACTGGAAACTGTCAAGAGTTAACAACATATACTTTTGTTTAAAACATATGGCTAAAACTACATTTGATATATTTTGCACTGTTTTGCACTACAAGAAAGAAGCCTAATTCTTGATTTGTTTATTTTTTAAAAACTCTCTGGACCTAGTAGTGGAATTTTCTTAATTGAGAGATTATTTTGTATAGCAGTTTTCAAAATAAATGATGGCAAAAGGACACCCTATGCTTTTTAAAAAAAAAAATCCTATTTCAAGTTTTATACCAAAAACATATTGTGATATATATCGTATCGCCACCCTTCACAATACGTATCGTGTTATAAATTTTATGCCATATCGCACATCCCTAGTCCAGTGTATTAAAAATAAACCTAAACCCCTCGCATTCCACTGAGCTGTATGATCTTAAATCTTTGTGATATAGCATGCGATGGAGTGGGAAATCTTTGCAGCCCTGCTTGGGGAATTAGCTGGAAGTTTGTTGCTCCAGAGGTCGCTGGTCTGCAGCTTCTGCTTTTTATTTTCCTTCCACACGTTTGTCGTATTTCCAAAATACTGTACTGCAATTTTATTTGACACTTCTTGCAAACAACCATGCTCTTGTCAAGCTCTGTCTTCCCCGGAACATTGTAGAATATGAAACGACTTTACACTGACTTTTAAAGATGAAGGAGCGGGTTGAATCTTGCAGTCCGTGCTCCATGCTAGCAGACTCCATTCAGATAAAGGGAGCTGGCTAACTAGCTTGTTGTACGATGGCCTACAAGGCCAAATTCTAAGGTGATGGGTGGACACGTAATGCAATATGCAGTACGCTCGGGAGTAGGATTGGAAAAAAATAAAACAAACACATTTTAAAATTTATTTATGGGCCTTTAGAATCGATTCAAAATCGCCAGGAGTAGGAACCTAGATCCTTTAATTAATCTATTTTTTATTCAGCACCCATAACAGCTGCCCAGTTCAAGGCCAAGCAGACCTATCCATGGCTTGTAATGGAAAAATCAGTTTGGGTTGCTCTACATGCAAGGCAGTCGGGACTTTAGGACCAAAGAAGACTGATGGAATGAAACTGGCTAAAGAATGGACGTCATGTTTACCATCTTCAACTGCCTATGACATATCAAAGCAATAACGAGCACTTCATAAAAAAAAACATTTGAACATGTTGGGACCAGAAGTCACTCAACAGCAAAATACATACTTGAGAAAGCTAAAGAATACATTTTGGGACAGTCTGTGCTCAGTCTTAACAAATAGCCACAAGTCAGATATTTGGCTGCAACAGGCCAGCGCATGGATCTTAAAGTAAAATTGATTGTCAGGAGTTAAACAAACTTGATATGGGCAGAGCGCTATATTCTAATGTTGCATGTGCGAACATACAGAAACAAGTTCCAGCAGAAGGGAAAAGAAAACTCTTTGATCAAATTATTGAGGGTGCACTAAAAAGCCTCTTGCTGGACGAGTCCACTTGTTTAAATAAAAAAAGTGTACTTGTTATATACAAAAGAGCACAGCTACCAGATATGGACAAACCAAGTAAACATATTTACTGAACTGGGTTAATTAGATAATTTATCTGCAGAAGGCATTGTCTATAGTTTATTATCCACACAGGGAGCAAAGGAATTTGATCGTGGAGTTTTTGTCTAAAACTCTCATTGGACTTAAATGTGATGGTGTGTCTGTTATGTTAGGGACCATAGGTGCTGCTAGAAGACTTCTGGCTATTTTCCCCTCATGCTACTGCGTGGCACTGCTCACTCTGCTCGGTAAATGACATGGTGAAACAGATCAATCCTTCTAAAATACCCTGATGGACAAGAGATATTGTCAATATAACATGTCTAACAAGAACCGTATGGAACTGAGTGTGCATCCAGTTTGGAAGTGCAGCTGTGCCTAATAAGTCGGTGGGTGGCTTTCAGTTTTAGGACAGTGGAAGCAGTTTAGAACAATTATCCAGTACTTCATAGACGTTTTACGTTGGCATGAGAAGATTCCACCCACGCTAGTATAACTGAGAAAACATACAATGGTCTTGCACTACGTATAAGTTCCTGTGATTTTGTGAACAATCTGGGCACTACAGGACTTATCTGAACTTTCACTTGAACTGCAAGAAAGAGATACTACAATAATCTTGGCTCGTAAAGCTATTTGTTGTGCAATCAGGGTATTTGAAGTGATGTTGGAGCAACCGGGACACTTTTCTGAATTGAACCAGATGGGGATTGAGAGCAACTCTTTTTCTAGGCGTTACACTCACTGAAGGGAAGGCCTGTGACAACGTTTTAAATATTAGGCGTTTTTTTTCTAAGTGTGGCCAAAAACTTAGAGCAGCGCTTGTTGTCCCACGGTGGCCACCTGCCTGACAAACGTGGATATGAAGGTTTTATTGAGGAGCTACAGGTGTTTAATCCATAGTACTGGCCTGAGGACGCAGGTGTACTCTATGGACAGACTGAAGTCGAGTCGCTCTGTCTGCGCTTCAACATAGACTGTCCCCATGCATTTATCCGTGCCCACTGAGAGTACGTGGAATCAGGAAGAAAAGACATTTTGTGACGAATTGAAAGAACTGTGTGGCTAAAGGACACAGGACTGCTACTGAGACATGAAGCAAGTTGCGGGGGAGGGAGGAGGCGCACCTGGGCATGGTGTGGGATATGTATACTGAACAACCAGTCAGGTCAGAAATGATCCTGCACTTAATATACTTATAAATCACACATGAAGTGTTTAAAAGTGATATATAAATATGAATTGGCTTGGTATTTAGAGATTTGTGCACCTAAGCATTGTGTGTGTGTTCCAGTATCAGTGTTGGCCTCAGTGAACCCTGGTCTCACACCGCTATTTGCATTCCAGCATTGTTTGATTTACAAATTGAGCACTGCAATAAAGTTGTAGATTCATGTGCAAAGCTGCATTTGATACATTTAGAAATGTATCAAAGTTCTGTATGAATGTGCGTGGATGAGTGAATGAGGGCAGATTGGGTTGTGAAGCACTTTGTGTAGCCTGGTTGGCCAGACAGTTGCTAAATATATTGTGTATTTACTCTTTATTGTTAGCTAATAGAGAGAATTTTAAGTTATTGGAATTGTTTTAATTTGCAGCAAACATATTGTGATAAAACGTAATTGATCTAATCTAGAAGCATTAAGGCATATAATAAAAATAAATATGTCGCTATGTTATGATAATAAAACCAAACATTGTAAAATGGCTACAGTCTTGTCTAAGCTATTTTAAGGTGAAAAGGAATCAATTTTACAGCATATCAACTATTTTGACAACCTCACAGCCTCAGCTGGGGCAACAACACTTCCAGCCTGATCAAGAAAGCTCATCAGAGACTCTACTTCCACAGGAGGCTGAGACGAGCTGGTCTGGGAAGCTCAGTCCTCACCTCCTTCTACAGGTGTGCAGTGGAGAGCATCCTGTGCTCCAGCATCAACGTGTGGCATGGAGGCTGCACAGCTGCAGAAAGAAAAGCTTTGCAGAGAGTGGTGAAGGCTGCACAGAAGACTGTTGGAGTCAGTCTCCCCACCATCACAGACATCTACACCTCCAGATGCAGGAAGAGAGCCACCTGCATCATGAAGGACCCCACTCACCCAGCACACACACTTTTTGCCCCGCTCCCCTCAGGAAGGAGGTTGAGGAGCATTAAGTGTAGAACCACTAGACTGAGGAACAGCTTCTACCCTGAAGCTGTTAGACTCATGAATCTCTAACCAGAATAATCACTGTGAAAAATCACATCATGTTGCTGCTGATCTGTTTCATGTTGCTGCTGATCTGTTTCATGTTGATGTGTTCATGCGTGCACATCTGCTCACACAGACTTATGCTCATGTTCATGCTGCTGTTCGATGTAATGTTTTTATGCTATTAGTGCTTAGTGTATTTTTAGTTGATGTTTTTCTTAGTTCATATCTTAGATGTTATCATTGTTTTTATTTTACATTTTATTGTTGGATGTAACTGGGACCCTGTGTACATAAGAATCTCTCATTCTGATTTTACTCTATTTTAATTAACAAAGGTGACTCTTTACAAATTTGAAAGTACTAAAACTTGCTGCCATGCGGCAACCAGTTGCAATCATTGCCTCCTGTGGTTTGAGCGTGGACGTTCTGCAGAGGTTATTAGGAGAGGAAAGAAGATTTAGACTGAGCTCATGATGGTGCAGTTTATTGCCACAACTTACTATGAAATCATCAGAACCAGAGAAACCACATCAATAGCCATGATGCACAGATTTAAATCAAGTATATTTTTGATACGAGAAATCCAAAATCTGTGAGAAATTATGATGTAATCTGTAGCAGCTTTTTAGCTTATATTATAAAGAGTACCTTGCGGTACCTGATAAAATAAAACAGAAATTAAACATTTCTGCAGGATACTTGATGTTACCTAAAGAATAAAGATTGAGTCAAGAGCTTTATTTGAGTCCTGAGAGTTGCCATCCTGCTCTGATTGACCTTCACTCAGAAAGTCTTGACGTGTGACCCAGCATTGTCTTTCTGTGTCCATTTATGTCAGCTGAATGAAAGGTAGACTCCGGATCTGGATGGAGAATAGAAAGATGAAGTTTTTAGTCTGTCTTCTATCATGTTTTTCTCTGCATTTTGCTGAACCTGAAGTAAAAGTGTGGATGTTATGTTATTTATGGGAGTGGAGGATGTAGGCCAAGGTCTTTTGTTTGAGTTATATAGTATGTCATAAAGACCAACATCATCATCATCATCATTTACTTTATTTCAGACACAATATAAGATCCATATAGAAAACATAAAAAAAAAAAAAAAAACACAGAATTAAAAAGTTTTTCTATAAAGGCTCAAAAGCCAATGAGTCCATAAAGTAGAAAAGTATCACACAGAGCTTAGTCCAGCGTTGGTCAGTGTAGCGATGATACAGTTTTCAGATCCAGACAACCTACACATGCATCTGTACATGAGCTTACGCAGCACCGCAGGGCAGGTAGGCACACCTGCGTCTACAAACATTTTGCTTGCACTGCTCCATCGAGGTACCCTTATCAGCATCCGCATGCCATCATTATATGCCACAATTAGTGGCATAAATATTTAGTTGAGGACATGACACTTTGCTACAAATACATACTTCATTTTGGTAAAAGAGGACAAAAGAATACATGATTTACTCAGGAAAGTTTGTCTATTTGTACAGGTGCTGGTCATAAAATTAGAATCTCATGAAAAAGTTGATTCATTTCAGTAATTCCATTCAACAAGTGAAACTTGTATATTATATTAATTAATTACACACAGACTGATATATTTCGAATGTTTATTTTAATGTTGATGATTATAAGTGACAAATAATGAAAACCCAAAAGACATTATCTAAAAAAAATAAAATAAATAAAATAAAAAAGAATATTACTTAAGACCAATAAAAAAAGGATTTTTAGAAATGTTGACCTACTGAAAAGTATGAACATGAAAAGTATGAGCATGTACAGCATCAATACTTAGTTGGGGCTCCTTTTCCCTGGATTACTGCATCAATGCAGCGTGACATGGAGTCATCACTGCTCAGGTGTTATGAGTCCAGGTTGCTCTGATAGTGGCCTGCAGCTCTTCTGAATTGTTGAGTCTGGTGTATCACATCTTCTTCTTCACAACACCCCATAGATTTTCTATGGGGTTAAGGCAGTCCTTCTCAAATAGTGGGGCGCGCCCCCCTGGGGGGGCCCGGAGCAATGCCGGTGGGGGTGGGGGGGGGGGGGGGGGGGGCATGTGACCCCGGGGAACATTTTGCAGCAGGGAGTAGTTTTTATTTTTTTAATTTATTTTTTTTTGCACCATTCTCATTTTGTCAGGGTGCGTTCGGCAACTGTTTGCTAAAATCCGGCAACTCTCAGATTTACTAATAATAAAGTTATGAACAAATATGGCTGTCTTGTCGTTTGGGGAGCCATGCTTGAACCGTGTCGCTCCCCTCTGCTGCAGAGCAGCTGGTGACGCTCGTCACCTGCAGCACGCGTTAGTTACCTGCCCCACTTCCTCTTTAACATTTTTTTTGTTTGTCAAAGCACAATTTTGATGTTTTTTAATACATAAGTAAAGTTTACTAAATGTTAGGACTCTATTCTTTGCTAACAAGTCCTCCACTCTGGACACATTTCACCCACAGCTCGCATGCAACAAAGAGTATAAACTCAAAGCAAGAGCGACACCTGCCCCCTCTTTCCTCTTTCACATTGACAACATTTTTTAGTTTTATCGACTGTCAAAATACAGTTTTCATGTTTTTTTATTTCTTGGAAAAACTCATGTTTAACAAATGTTAAGACTCTATTCTTTGCTAAGAAAATATATTTTATGTCATTAAACAATTTGTCAGATTCTTCTCTTGTGAGCACGTTCCACTGGACCCCCACACACATACCCAGCCCGCTCGCTCTTGCGTTCTTTGCAACTTCTCTGCTGCTCTGAAGACCAAGTCCAGGTCCAGGTCCAGCTAAACACCGAGCAGGAGCTGAGAGCTGCAGGATCATGTTTCAAACTGCGCTTCAAAACAGCTGTGCACTGCAAAACGTGCTTATTGTAGCCATTAATCAATCCATCCATCCATCCATTTTCTTTACCCGCTTATTCCATTTTGGGTCACGGGGTCGCTGGTGCCCATGTCCAGCAATCACTGTGCGAGGGGCGGGGTACACCCTGGACGGGTCGCAAGTCCATCACAGGGCCACATAGAGACAAACGAGACAAACAACCATTCACTCTCTCACTCACACCTAGGGACAATTTAGAGTTACCAATCAGCCTAACATGCATGTTTTTGGACTGTGGGAGGAAACCGGAGTACCCGGAGAAAACCCACGCATGCACGGAGAGAACATGCAAACTCCACCCAGAAAGGCCCCTGGACCGGGGTTTGAACCAGGGACCTGCTCGCTGAGAGGCAGCAGCTCTACCAGTTGTGCCACCGTGCTGCCCGCCATTAATCCTGACTTCCTTATTTTAAATTTTTTTTTTAAACTAACAAAAAAAACAGCACAAATTGTTTTATTCATTTTTGTTTTGTAGGTCAAAGTGTTGTATATAACACTCCTGACTTACAATGTTGCTGATCAATTTGAATTTTTTATTATTTATTGATTGTATTTAATTTGATTGTTCAGTATCAAAATCTGTTACAGATTATAAAACAATGTTAATAATCTTTGTTGTAAGTTGATCTATATTTCTATCTTTTTTTAATTTAATGTTAATAAGGATACAATGTTATTGTAGTGAACTTGACCTGATGTCAAATCTTGACCTTAGGATCATATGGTCAGAAACTGTCATTTCATTGATTTGCATCCAGAAATACAGGTTGATCGATCCTGAGACTTTCTTTCTTGAATTAATCAAGTGGAAAAAGACAATTCTCTATGATCATTACTATTTTACAAATGTTTTGATAATCAAAGTGTTTTGGTTCAAACAATGTCTACATGTTGAAGTGAACTAATCATTTTTATTTACTTAAACAGTAGTAATGATTCTTAATCCTCAATTCAAAGTGAAATCAAGTTAGAGTACGTTACAGAGTAATGATTCAATTTCTTGATCGTCTGCTTTGAAGTGAGCAGAGTTGTAAGTGTGTCAAAGTTCAGGTTTCGGTCAACTGAAAGTTTACTGAAAAGAAATGTCATGTTTAACTTTTACAGCAAAGATACTTGGTGGAGCGACGCCACTAAGTCTGGTTTTCTCCAACAATCTTTCTGTCTGTTCTTAAACAATCCTAATCTCTTTCCTTGACTTTCCATAACACCTTACATCACAAAACACACCTCTGTTGGGGTCCATCGACCAATCAGAGGCTCTCAAACGAACCGGAAGTAGAGCCCATTAAAATGTCGGCACTTCCTAGTTCAAACAGAGAGTTTTGGAAGTTCCAGAATGCAGAACGCTGGCATTCAGGATGCTGCTGAATTAGAATCAAGCTGAACCAGAGACGATTTTGGGAATTATAACTTCTGTTTGGATAACCTCACACGACTCTCGAGGTCTTTAGCTGTTCTTACGGAGACGCTGAACAGTGGCTCGAAGTGGGACTTCACGCCGGAACTGATCTATCTTCAGAAAAAGTAAAAGTCGACCTTCACCAAAAGTGTACTGTTGGGACAAGCTGATTTCCAAAGGAGCGTGCTGTTCTGGTTAAAACAGACAAATTCCCTCACACATCTCTCTGAGTAGATAAACCTCATTTTTCCATCTTTAAACTCTCCTATCTGCTAGCAAATTAATCCAGATGTCTTCAGAAATGTCTGTGGTGAAGCAACGGAAAATCATGGCCGTATGGTTTTCCTGGTTGTAAAGCTGATTAATTATGTTGTTATTTTCATATTCTGCCAAATTAATGTAAATGTTTGATGTTAAACTTTGATTCTGTAAATAAATGACCACATTCATTTTGATGGGTCAAAGATAAATAACGTCTCACGTCCACATTTTATTAAATTCAATGCACGACATCATTCAGTCCAGAAAAATGAAAGAACCCGTTTAATGTATGAATATATCACAGGATATGTCATACTACATCTGGTGGCCTGTCTACGTGTTCATAAATGGACTGTGTATTTGTGACAATTGAATATTTCATGTTGGCATGAAAAAATAGCAGATTGTTTGCTGTGCTGAAACGCAGCGTGCTGAAGCTGCGGCGCTTGGAGTAAACGCAGCGTGTTGAGCTGAAACAGAAATGTTAGCAGCTACTGGTCTTTATGAAAGCTGAAATTGTACATCTGTTGTGTAACATAAGCTGGGTTTGAGCGGTGGAAACGCTTTATTCTGTTTAAACCGTGTTCCAGACGCTGATCTGGTACGGCTCTGTTCTGAAAAAGTTCGAACGAGTTGTTTAAATGGCTGGAAAGACGTTTTTGAGACCGGGGCGCCGACTCCGTGCAGCTGGGAAGCTTATTGATGACATTTGTAGCAGAAAATGGTGCATTTTGAAAGTTTAAAAGACGAAAAGTTGACGGACTTGTTCAGATAAAGCGAACATGCTAGTTGGAAAAACGGTCCGTGATTGGTTTAAAACGGCTGAGTTGGAACGCTGTGAGTCGCTGAGGAGTGAGTGACGTGCCTACGTCACTTCCTCTGACCCCGTTGTTGCTCTGTCATTGGTGGATTCAGTCACGTGACCCGGAAATAAGTTCGGTTGCACCGAACCTTCTCTGTGCTTAAATTCTGCTTTTTTAAAGTTGAAAAAACGCTTTAAAGTTGATTCTGATACGCTGCTCCGTATCTTCGAAGTCTAATTACTAAAATTTTGCCACGTTAGAGTTTAAAATCTGTCATTAAATGATGTTTTTGAACAACGCTAGCGATGCTAATTTTAAGCTAACAGCTAACGACCGGATGAATGACGTGTCACGTCACTTCCTCCATGTCGGAAATGAGCTCGGTTGCAACCGGAGCCTTCGCTGTGCTTAAAATCACTAAATGAAGCTGCCACAAGTCCATAAAACTCATGTTCATGCAACAAAGTCGTGCTTGTTGAAAAAACGCCACGTTTACGCTTTAAAACCGTTCAGAAATGTTGATTTTAACTGAGTTTAGCCGAAGCTAATTTTAAGCTAAGCGGCTAACAACAGGATGTCAACAGAACGTCACAGGAAGTCGTCATAGACTCCTGCTGGTAGAAAGCTAAACACCGCCCCTCCTGAGGAACTTGAGATCACAGTTTCACTATGTTTTAGGTTATTTTTGAGTGAAATTAAACATATTTTCTTTCTGTAAGGCATTTTTGAGTTAATAAACGCTCCTCAAAGCTGAATAATCACTGTTATCTTGCATTTAAAAAGTAATTAAGGTATTTATGCAAGAAAGGCATTTACCAGGACATTTTTCATTCACTGAATTCCTCAAACAAAAAGGTACAAAATGAAAAATTTGTCATGAACCAGAGGCCGGTTCGCAAACAACAACAACAACCACTGAGAGGGTTAAAAGATTTATTGTGAAATAAAGTAAAACTCTGGAGTAGGTCCGGTTCTGGGCTGGTTCCGATCTTCTGATTGGTATTTCGTGATTGGGTAGTGTTGTAGTGGCGGGCTGCCAGTAGAAGTAGAACTGATGTTAAGGTCCACTGGAACGGAGTCCAACAGGCTTGCAACTAAAAGATAAAGGTTAGTAGATGCAGGGGGAAAGAGACTAATTGGGGAAATGAATCTGTGGGAATCAGATTCAGGGATAAGGATAAGTCCGTGATACAGAATGAGCTTGACCTTTAATCCGTGATCCAAAAAACAGTCAGAAGGGAAAGGCAGAGTTCATACCGTGAAGTCAGTAGTTCAGCAGAAGTATCCAGTACGTGATCCAAAAAGAGAGTCAAAAAACAAGAGCATGAGTCGGTACCTGATCAGATGAGCAAAAGCAGACGAGGGCTGAGGCAAAAGCGTGGTCGTGGTCAAGGCAAGGGTCATGAACGTGATGAGTCAATCAATGGAATGCTGGAAAGTCTACTGCTGATGAGACAGGATAGAGAATCTGGCCCAGACTGAGAGGAATGAGTGAACTTAAGTACTGACTGGACCAGGTGGTGGAGCTGTGGGATAATGAGCGGTGACAGGTGACATGAGTTGAGTGATTACTGAGTGTGCAGCATGACAGAGGAGCTGACAGAGAGCAGAGCTATGACAGAACCCCCCCCTCAAGGTCCGGCTCCTGAAGGACCACCAGGCTGGAGAGGGTTCAGTCGATGAAAGTCTCTAATGAGGGTTTTGTCCAGAATATTGCGTGAGGGCACCCAGGAACGTTCCTCCAGGCCGTACCCCTGCCAGTCTACCAGATACTGGAGTCCTCTCCCCCACCTTCTGGATCGAAGAAGGCGTCGGACCGTGTAGGCTGGGCTCCCCTGAATGAGTCGGGCGGGTGGTGGGAGGTCGGTGGTGGGTCGAAAACGTGGCAGGACAAATGGCTTGAGTCTTGAGACATGAAACGTTGGATGAATGCGCATGGACCTGGGTAACTGTAAGCGAACAGAGACAGGATTGATTATTTTGGTAATCAGAAAAGGACCAATGAAACGTGGTGCTAGTTTCTTAGATTCCACACGGAGAGGAAGGTCCTTGGTGGAGAGCCACGCTTTCTGGCCCACCTTGTACAATGGTTGAGGCGTTCTCCTGCGGTTAGCCCCCCGAACGTACCTTTTGGTGGCCAAAATTAGGGCTCTCCTGGCTTTTCTCCAGACTCGCTGGCAACGTAAAATTGCGAGTCGTGCAGAGGGAACCCGAGCTTCTCTCCCCTGGACTGAAAAAACAGGGGGTTGGAATCCAAAGACAACATGAAAGGGTGAAATACCTGATGTAGAGGATGGAAGAGAGTTGATTGCTTGTTCAATCCAAGGGAGGTTGGATGTCCATTTCCTCGGGTCCCCCTCGCAGAGGAGCCGAAGCTTGGTCTCCACCTCCTGGTTGGTACGCTCAGATTGTCCATCCGTTTGGGGATGAAAACCTGACGAGAGGCTGACCGAGATCCCTAGCAGGTTGCAAAACTCCCTCCAGAACTTGGAAATGAATTGGGGACCTCGGTCAGACACAATGTTCTGGGGGAGCCCATGGAGCCTGAAAACCTCCTTGGCCATGATAACGCTGAGCTCCTTGGAAGAAGGTAACTTGGGGAGAGGAACCAGGTGGACCATTTTAGAAAAACGGTCCACAATGGTCAATAACACTGACTTCAGAAGGGGGTAATCCAGTCACAAAGTCCATAGCAATATGTGACCATGGGCGTGAAGGAATTGGCAGTGGTCGTAGCAGCCCGGCAGGTGGGCGATTGGAAGACTTGGCACGATTGCATTCGGGACATGACTTGACAAAGTGCTTGGTGTCCTCCGTAAGCGTAGCCCACCAGAATCGGGCGCGAATGAGTTGGAGGGTCTTGGTGATTCCTGGGTGACAGAACAACTTTGATGAATGGCATAATTCAAGAACCTCTTTTACCTTTTGATTGGGGACAAACAGGCGCCCCCTAGGACAGGTGGGTGGACGTGGCTCGGAGAGTTGGACTTGTTGGAGATCGAGTTCTAATTGAGTCAAAGAAAGACGTACGGTCTCAGGCAGGATGAACTCGACCTCTTCTGAGGGCCCTTCCTTGACCTCAAAGACCCGGGACAGGGCATCCGGCTTGGCATTCTTGGGCCCGGGTCTGTAAGAGAGGGTGAAACTGAACCGAGAGAAAAACATAGCCCACCTGGCCTGACGGGGATTGAGTCTCTTTGCTGTGCGAAGGTACTCCAGGTTTTTATGGTCGGTCCATACCAGAAAGGACTTCTTCGCACCTTCCAGCCAGTGCCTCCATTCCTCCAGGGCCATCTTGACTGCCAAAAGCTCACGGTCTCCCACGTCGTAGTTTCTCTCAGCGGGGGAGAGTGCCCTGGAGAAGTAAGCACAGGGGTGGATCTTACCATCTGTGCTGCGCTGACTGAGGATGGCGCCCACCCCGGTGCTGGCTGCATCAACCTCCACAATGAATTGTTTCTCGGGGTCTGGAGAGTGCAAGATTGGAGCAGAGGAAAACAATGTTTTGAGCTTCTGGAATGATTGGTTGGCAACGGAGTCCCAGATGAACTTGGTCTTAGATGAGGTGAGAAAATGAAGAGGAGCTGCAACTGAACTGTAGTTCTTAATGAACCTCCTATAAAAATTTGCAAAACCGAGAAACCTTTGCAGCTGTTTACGATCCTTGGGCTTGGGCCAATCCACCACCGCTGATACCTTCCCGGGTTCCATGGATACTTGACCTGGAGAAATGTTGAACCCAAGGAATGAGGTGGACACTTGGTGGAAAGCACACTTCTCTGCCTTGACAAACAAGTTGTTCTGTAAAAGGCGGGTTAAGACAGCTCTGACATGGCGACGGTGAGAAATGCTATCTTGTGAAAAGATAAGTATGTCATCAAGGTAAACAAAAGCGTAAATGTTAATCATGTCACGAAGGACATCATTAACCAGGGCTTGGAAAACGGCAGGAGCGTTGGTGAGGCCGAATGGCATAACAAGATATTCATAATGGCCATCTGCGGTATTAAAAGCCGTCTTCCATTCATCTCCCCGCCGTATCCTGACCAAATGGTAAGCGTTGCGAAGATCCAGTTTGGTGAATATCTTAGCATTTTGGATTATATCAAAAGCAGAGTTCATGAGGGGCAGAGGATACTTGTTCTTTATGGTTATTTTGTTAAGTTCTCTATAGTCAATGCATGGACGAAGTGACCCATCTTTCTTCCCTACAAAGAAAAAACCTGCACCAGCGGGGGATGCTGAAGGTCTAATGATACCAGCTTGGAGGGACTCTGTTATATATTTCCTCATGGACTCTTGCTCGGGACCAGACAAAGAATATAATCTACCCCGAGGGGGGGTAGAACCTGGGATCAGGTCAATACCACAATCGTATGGACGATGTGGCGGAAGTGACGTAGCTTTTGATTTATTAAAGACCTCTTTCAAATCATGGTACTCTTTAGGTACCTGACTTAGATTAGGATAGGTCTCCTCATTGGCTGTGACAAGGGCTGGTGAACTGGGTTGGCTCTGAATACATGTAGAATAACACTCATTAGCCCATCCTACAATCTCTTGGTTCCTCCAATCGATTTGGGGGTTGTGTTTGCGTAACCAAGTGGAACCTAAAACCACTGGGAGTTGGGGTGAATCAATAACAATGAATCTGATCAGTTCCGAATGGTTGTTGGCCGACACCATGGTGACTGGAACAGTTTCAAGACTAGATTGACTTAAAGGATGACCATCTAAAGCGAGGACCTTATGGTTGTTAGGTGATGGAACAATGGTCAGATCTATGGATTTGGCAAAGGTTTTATCAATGAATTCCGTGTCGGCCCCTGAATCAATAAAAGCTGAGACGATGACGGGTTGACCACCCTTTATTATGAACTTGACCTTGGACTTGGACATGATAGGTGGAGAAGACTTGATCTTATGACTAAGACTCAACAGGAGCCTCTCTTCTCCTGCTGAGCCTGGTCTTTTACTGGACAATGATGACAATCATGACCGCCTTGACCACAATAAAAACAGAGATGGTACCTCCTCCGACGTTCTCGTTCCTGGGTGGTCAGACGACTTCTTCCTAGTTGCATGGGTTCCGTAGCATACAGAGGATCCTGGGGGCTCTTGGTTTGTTCCGTTTTAGGTTCATGATCCACAAGGTGATGTCTGGTTCTGGACATGGCTGTGGCCTTGCCTCGACTCTGTTCACGGTCACGCTCACGCTCACGCAGGCGAAGGTCAACACGGGTGGCCACCTCCTCCAGCTGGCGTAGGGATGAGGGATAGTCCATTGTTGCCAGCACATCCTTAACATCTTCATTAAGCCCCCTGAAGAAGGCGTCAGTGAGTGCGTGTTCATCCCAATGACTGTCTGCTGAAACAGAGTGAAAGTGAATGATGTATTTGGTTACAGAATCCTTGCCTTGTTTAATATCAAAAATTCTTCGGGCTGCCTCTCTCTCAGGGAGGATGGGGTCAAAAACCCGACACAACTCTTTGGAAAATTCAGAAAAATTACGACATACCACGCCACCTTTTAACCATTCAGAAGTGCCCCACGTCTTGGCTCTTCCAGCGAGAAGTGAGACAGCATAAGCTACTTTAGCATGCTCAGTGGGAAAACATGAAGGTTGCAATTGAAATTGAATGTCACACTGAGTCAAAAATGGTCGACATTGCTCAGGCTCACCTCTGAAATGTTCAGGGGGGGCTAACCGTGGTTCTCTTGGTGCAGGAGTCAACAAGGTTTGGTTGATGACTTGGTTTGACTGTTGGGACAAAGCTTGAAGAGAAACAACCATTTCCTGAAGCCCTTTCTCAAGTTTACTAACAGCCCCTTTTACCTTAGAGCACCACTCTCGGGTTGGTGTTGGATCCATAATGGCCAGATTCTACTGTCATGAACCAGAGGCCGGATCGCAAACAACAACAACAACCACTGAGAGGGTTAAAAGATTTATTGT
>NC_056514.1:16981572-16996857 GCF_014905685.2 Nematolebias whitei | reverse complement strand
ATCAACACAATGGAATTACCAAGAACATTGTGGAATTACCTTGACTTTGTTTTCCTTGCTGGATTACTTTTGACTTTTGTTTCCTCGCTGGATTACTCTTGACTCTTGTTTCCTTGCTGGATACATCAAGCTCAAGGACATTCGAAGGCGTAAGTTCATGTTTGGAATTCATCCCCATGGACAGGCGATGATTTCCAAAGGGGGGACTGTAGTGAACTTGACCTGATGTCAAATCTTGACCTTAGGATCATATGGTCAGAAACTGTCATTTCATTGATTTGCATCCAGAAATACAGGTTGATCGATCCTGAGACTTTCTTTCTTGAATTAATCAAGTGGAAAAAGACTATTCTCTATGATCATTACTATTTTACAAATGTTTTGATAATCAAAGTGTTTTGGTTCAAACAATGTCTACATGTTGAAGTGAACTAATCATTTTTATTTACTTAAACAGTAGTAATGATTCTTAATCCTCAATTCAAAGTGAAATCAAGTTAGAGTACGTTACAGAGTAATGATTCAATTTCTTGATCGTCTGCTTTGAAGTGAGCAGAGTTGTAAGTGTGTCAAAGTTCAGGTTTCGGTCAACTGAAAGTTTACTGAAAAGAAATGTCATGTTTAACTTTTACAGCAAAGATACTTGGTGGAGCGACGCCACTAAGTCTGGTTTTCTCCAACAATCTTTCTGTCTGTTCTTAAACAATCCTAATCTCTTTCCTTGACTTTCCATAACACCTTACATCACAAAACACACCTCTGTTGGGGTCCATCGACCAATCAGAGGCTCTCAAACGAACCGGAAGTAGAGCCCATTAAAATTTCGGCACTTCCTAGTTCAAACAGAGAGTTTTGGAAGTTCCAGAATGCAGAACGCTGGCATTCAGGATGCTGCTGAATTAGAATCAAGCTGAACCAGAGACGATTTTGGGAATTATAACTTCTGTTTGGATAACCTCACACGACTCTCGAGGTCTTTAGCTGTTCTTACGGAGACGCTGAACAGTGGCTCGAAGTGGGACTTCACGCCGGAACTGATCTATCTTCAGAAAAGGTAAAAGTCGACCTTCACCAAAAGTGTACTGTTGGGACAAGCTGATTTCCAAAGGAGCGTGCTGTTCTGGTTAAAACAGACAAATTCCCTCACACATCTCTCTGAGTAGATAAACCTCATTTTTCCATCTTTAAACTCTCCTATCTGCTAGCAAATTAATCCAGATGCCTTCAGAAATGTCTGTGGTGAAGCAACGGAAAATCATGGCCGTATGGTTTTCCTGGTTGTAAAGCTGATTAATTATGTTGTTATTTTCATATTCTGCCAAATTAATGTAAATGTTTGATGTTAAACTTTGATTCTGTAAATAAATGACCACATTCATTTTGATGGGTCAAAGATAAATAACGTCTCACGTCCACATTTTATTAAATTCAATGCACGACATCATTCAGTCCAGAAAAATGAAAGAACCCGTTTAATGTATGAATATATCACAGGATATGTCATACTACATTATGTAGAGGTGTACTTATAATAATAATAATAATAATCATTTTATTTAAAAAGCGCCTTTCATGACACCCAAGGACACTTTACAGTAAGAACAAAGATCAACAGGAATAAAGAATATAAAATACATAAAGAATATAAAATACATACAGAATATAAAATGTGTAAAGAATATAATATGCGTAAAGAATATAAAATACATAAAGAATATAAAATACATACAGCAGAGTTAAGGATAAGCAAGTCTAAAGAGATGTGTTTTCAGAGCAGTCTTGAACAGAGAAAGAGAGGTGGTGTTTCTTAAGTCAGGGGGTAGAGAGTTCCAGAGATGAGGAGCAGAGCAGGTGAAGGCCCTGCTCCCCATGGTGGAGAGGCGGGCAGAGGGTACATGGAGGTGTAGTGAAGAATTTTAACAATTTTATAGACAAATTATACTATTTACAGTCGCGGCGGAGTGTTTGGGGGGGGGGGGGGGGTTTGAAATGTTTACTTCTTCCTAGGTTCACTATGTTTTCTGAGGTCCAAGGTCAACGCAGCCGTCTACCAGGAAGTCTTAGAGCACTTCATGCTTCCTGCTGCTGACCAACTTTATGGAGATGCAGATTTGATTGAGATCTAGAATTGCGCCGCTCAAGGTGGCTGCATGTTGGAGCAGCTCCGGTAATTTCATTCTGAGATTTTGCTTTTGGAAACTTTAATTCCTCTCTTTCTGGATGTAAATCACATTTTTTTGATGACCGTTTCCTCTGGTATCGGATGCTGTGCAGCTGGAAGGCATGGCAACAAGGCAGTTTTCTACAACCAACAGCAGCTGATTAACATCTCAAAAGCTCAAATAATATCTCAACTACAGCCCAAAATCTCAAATGAGTTGAAAAGGATGTTCTGTGGACGCATTCTCATCTACCTGCCAGCTGTGCTCGAGTGCCTGACCACTGAGATCCTGGAACTAGCAGGAAACCTGGTTCATGACAGCAGAAAGACAGGGTCATCCCTCAGTACCTGCAGTTGGCTGTCTGCAGAGACGAGGAGCTCAGCAGACTGCTGGGAGAAGTTCTGCCCGGCATTCGGGCGGTCCTACAGCCCGGGGGAACCGAGTGGCCAGCCGAGTCTGGGTGGATGGATCAAACGGCATCTGCAGCCTGTTTCTTAGGATCTGCTGTGGGATGGACCTTTACAAGAGATCCTTCCTGCCTACAGCCATCAGCATCTATAACATCTCTTAATGAAATGAGGATCACGAGTTACAACAACAAAATAATTTCCCTTTGGGATTAATAAAGTATTTTTGAATTGAAGTTGAATTGAATTGAATTTCATTTTCCATCTAGACTTGTTACCTGCACACAGCACCAAAGCTACCAGTACCTGGTTTAAGGACCATGGTATTCCAGTTCTTAATTGGCCATCATACTCACCTGAAAATCTATGGGGTGTTGTGAAGAGGAAGATGTGATACACCAGAGCCAACAATTCAAAAGAGCTGAAGGCCACTATCAGAGCAACCTGGGCTCTCATGACACCTGAGCAGAGCCACAGACTGATCCACTCCATGTCACGCTGCATTGTTGCAGTAATCCAGGCAAAAGGAGCCACAACTAAGTATTGATGCTGTACATGTTCATACTTTTCATGTTCGTACTTTTCATGTTCATACTTTTCAGTTGGTCAACATTTCTAACAATCCTTTTTTTATTGGTCCTAAGTAATATTCTATTTTTTTTTAGATACTGTCTTTCGGGTTTTCATTAGTTGTCAGTTATAATCATCAACATTAAAATAAATAAACATTTGAAATATATCAGTCTGTTTATAATGAATGAATATAATATACAAGTTTCACTTTTTGAATGGAATTACTGAAATAAATCAATATATACTAGAAGTCCTTCTTACACAAATCATATGCAGTATAACTTGGAGCATATTTACTTGTACTTAACATTTGTTTTGTCAGCCTAAAGGAGAAGGTTTGAAGGTTTATCATCCAAAATTTGATTGAAGACCCTCATTTAAAATTAAAATGTGTGTATACTCTTAGATCACCAGTGCAACCCTTTGTGCTTCCTACTTTCCTGAGCTTTGTCATTAACTGGCTTCTTGTGAAGGCAACTTCATCTTTCAAGCCTCCTGCCTTGACCTTTACTCACCTCTTGTTCTCCCTCGTTGGTCTATTTAGCTTCATAATCTGATTCTTCTCCAGCTTGCTGAAATCTGGTAGGACTGTGGAACATGCACAGAAGTTCTTGCAACATTAGATACTCTGGGGAAAGATTTTTTAGACTCAGTAGTGACTCATCATCAAGTCCACTCCAAACCATTTACCCCCCGACCACATGTCCACACCCACAGAGCCCGTTTCCATCTCTTTTCTAATCCAAATCCCAGCAGTGTGTCCGTGCAGACCAGCTTACTTAACAGACATCTCAGCGGCAGCCCTTTGTGTCTGACGTGGCACAACAACACACCACATCACATTACACTTCCTGCTTCCTTTAACAAAGGAACAACACCATAAGAGTCACAGCACCGACCGAGTAACCCAGTTTTCTTCCATTAACATCTAACCCAGTTTTGACTGGGGAGCCATTTGCATCAGCAGGAAGCCCACTGCGTTCACACCAAACCTACATACTGAAGGTCCGTGGATGTGTCGATGCTGAGTCGTGCACACACAGACGCACAACTTATTCAATCCTACAAAACTATAACTTAAACAAAAAAAAAGGTTATTTTAGATTGAACTGGAAGTAGTCCAGTGATTTAATAGTAACAAGAAATTGGTATAATGGTTTACCAATATGACATGTTGAATATTATTTTCTTTTTTGTGTGTATTCTTTGCAAAAGTGTTAATTGATTTTCTCATTTTAAAAACGTGGAGTAAAACGTAAAAAAATAGATTTTAGATTTGTTTGAAGCTTAAATTAGGATTATTTGTGACTCCAGTGTTTTGCTCTTCAGTGAGTCAAAAACAGATTTGTTGAAGCTGAAGAAAACAGTTTGGTTGAACAATTCAAAAGAAGAAAGTAGAAAAAAATCATGGTCAAACCTGATGATCAGATCACTTTTTATTTGTCTACAATGTTTTATGTTGGAGATATGACACAGTAAAACGAGGGTTAGAGGCTTTTTGTGACCTGGACTATTGAGCATGCATCAGGATTCTTTGATCCACTTTGGCGAGGATTGCCTAAAACTAGTTCAAGTTTGAGCAGGCGGCGGGGGAGACAGGACCCTTCTGAGCACCAGCAAACGAGTTGAACCACTATGTAAGGTGCTATCGGGGTGGAAGTAACAAATTACAAATACATTACTGTAATTAAGTAAATTTTGGGGGGTATTTGAACTTTTATGAGTATTTCTTTCAAGTGTGTAATTTTACTCATACTTAAGTACAATTTAGAACATGTAATCTACTTCTCTACTTTTAAAATTAGAAGCTGCTACTGAGTACGGCTGCAGTTTGAATTTATAGTCAAACGTTCATCTGCATCTTTGTAGCCAATAAGGCTCTCAGATCGCGACTACGCCAATTACCTATGACGTAAGCAAAGGACAACTCTGACATTTATGGACCGAAGATATGGAGAAAAAGCCAAAATGGAGACAGAGGACAACAGTGTCAGAGAAAATGATGAGGTAAAGGCTGAGGACAAGTGCCCGTGGTCGTACCTGGAGGAATGTTTCATGTACAGGGGGAGAAATGGAGACAGCATCCAGATGCAAACTGTTTGATCTCTACGGTGACAGCAGCTTACAAGACTTCAGCATCTAAACTCAAAACACATACTGCAGTATATGAGGTTTTACAGCTACCTGCATGATGTTGCTTTTTTATTGTTTGTATGTGTGGGTTATTAGTTTGGCTAAGTATGCAAAGATCTTAGATATTGTCAATCTTAGATATTGTCATTGCCATAAGTTTGCCTGGTACTAAAATAAGACGGAGCTTCTGAGCGTCTGAGAAATGTAAATCAAACTGAATGACTTCTATTGACAACACAATGAAACATCAAAAGGTTAAAAAGTAATTAATACTCCGAGTAGTTTTTGAGAAGAGTACTTTGTACTTCTACTTAAGTATTTTTTATAACACCAGTACATTTACTTGTAATTGAGTACAATTTAAGCTGTGTAACAGTACTTAAAAACAAAAAAAGTCCGTGCTCAATAATTCCAACAAATTTCTGTCAGGTCATCTGGACAGTTTCTTTTTTTTTTTCTGAAACATTTCACCTTCCATCCAGAAGGCTTCATCAGTCAAAGAAACACAGAACACAAAACTGATTCTTCCCCCAAGCAGCTTACTCCAAAGTGGAACAAACCAGTTCTCTTGGTGCTAAGATGGTGTCTTTGTTACGTCCCCTCCTCCAATGCCGGCCCTCTTCCTCGTTGACAGTCATGTCAAACTGGTTCAAAACCAAAAACAGTACTTGTACTTGAGTACAAATTTTCAGTACTCGTTCCACCTCTGGGTGCTATTTATAAGACTGAGTTTGTTGCAGCTCCTCAGACTGAAGAAGTCTTTTTGATAAAAGATGAAACATTTCAACAAGAAGAATCCATCCAGAGGACCTGACTTAACTTTGTTGGATTTTTCTACCTGGATTATTAAGCATTAGTCAGAATATCCTCAGGTCATGTTCTGATCATATTTCATTGTCCGAGGAAAATGGATTAATTGTTCTTAGTCCTGTAAAATAAAATTAACGACATTATGGGACTGTCCCATCTCATTTAAAGTTTTAATGTTTAAACTACAAACTAAACAGGACTCCAGCAGCATCTCTATAGTGTTATTAAGATTAATCATATTAGCAGTAACATGTATTCAAACAGGGCAGCACGGTGGCGCAACTGGTAGAGCTGCTGCCTCTCAGCGAGAAGGTCCCTGGTTCAAACCCCGGTCCAGGGCCCTTTCTGGGTGGAGTTTGCATGTTCTCTCCGTGCATGCGTGGGTTTTCTCCGGGTGCTCCGGTTTCCTCCCACAGACCAAAAACATGCATGTTAGGCTGATTGGTAACTCTAAATTGTCCCTAGGTGTGAGTGAGAGAGTGAATGGTTGTTTGTCTCGTTTGTCTCTATGTGGCCCTGTGATGGACTTGCGACCCGTCCAGGGTGTACCCCGCCCCTCGCAAAGTGATTGCTGGACATGGGCACCAGCGACCCCCGTGACCCAAAATGGAATAAACGAGTAAAGATAATGGATGGATGGATGGATGTATTCAAACAGGCTGCACTGAAACCAGTTTGAGCACATTTTAAAGCAGCTACCAGCCCGTTTTATATTCTTTTGATCAGAACACTTAATACAAAATAAAAATGCTTTTACCGTGTGACTGCACATACTCAGCCCACGGCCCCTCACTTCATCTGCTGAGAGCAAATGGGTATGACGTTAGTAAAAGTTAAATGTCCTCTCACAGACGAGCACTCTCTGAATTCAGCCAACACACACGATGCAAGGATGCATTAGAGGAGGTTGTGGGAGTCGTGAAAATAAAATGCTTGATCTTTCAGTGCAGCTGCTGCAGCTGTTGTTTTCTGTTTTCCTTTTAATCCCAGAGACAGGTATCATGTTTCTAATTAAGAACACGCTGTGTGCATTCGATCTGTAATGTCAACAAAATGCAGGTGGTCGCAGGGCTTTTTACACAGATCAAAAAAGCCTGCTGATACCAGGCTTTTAGGTTCGACAGGAAAGTGTTTAATCAGCATCCAGTCCTGGGCCAAATGACTGCTGTTGTTCAGGGTGCTCAGGGTTAAAAGTTAGAACAGCTCCCCTTTTCTTTAACAGAACACACACTGGCTTACATGTAGGCTCTAAAATTGACAACAAGTTTTAACACAGCTCTTAAGTTTCACCATGTGAGACTGACTTTCACCATTCAGTCAAAAATAACAGTAAAATTTGCCCAATCGTCTTTAAAAAATGTTTTTATCACAAATTGTGGTCCAACACAGTTTGAAGAATGTAATACGTTGAAGTGGAAGGGAGTGGCAATTTCTGCATATAAGCCTAGATCTATGGCTTTATTGTACTCCTTAGAGCATTTTCAATTTAATTCAGTTTATTTATGTAGCTGCAATTTACAACAAAAGTCTCTCAGAGCATTGTACAAAAACATTTATGCTTTGAACAATGTACAGCCAAACATTCAACATTCACACAGACAATGAAACAGAAAGAATCATCCCTGACCCGGACAAGGCATTGCACTTGTGTCTGATTGAGAACTTTGGCCTCTTAGAGGAGCTGACTATCATACCAGCCGCTTCAAACTTGGCTGAGAACCATCCCATTGCCTCTTGCAGATTGGGACATGAAGACACTAATGACGCTAACAGAACCACATCATCTACAAAAAGCAGGGACAAGATTCTGAGGTTCCCAAACTAGACACCCTCCTCTCCACGGCTGCACTTTGAGATTTTGTCACACAACAGACATGACTGGTGGTGACAAGGGACAGCCCTGACAGAGTCCAACTTGCACTGACAGCAAGCTTGACTTTGTGCCGAGGACATGGATATCTCTGGCTTTCGTTATAAAAGGACCAGATAGATCTTAAAGGCAACCCTAGCACCCCAGAATCCCACACACCCCTCCTCACAGAATGCCTCAGATAACACAGTCAGATTCTTCTTCTTCTTCTGGATTCCTGATATGCAAAACAAATGTACATCTGCCTGGTCAAAGGTGGACATGGTGAACATATTAGGGAAATTCTTAAAGTGTTTCATCCACTGCTTTACAATTCCCCAGTCCAGGTCAGCAGTTCCCCACCCAAGCCAAGCATGGCCTGGGACGAGGCCCAGTTTCTCTTTTAACTCTATAATGACATTTTTGCTTTGTAGGGCCAGTAAGGCATGGCCTGTCTGCAGTCATTCTGCCCACGTTCTACCCTAGCTATGGTTGTGTTTGCTTTGAGCAGAGTGCCACCTCGATGTTGACAAGGATCATCGTATCAAAAACTTATGATCTCAGATTATTTGTGACAAAACAATGGATGGCATCGAGCTTGTGCCACTTCTCTTTTTTCTCTATACACTACACTCACCTCATTGTTTGTCAAGTGTACTGGAATCCATACTTAAAGCAAGTGGTCAATGGAGCATGACTCATCAGTGACACCCCCCCACCCCTGAGCCAGTGAACCAATCAATGGCCAATAGTATGCTGACATCAAATTGGCTCGAACAACCCAGCCCAAATGGAACCCCAGGTCTCTGGGTTCCAGGAATGGGGCTGGAAATGGGCCATAATGCCAAATACAAATATGAAGAACTAGTCTGAACCCAGGTCGGGGCGGGCCACACCTTACAATGCAAAAATGTTTCAAATCCAGCCCCTCTCCAAGACTTCAGTTCAAATGTCCAAGCTGTTCGTAGAGGTGAGCCCAACTATTTGGTATTGCGCCATCTAACACTCAAGCTCCAGCTTCTTACCTGCCAGTAAGGGTACATTCCATGTTCCTGGAGCTGGTTTATTCTGCCAGGAATCAGCAAGCTCAGGAACACTCCTTGCGTGCCACCCGGATATTGTGAATATTTATATAATATAGTTATAATAAAATTATTGTTATATATGTGTTTGAGATTATTTAAGCAGCAGTTTTGGTGTTAGTTGTGTTTCTGTTTTTAAACAGGAATTTACATAATGTGATACATATTGAAATCTTTGTTTTAAAATTAAAATCTGCTTGAAGTTATAGAAACTATCTGCATACCTGTATATAATTGCTTTACTGCAGTGTGACAGTGGCAATGAAGAGCCAGGCCCGGTGGTTGGTGATGGAGCGGATGGAGGTTTTCTACATTGGTGTAGCTCTTATGGTGCTAGGAACTGTACTGGTGGTCAGCAGCTTCATCGCTCTGGGATTCACAGGGACATTTTTAGGTGAGTACCAAACACAAAGAAGCACTAAATCAGATACAGTTTGGTACTGATGATGAATCAACACACTGGTGATGGCACATACTGGAACGTATTTGTCAATAGGAAAAAGAAAGAGTGATTTTTGGAAAAAGGTGGGTATTTGTTGGTCTGGAAAGTTTTAATCAGAAAGATTTAATCCCTTAAAAGCAGGATGGGTTTCATCTACACATACTCATTAAATATAAATGAACATGTGAAAGTTTATTTTAAAACCAAATACTGACATAGCATAATAATAATAAGAAGAAGAATGTGTTATGTGTTGTCATCTTTGTATGTTCCCATACAATGGTGAAATTGGCTCTCTGCATTTAACCCATCTACCACCAGGTGGTGCAGTGTGCAGCTATTGAAAGTGCCCGTGGAGCACTTTGGGGATAAGGTGTCCTACTCAGAGACACCACGAGATGTGCAATGACTGGGGATCGAACCTGGGACTTTCGGGTCCCGAGTCGGCTGCCCTGCCTCTACCCCATCTCAGGCCTCATAAGGAGCAAGCAATGAAATATAGACTTTTAATATTAACTTTAGCGTTATGACAGAAATCTGCTAACCGTACAGAACTGCTATTACAATAAATAAACAAATAAAGTAAAACAAAAATGAGAAAATGGAAAGAAAAACAAAAGTTGACAGAAAACAATACAAAAACCAGGGTGTATTGATAAATATGGAAATTGTCAATTGACACCATGCAGGTAAAGTCAGTGACCAAACTAGCATTAGCCATGTATGAAAAGCAGAATAAGGGAAACATTTGAGGGGAAAATGGGAAACAAGGATCAGGAAAATGGAACAAATCCATTTAGTAACCATCCATCCGTCCATTATCTTTACCTGTTTATTCCATTTTGGGTCACGGGGGTCGCCGGTGCCCATGTCCAGCAATCACTGTGCAAGGGGCGGGGTACACCCTGGACGGGTCGCAAGTCCATCACAGGGACACATAGAGACAAACGAGACAAACAACCATTCACTCTCTCACTCACACCTAGGGACAATTTAGAGTTACCAATCAGCCTAACATGCATGTTTTTGGTCTGTGGGAGGAAACCGGAGTACCCGGAGAAAACCCACGCATGCACGGAGAGAACATGCAAACTCCACCCAGAAAGGCCCCTGGACCGGGGTTTGAACCAAGGACCTGCTCGCTGAGAGGCAGCAGCTCTACCAGTTGTGCCACCGTGCTGCCCCCATTTTGTAGCCAAAAATACAAAATCATGGAAATTAAAAAATATATATACAAAGTAGTCAAACACATATAAATACAAAAACCTCTAGAACCTTGAATTTCATTGGTACTTGTTCAGTGTGTTTCCCAAACGTAATTATAGTCATTTTAAGATTCTTCTAAAAAATTATGATTTTATTTTTATTTAAATTAGATTAGTTTCAATAATGTTAAAATTGAGCTAAATTTTCATGTGTTAGTAGCTGAAATTCTTTATCAACATATACTTTTAAGTGCAGAGATCACAAAAAAACTGTTGCAATACTGTTTGAGATAACATATTAAGATATTTTCAAGATTTTATCACAACATTAATATTCCTTAACATTAATTGATTTTAGTATAAAAGTGGCATGAAAGGGAGCGGGCAATAAGGAAAATAAAACTTTAATTTAAATTGAATTGTACCGTCTACATCTAGTACTGCATTAATTTCACACACCACATGAATAATTACAGTATATGATTTTGGATTAAATGTAGCTTTAAATGGCAAACATTAGGTAAAGACAGATGAATAAATGTTAGTTTTATCTGAGTGTAGACAAATGAAAAGATTTTACGGGTTTAAACATTTCTTCTCGTTGTTGTAACTTCAAAACAATGTTTTCATGTTCTTGCTTCTCTTTTGTTTCAAAGACAAAAAGTGCACTTTTCTTTTTGTGTCACTTGAATACACTTTTGTCATCATTTCAAATGAACACGATAACATCATCGTCGTAATGATCAATACATTGGTTTCTAATTTCTGGGTCGTTCGATGAGTGACTCATAATCATAATCCAGACTGATTGTTTCACGTTCTGCTCCGTCACTGGACTGAACTGCTCTCAACACGTTATAAACATTTACAGGAGAAATGCACTGTGTATTTTATCTATCAGTTAGAATAAAATGTTGATGGCAGGTGGGACGGCCATGAACAAGAATGTAGGCGTCAAAAAAACAAAACCTTGTATTATATTAATACAATTAATGAATTAATTAGTTAAATATACCTGTATTCTTGTAAAATGGACAGACATGCTACCCACCATGCTCAGTGTTATCTAAAGTGAGCTGAGCTGTAAACGAGCGGTTTGATTGGCTAAGGCAATGCCGTCATTTACTTTTCTAACTGTGCTACATCTGACTCCTGAAGGGATTTGTTTAGTCTTCTAAAGATGCTTCTCAGGCTGTCTGGGACATGGTGTTCTTGACAAGGCCACCAGTTGATGGTCACTGATATTAAAGATAAACCAAGGGCTCACTGCTCCTGCACAACGAGCCAGCAACAAAAACAAACAGTTGTAGCAAAGTGCATGAGCCCATGCCCTGAATCCAACTACTTTAGAAGATTTTGTGTCTAAAGATACATTTTCTACAACTCCCAGACACCATGGCCTATTCCTCCTAGTCACATAATTGTGAGCAGCCTGCAGATTTAAGATGTCTCACTGGCTCTATATTAACTCTGGAGTCGTTGTGACCTGATAATTCAGACTGATAGCATGAGGCAGAGAGTCTGAATGAAATTAGACATAATGTTGTTCATGTTGACCACCTACCCTGGGACCCAAACACTGATTCTTAGAACCACTTCTCTAACATCTAGACTACAGCAGTGCAGCCCCTACCCTACAGGTAGTCAACAATTTTCATAATCATGAACATATGAAATAAGAGTGACGCAGGAAGGTAGGAAAAGAAATTGCTTTTGAATCTGAATGGGAAACCAGTCATCCCTTTGGAGGTCAACAAAGCTTCTACTGTTAAAAAGTGGTGATATCTATTTTTGTATTTGAATAGTAAACAGATTTGTTTACATAATCTGTTTTCTGTCACAATTTACCTGTGGTGTTTAGATTAGCATTCATAATGAGAAGTGTTATATAACTTAGACGTTAGCGGCCTCTCTCTGACCAAAACGCAGGGCCAGCAGCAACAAATGCGTTATTCAACAAGTCAGCTTTATCTGGTGGCAGCTTGCATACGTTTCTGTGTTTGTTGGATATTTGTATGTGGGTACACAAACGGAAGGGAAATGTTCCTGTTAAACCAGTCGTTCTAAATGGGTCAGATAAGTTGAATGTGTCAGGACACAGAACTGGGAGATTCATTACAGATGTCCAGGTTCATCTGTCTCAAAAACCTTACAGGACCCACGCTTTACATGAAACAAGGTTTACCGCCAACATGCAGCAGTGCTTTCAGGTTTCAAAGGGCCACTGCCAATTTCTGTGTGGCACACAAAAACAGAAATCAACAGTTTTTATCATGTTTTACTGAATAAACAATAAGGGGAAGAGTACAAAGCCTTTTTATTTATCAGTTTTATGTCTCTAAAGTTCCTACATAAAAACTTAGTGCAATAAAAACACATGCCTTATTACACTGTTAGTGTATAACTACAACTAGATAAAAGAAGCAATATGTGAAAAATATATAAAAAATATATATTAAAAATATATTACATCTTGTACCCAGAATTACTGTCTTTTCTTTCTTTTGTATCTTAATTATTTTAGTTGCTTTAGTTTTTATTTTTTTATTTTAATTATGTAGGGAAGATCCCACTACATTATTTTATTTCAGTGCTGTTATTTGACATTTTGCCTACTCATAGTAAGGTCATTACAGGACACCATACAGCAGCAGTGCCCAAACCTGGTCCTTAAGGGCCGTTATCCCACAAGTTTTAATTGTTGCCCTGCTCTTCAGCATGACTTTAAGTTTTATAGAATCCTGGTCATCACTCATTTTAACCAGGTGTGTCAAAGCAGAAAAAGATCTTAAACCTGCAGAACAGAACAAGACGCCCCTCTGTGTGACCACAGCAGATGTGAGGAAGACCATCCAGGGAATCAAACCCCGTAAGGCTGCAGGCCCCGACAACATCCCAGGGCGGGCACTGAAGGACTGCACACACCAGCTGTCTGAGGTGATGGCGGACATCTTCAACACTTCACTGTCAATGGCGTTTGTCCCCACCTGCTTTAAGTCCGCCACTATTGTCCCTGTACCCAAGTGCTCCACAGTGACCGGCCTGAATGTAGTCATGAAGTGCTTAGAGAGGCTGGTTATGACCCACATCAAGGACTCCATCCACGTCACAATGGACCCACATCAGTTTGCCTACAGAAGGAACCGCTCCACTGCTGACACTGGGACCCTGTGTACATAATTTCCTTCCACCTCATGTACCACATGTGATGGTAATGACAATAAAATTAACTTGAACTTGAATTTCATGTAATCTTTTTCCTCGAGCATGCACTGGGGATGCAGGTGACAATGAAGAGGAGCAAGTTTCTTTTAACAGGAAAAAACCTGCAGCAGAACTGGACTTAGGCTGGGTGGCCATCTGCCACCACTGACTGGAGATTGAGAGGAAACACAAAGACTGTTGGCTCTACTCTCAGTGGAAAACAATGAAAAAGTGGCTTTAATGGTGGTAAGAAATTGCAAATACAAATATGAGGAGAAAAATAAAGAGAAAACATTTCTGTAGCAGATTTATTTTTTCTGTTTGGAGTCATTATGCTGTTGTATTATTTAATATGAGCCAAACTTCAGCTGTTGGACAGATGAGTTCCATTTGACAGTAAAATATTTTATTCTTCTAGCTCTGTTACTGCAGAACAAGCCAGGACAGTTGATATAGTGGTTGTTAGGTTTTGTCTTTTGATTCTCCAAAAAAGTTCAATCTGGTCCTCTGGACATTCAAAAAAACAAAAACAAAACAAAGCAAAAAAAATTCTAGAAACGTTTCGTCTCTCATCCAAGAGACTTCCTCAGTCTGAGGTGCTGTTTTCAGCTCAGTCTCTTAAATAGCACCTTCTCAGAGTGGATCAACCAGTTTTGCTGCTGACAACCAAAACCAGCTGATCACATGCTCAAGAAGGACCATCAGCCTAACAATGGGTCATTAGCACACTGATGGCTGTTTACTGTTCACAGAGGGTTGATTCTGTTTAATAAAATGGCATAAAATATTTATAAAAATAATTTTGCTAAAATTTGTTTATTTTTTTATATATTTAATGTGAAATCCTCAGATTGTTTATTTTACTTAAGAAACCATAGCTGATGGTTCTTTTTGTAACAAAAAGTGTTCTAAAAATGAAAAGATGGAGTCTGAAACAAAGATGGAGTCTGAAACAAAGAAAACACTGTTTGTGGAAGGGTTGTTAGTGTAGAAAATAAATTACAGAACTTCACAGCCGGAGGAAAGGATCGTTACAGCAGCTGATTCTTGTAAAATGGACAGACATGCTACCCACCATGCTCAGTAGACACAAATGTTGTTTGGAGCAATGATTAAGGCCAGTCTGTCCTGGTTGTATAGTCAGATCAGGGTTATTTTTTGTATGTAAGAAATATGTGGGGAGCAGTTTTACTGTGTTTTCTCAAAATGGACTGTACTTATATAGCTCCTTTCTATCTAATGAAGATACTCAAAGCTCTTTACAAAACAATATATGCCCTCATTTACCACCACACGCACAGTCATACAACACTCTACTACAAACATTCATACAGCACTCTTACTACACACACATTCATACAGCACTCTACTACACACATTCATACAGCACTCTACTACACACACATTCATACAGCACT
>NC_056514.1:16981355-16981562 GCF_014905685.2 Nematolebias whitei | reverse complement strand
AGCACTCTACTACACACACATTCATACAGCACTCTACTACACACACAGTCATACAACACTCTACTACAAACATTCATACAGCACTCTACTATACACACATTCATACAGCACTCTACTATACACACATTCATACAGTACTCTACTATACACACATTCATATGGTACTCTACTATACACACATTCATACAGTACTCTACTATACACACA
>NC_056514.1:16973992-16981345 GCF_014905685.2 Nematolebias whitei | reverse complement strand
TACTATACACACATTCATACAGTACTCTACTATACACACATTCATACAGCACTCTACTACATCTCTACAATGATAATCTGAGTCTGTAGAAACTAATCAGAGCTTTATATTGCATTCATACACTGTTGGGACACACATCACAGGTAATGAGGGGTTCAATATGTCTCCCATGGACACCTCAACATGTGATTCTGCTGGAATAGAACCTCCATCTCTCCCAGTCAAGGACAATAGCTCTAACCACTCAGCCATAGCAAACTGTTGAGATCACTTGAAAAGTCCCCTTCACAAGTTCTTAAGGAAAAAGAAGGTGAATACATTAGTTCTGTGTGTTACCGCCACAAGCACTCTGTAAAAAATCATATTGTACCACAGAGCGGATCAGTTGCCTCCTTTATAAAACAGTTTTGCTATGTGGCCACAATGACAAGTCCCTCTTTATGCTGTTCATAAATCACCAATTGATCCTCCCACATCCTGCAAAGACATGAGCTTTTAATATTGAAGCATCAACATGGAACCAATGGAGGTGTTGATTGTAATGCAGCTGCTCACACAGACTGTCATCACTACATCATACCTCTGAGCTACAAACCAAGCTTACCCCATCCTGTTTTTACCTCACCTGGCAATTTATGCCTGTAGATTTTAACCATCATGCCATCTTAGGCCTTTCATAAATTACAACAAGATTCCCAGATGGCATCTCAGGCTTGGCTTGAAGTGAACTGTAGTAACTATTATTGGTTACAGTCTCACCTAAAGGCACTGATCGCTTCCAGAGTAGATCCCAATTAGCCTGGATTTTGTGTGTTGGCAGCAAATTGATAGCTGGGCATTTTAAACTTTTTGTTACCAATTATTTAGAATCTTGAGAATGTTGCTGGAATAAAGATAAAACTATGCCTCTTGTAAACTAACAACAAACACTTAGCTTACAACACCACCAAAAGCTTCAGAATCTTGACAACTAAAGTTATGTTTCTTTGTGAAGTTGAACTGCAGATATAAAGTAATTTCTAACAATGAGTTGTGCTGCAGCTTACCTGTCTCAGAAAACTCTGACACTTTCAATACTTGTGATGTTGACTTGAAAAACAACAAGACAAAAGCAAACATTTCAGCGTTGCAGCTAATTGACAGTCTGTGGTGACTCAGTGGATCCCTGAGGGCGCAAAGACAGCAGAGCTGCAGGAATCATTGATTTGTTGTTACAAATAACCTCACACCCATAAAGAGCTGGCACGAAATGCTGTTTCCCAAATGTAGCAGCCTTTCGCTGTGAGGCTGCTTTTTCATATACAAAAACAAACATGGCAGGAGTCACGGTATCACTTTGTAATGATCATTTTTCCATTTGTCAGGCTTTAACATATTTTATTTATAGTCATTGTACTGATATCACTTCAGAACAGTTTCATGATTAAATGCACAGTGAATTAATTTTGCATTAAAGAAATAGTACAGGGGCAGCACGGTGGCGCAACTGGTAGAGCTGCTGCCTCTCGGCGAGCAGGTCCCTGGTTCAAATCCCGGTCCGGGGGCCTTTCTGGGTGGAGTTTGCATGTTCTCTCCGTGCATACGTGGGTTTTCTCCGGGTGCTCTAGTTTCCTTCCACAGACCAAAAACATGCATGTTAGGCTGATTGGTAACTTTAAATTGTCCCTAGGTGTGAGTGAGAGAGTGAATGGTTGTTTGTCTCGTTTGTCTCTATGTGTCCCTGTGATGGACTTGAGACCTATCCAGGGTGTACTCCGCCCCTCGCACAGTGATTGCTGGACATGGGCACCGGCGACCCCCATGACCCAAAATGGAAGAAGCAGGTAAAAGATAATGGATGGAAATAGTACAGAAGTTGACAGAAAGCTACCAACATTTGTTTTGTAAATGTCTGTCAGCTGTCAGAAGTGTAATCCACAGCCAATGTCAGGAAATCTGTCCAGTCTTTAAATAAAGAATTATTAAGCTTTTTTTGTCTTGTACGTAATGTACTTTAGTTTCTTCAGTTATTTACCACAAGGCCTAACAAATAGTGTTTTTAGTGTGGCCCTCCCACTCCAATCCAATGTTTTCTGTTGTATAGGTGACTACTTTGGCCTTCTGATGAAAGAGAAGGTGACATGTTTTCCCTTCAGTATCATTGAAAACCCGATGTACTGGGGCAGCACTGCCAACTACCTGGGACTTGCGCTCATGTAAGTCATATAAATGTTTACTTTTATGAATGTGGTACAAAAGCAGGTTATTGCAATTTATTTTTTCAGAGATTTGTCATCCAGTCTTAATGTATTAAGTTGTTTGTCATTAAGTTTTAATTTGGAGATCAAAGTTCATGCTCAATCATCCAGGTACAAAATCCAATAATGGTCAGTCAGGTCATCTGGACAGTTTTTTTTTGTGGAAAGATGTTTCGCCCTCGATCCGGAGGGCTTCATCAGTCTGAGAAGGCCCAATTAAACTGTTTTCCCCACTAAGCAGTACACTCCTATACTTGACCAACCAGTTTTCTGGTAATAAGATGGTTTCTGGGGGCTGTCCTGTCCCCCGTCGACTCCTCCCAAGCAGACAGCCATAGCCAAAGTGGTTCAAGACATCAAAGTTCATGCTCAATCCTCCAGGTACAAAATCCAAAAATAGTCAGTCAGGTCATCTGGACAGTTTCTTTTTTGTGGAAAGATGTTTCGCCCTCTATCCGGAGGGCTTCATCAGTCTGAGGAGTCCCAAGTAAACTTGAGACTCTTCATATGTGATGTCTTGGTCCACTAAAGGAGTGTACTGCTTAGTGGGGAAAACAGTTTACATGGGGCTCCTCAGACCGATGAAGCCCTTCGGATAGAGGGCGAAATGTCTTTCCACAAAAAAGAAACTTTCCAGATGACCTGATTGACGATTATTGGGTTTTAATTAGGAGGTTCTTAAGTAGAACTGATCTTTCAGATGGAGGGGCAACAGTACTGACGTTCATCAAACGGTGCACACACCAGCCACATGCATAATGCATTACTGCCTGAAATTCACAAATGTTGTTTTTCCAAGTTGCAAATGAAAAAGGTGGCGAGGTAAAAAGTTTTACGTGTGCTCCAGTCTCCATGGCAACCGTGACAACATGGCTTGGTGTTGCTAGGCAAGCTTTCCAGGGTTGATGAACCAGGCGCTAATAAAAGCAGCTGGACTCCTTTTCTTCCTCTCACACAGCTCATACATGAACCTTGATTAGCCTTACAATGTCCTTTGTCCCTTTTGTTATGAGTAATTTGAATTTAGTCCACTCATTGGTTCTGTGTCTGTGCTAACCAGTTATTATTTTCAAACTATCTTTCACCCACACTCCCTCCATTCCTTTCATTGTATAGTCAGTTGAGATATTTCCACAACCTGATGCATTGCCGTCATCAGCATTTTGTTTGTTTTGTTGTGGTCTCAGGTGTAAAGCATGCTAAAATGTAAAAACAGACCATTCAACCTCATCAGACCTGATGATGTTGAACTGAATGAATGAACATGTTGCCAGTAAAAAAAAAAGACACATCCAGACAGAGTTGTGGAAGTGAAATAAAACTGCACGTGTTTAAAAGCCATGTGACTGTATTGCAAAAATTACAATACCAAATCACATGAAAAACAGAGTAGGAAGTACGAACTCATTGCTGGTTCCATACAAGCATAAATTAGATGCAGACAGAGCCATACAAGTGTATTCTTTCCTGCAGCAAATCAGCCTACAGCTGTTGAACTTGGCCCTCCAGATCCTGCATATTGATACTGGGCTGGATGTTAAAACTGATCTAACATGTTTAGTTTAGTTTATTGTTTATTTGTCATATACAGGTTAACACAATGTCAACAATGCAAATAAATGCTCAGGATGAGAAGAGAAAAAACAAACAAAAAATACTAAAACATGCAAAAAAAGTACAAAATAATGTACCAAAATGTGAAAAAGAAATATATTGACAAGGTCCAAAAGAAGTATAGTAAATGACAACATGGTAGAATATAACAGTGCAAGTATGATGAATTAGTATAAATAAGTATTTCAGAGGTAGTAGTATTAGCTTAAATGCACATGATATATAATGCACACAACATATTCTACACAGGTTATTGCACAGGTAATAACATTGAGATAAATTGAATTATGATGATAAGGTAGTGACATACATGATACACCCACATAGTGCAGCAGCAATAAACATATTAGGTGTCACAGATGTAGTTTAGTGCAATGTTATTGTCAGTAGTTCAGTAATCTGACAGCTTGTGGATAATAACTGTCTTTGAGTCTTTTCATACGTGATGAGAGGCTCCTGTATCGTCTGCCTGAGGGTAGTGGATGGAAGAGTCCTTCTGCTGGGTGGGTGTGGTCCTTAATGATGCTGCATGCTTTACGCAGACATCGGCTGTGGTAGATGTCCTGGATGGTGTGGAGACTGCTACCAGTGATGTCCTCTGCTGTTTGCACCACCCTCTGTAGAGCTTTCAGGCTCTGACTGGTGCAGTTCCCGTACCACCCTGTGATGCAGCCTGTCAGCAGGCTCTCAGTGGTGCACCTATAAAAGTTAGTGAGTTTGAAGCACTCAGAGGTCAAGGTCGAGAGCTTCAGATCTTTTTGCAAGGTATTCCAGGATACAGGAGCAAAGTAAGAGAAAGCCCTTTTCCCTAGTTCAGTCCTCACTGAGGGAACACTGCATGTAATAATGTCCTGAGAGCGCACACTTTATGCCCTGTTTTATTTCTTTGTTGTGTTTTAGTAAAACACTAAAGTATTCATCTGTTTCATCAAGAGCTTGTAGTAACTTTCCAGGTGAAGGTTTTGTGTCCATTCATAAAAAAATATGTCAAGGAATTAATGACCAACTTTTCACTGTTTTAGTTTTCAGCTTTCTTTTTATTTATGGGTTTGCAACTTAACTACCGGTACCTAAAAAAGTTAAATCTGGTCCTCTGGACATTCAAAAACCAAAACAAAGCAAAAAAAATAAATAAATAAATAACTACCGGTACATGTTTTTGTAACTCTCAGATCTTTGTTTTCAAAAACCTCCTTCAGCTTTTGAAAGAAAAGGGCTTTGAATCTTTCTTTCACTTTATATTGCGTTCAGTGCTTTATACAGACAATAACATAACCCTAGCCAGTAAGATGAAGGCCAAAATTACACTTATAAAGACTCACAGGCTAAAACATGTAGAAGTTGGTTGAAAATTCAATTCATCCTGCTGATGTTATGAAATTTTAACAGACTCAGCCTGGATTAATAAATGACCACACATTGATATGAAAATTAATGTTTATGCTTTATATAGACATGTGGTATATATGATTAAAACTTGTGTAAGAAGTTATGTGTATAACTAGAATTTACTGTCTTACTTCTCATTGAACCTAATTTTGATTCAGGTTTTTCTATGGGCACCATTTTACAACAAGAGTCACCTTAGGTCATTTGTCAAAAATGTACCAAGTCCAAACATAAATCCAACTTAAATACCGTACAGTCATTTGAATCCAAATATATTATAATACACATAAAATTCTTTCATTACAAAATGCAAAATAGTAACCACCTGTCCAAGGTGTCCCCTGCCTATCACACAGTGAATACTGGATATGGACACTGTAGTGAACCAGATGACCTGATGATCTGACCCTCATCTGACCCTGATGACCTCAAATCTACCAGATGGACAGAGACTGTTATTTTCATTGATCTGAATAAGTCTGAGCCATCTGATGACTTTCTTTCTTGAATTAATCAAGCAGAAAAGACAATCCTCTATAATCATTACTGTCTTACAAATGTTTTGATAATCAAATTGTGTTAGTTCACTCAATGCTTACAGGTTGAAAAGAACTACTCATCTTTATTTTACATAAACAGTAAGTAATGATTTTTATTCCTCATTCAAAGAAGAAATCACCTGAATATGCATTTCTTGATTTTCTGTCTGAAATGAGCCAAGTCGTAAGTGTGTGAAAGTTGAAGCTTCGGTCAACTAAATGTTTACTGAAGAAGAAATGTCATGTTTTACTATTTGAAAAGATTACCAAGTGTGAGACTCCACGAAGTCTGGTCGACTGCAATAATCTTTTCTGTATGTTGAAAACAATCCTTGACTTTTGATAATAACTTACGTCAAAAAACCACACCTCTTTCTGGTACATCCACGAATCAGAAAGCTCTAAATTGAACCGGAAGTCGACCCAAATAAAATGTGGCAACTTCCCAGTTCATGTTAGATTGGAAAAGTTCTCAAGGAGTTCAGAAGAGAACTAGAGTTATGGAGAGTTTTGGAGTTGGAGTCTGAGAAGATCTGAAAGAGTCTGAGAGCTGCTGACAATGAAGAGTCAGAGTTGCCGAGAATCCAGAGACGTTTTGGGATTATGATTCTGTTTGAACTAACCACGCACGACTCTCTAAGGATTTTAGCAGTTCTCAACGGAGACGCTGAAAAGAGTCTGAAGGATCCTTACTGAGCTGATGAACTTCAACAAGGTAAAAGTTCTTCTTCGACCAAGTGTACCGTGGGCAAAGCTGAGATCTGACGGAGCGTGCAATTTCTGGTTAAACAGATTAAATTCCCTCACATATTCCTCTGTAAGATAAATCTCAATTTCCTCTTAAACTCACCTCTCTCTCACAAAACTAGTACAGATATTTTTAGAAATATCTGAAGCAAAGTCCTCAAATCACCGCCGAGTGATTTGAAGTTCATTTTCTGTGAAACTGTCTGTTATTATTTTCATATTTTGCCAAATTAATGTAAATGTTTGATGTTAAACTTTGATTCTGAAAATAAATGACTCCATTCATTTGATGGGTCAAAGGTAATAACGTCTCTCGTTACATTTCTGTTAAATTCAATGCACGGCATTACACAGTCAGAAAGATGAGGAACTCGTGAAAAGTATGCATAAATATATACCACATATATTTGTCATACAACAAGTGACACGTACCTACGTGACTCACTACAACACCATTGACCCTGTGACCCTTAAAGGAAGAAGAGGTTAAAGATGATGGGTGGGTGGGTGAATGGGCGGGCAGGTGGGCGGGCGGTTGCTTGGTTGGATGGATGTGTATGTAGGTGAATGGGATGGATGGATGATTGATTGATTGATTGATTGATTGATTGATTGATTGATTGATTGATTGATTGATTGATTTTATTGTCAATTCTGCATATGTACAGGACATACATCAATCAACCTTTATTTATACAGGTAAATCCCATTGAGCCTCGAGGACTCATTTACAAGAGAGACCTGATTTCAACAAAGAAAGATGACAACAATGGACAACAGCAACAACAATAAGCAGTTATAAAAACTCATACTACAGTTTTTTTTTT
>NC_056514.1:16932723-16958992 GCF_014905685.2 Nematolebias whitei | reverse complement strand
ATATGCTAATTTTTTGGGACAGGCATTTTGGGTTTTCATGAGCTGTATGCCATAATCATCAGTATTAAAACAATTAAAGACCTGAAATATTTCAGTTGGTGTGCAATGAATCTGAAATATATGAAAGTTTCATTTTTATCATTACATTAGGGAAAATAATGACCTTTATCACAATATGCTAATTTTTTTAGAAGGACCTGTACATGTCCTGATACATGCTCAATAATCCAGGTACATAAATTTAACAAGGTTGAGTCAGGTCCTCTGGACAGATTCTTCTTCTTGAAACGTTTTGTCTTTTATCCAAAAGACTTCTTCAGTTTGAGGAGCTGCAAGAAACTCAGTTTTGTAAATAACATCTTCTCATTGTGGATCAACCAGTTTGCTGTTGACATCCAGAACTAGCTGTTCACATGATAAAAGAGAACCATCAGCCTAACAATTGTTCGTTAGTGTCCTGATGGTCGCTTGCTATTCACAGAGAGCTGAGTGATACTAGCAATAACAGCACTGTAAGAGGGGGACAGTTGAGCACGGAGGCCTCCACCCCTGTTTCCTGCTGGACTGTTTCTCTTCACAGGGAGCATGGTGACGTAGTTGGTAGAGCTGCCGCCTCTTAGTGAGCAGGTCACCCATGTTCAAATTCCAGCCGGGAGCCTTTCTGGGTGGAGTTTGCATGTTCTCTCTGTGTCGTGTGGGGTTTTTTGGGCACTCCGGTTTCCTCCCACAGACCAAAAACATGTATGTTTGTCTGATTGGTAACTCTAAATTCTCCCTGTATACCAACTGTGATGGGAAGATGGGACAAAGTTCCAGAACGAGAACTTGCAGGCCTCATCTGATCTGGGATTTATGTCAAAGTGTCTCAACAGATGCCTCTCCTCATAGCAAAACATTACAAAGCTTGTTTTATAAACTCTGACATTCAGGAGCAAGATATACTAAGATTGAATTGTTTGGTCTGGAAGAAACCATTCACCATTAATACCATCCTAACAGTGAAGCATGGTAATGGCAGCATCATGCTGAGGGAGTGTTTAAAGCAGCAGGGACGGGGAGGCTGGTCAGGATTCAGGAAAAATTGGATGGAGCAAAATTGAGAGATATTTTAATCAGGACCTCAGACTGGACTGAAAGACCCAAAGGGACACCAAGAAGACCACGCAAGGGACAACTCAAGAGACAATTTTGAATGTTCTAGAGTGGACCAGCCAGAGTTCTGATTTAAACTCTATCAAACATGGCTTTGATGATGTCAATAAGTTTATTCAGTTGGCAGCACGACAGCTCAGTGGTTAGCACAGTTGCCTCACAGCAAGAAGGTCCTGGGTTCAATCTCCGGTTGGACCTGGGGTCTTTCTGTATGGAGTTTGCATGTTCTTCTTGTGCTTGCGTGGGTTTTTTCCAGGTACTCCGGTTTCCTCCCACAGACCAAAAACATGCATGTTAGTCTGCCTTCAGGTCCAGGCCTCCCGTGCAAAAGAGATCTGTGATCTCAATGGGATTTGCCTGGTTAAATAAAGGGCAATAAAATTAGTTTATTTATAGAGTGCCAATTCACGACCAAGATAATCTCAGAAGGAGATACATAAAGCAAACAGGTTAATTTTCTGTCTAAATTTATGCAATATAATTCTGATTCAGATCCTGTTTCACATAATTTAATTCAGTCTATGTTTGATGTGTTGAATGGTAAAGTTGACAAGTGCAGTCATGAAGGAGAAGTTGGAGCAAAAACTTAAAAGCTGTTTAATAACTAAAGAAATCTAGGGTGAAACAAAGGTTGTGGGAACATAAAATTATAAGACTACATACAGTAAAGTTCCTGGAGAAACTTTGATGGGGACTGCCATGCAATGGCTGAGTTATCTTATTTTTTCCCTTTTAGCTTTTGTCTATGTTGGATATTGGATTTGCATTAGGAATGCATCACAAACAATGAAGAGTCCAGCTACAGGCAGAAGGTGGAACACCTGGAGAGCTGGTGCAAAGAGAATAACCTTCACATCAATGGGAAGAAGACAAAGGAGATGATTGTGGACTTCAGAAGGAACAAACACACCTACACCCCCCTGAACATAAGAGGATCTATGGTGGAAGTGATCTCCGGCTACAAGTACTTGTGGGTGCACCTGAACGACAACCTCAGCTGGGGCTGACACCACCAGCCTGATCAAGAAAGAACATCAGAGACTCTACTTCCTCAGGCGGCTGAGATGAGCTGATCTGGGAAGCTCAATCCTCACCTCCTTCTACAGGTGTGCAGTGGAGAGCATCCTGTGCTCCAGCATCAACGTGTGGCATGGAGGCTGCACAGCTGCAGAAAGAAAAGCTTTGCAGAGAGTGGTGAAGGCTGCACAGAAGATGTTGGAGTCAGTCTCCCCACCATCACAGACATCTACACCTCCAGATGCAGGAAGAGAGCCACCTGCATCATGAAGGACCCCACTCACCCAGCACACACACTTTTTGCCCCGCTCCCCTCAGGAAGGAGGTTAAGAAGCATTAAGAGTAGAACCACTAGACTGAAGAACAGCTTCTACCCTGAGGCTGTTAGACTCATGAATATCTCACCAGGATAATCACTGTGAAAAATCACATCATGTTGCTGCTGATCTGTTTCTTGTTGCTGCTGATCTGTTTCTTGTTGCTGTGTTCATGCGTGCTCATCTGCTCACACACTCATGTTTGTGCTGCTGTTCGACGGAATGTTTTTATGCTACTAGTGCTTAGTGTATATTTAGCTGACATTTTTCTTAGTTCATATCTTAGATGTTATTACTGTTTTTATTTTACATTTTATTGTTGGGTGTATTCATTCATTCAACCTTTATTTAGACAGATAAGCCACAATGAGCCTAGAAGACTCATTTACAAGTGAGATCTGTTTAAACAGACAAAAAAGTAATGAAACTGGACACATGTAGGAATTGGAGGTGAAGAAATTTCTATCAGACTCTTTCTTCTTTGAGGAAAAAAACCTCTAATATTAAAACACACCTCACACAAACAAGCACATAGTGACAAAGAGGAGACCCGGTCCGCGGCCGATTGGACCTGCGAGCCGCTGAAACCGAGGAAGCTAGACTATAGCTGTGGGATCTGGGAGCTGTTGCAACCAGGACCTGGTCTGTCATCGTTGGGGCTGCGAACTGCTGGACCGAGTGAATCGTGAGACCGTGTGGGACCTGGAGGTTGTTGCCGCTAGGTCTCGGCTAACAACATAAGCTGACAGCATAAGCCTGTGAACCTCGTGGCTGGATCCTGTGCTTCTGAGAGTTGAGACCAATAATCCAGAAGTATCGTGAGTAATGCTGAGCAAACACAGAGATAGGAGACAAGTGTCGGAAAATAATTCAGAAGATATGGAGGAAGTTAAAAAATCTTTGAACTTTTTGAGTGCTGAACTGACTAAAGTATCAGCTAAATGTGAATTACTGACAGGACTGTTTGAAGAAGTGAGACAATTGAAATAACTGATGACTAATAAAGACAGAAAAATAGCTGAACTGGAACAGAAAGTAGACGACATGGAAGAATACACAAAAATAGACGACTTGGTGATCACTGGACTGGAAGTTAGGAACCGGACATATGCAAGAGTTGTTGCTGGTACTAACACAACAGAAGATGCACCACAGGAAGAACTACAGACTCTGGAGGAGCAAGTACTGAATTTTTTACTAAACAAAAACTTTGACATCGAACATGAGGACATTTCAATCTGATCCACTTTGGAGTAAGCTGTTTGGGGGAAGAATCAGTTTTGTGTTGTGTGTTTCCTTGATTGGTGAAGCCTTCCGGATGGAAGGTGAAACGTTCCAGCAATAAAAGAAACTGTCCAGATGACCTGACTGAAAATTGTTAGATTGTGTACCTGGATTATTGAGCATAGACTTTTTTTGTTTTTTTAGTATGAGAAGTGTTCTGTCAGGAGTATGTATGTGGCATTTATATGGATAAATTGTGTCTTTGTTTGCCAATTACGTTGCCATGGTAACTTGAAACGACATTAAAACGCTATTAAAAGTAATAGCACACATCATGGTGCCGAGCCGATCATTGTGATGAAACATTTGTGGGGATACACGTTGACTTTGGGGCATCATTAAAGTTGACACAAGAGTAAGATGTAAAGTTAAGCAACCCTTGTCAGGTGGATAATAATACAGCATGGGGACTGCCTTACTGGGCAGTCTCCAATTAAAAGAGAATCAATTGAGTCGATAACCAGAAAGTAAACAAGTAATGTTTTGACTTTTATTGTTATGATCATGTGACATCAGATATAACAAAACAGTTTTTGTGTTGTTTAGTCTTTGCTCACTCTCAAATAAAACCCAAAGCCTGCTAAAAGTAAATTTCTTTCTAACAGGTCACCATCATGTACATATGAGTTCAGGTGCTAAACTAAAATATTTGTTAACCTGACAAACAGTCAAAGCCCTAAAAAAGAACAACAGGCTTTTTTTTTTCAAGCACCACCAGCTGGTCTCTGATCTGATAAACAACTCTTAAGATGCTCGGCTAATACACCACTGTAAAAATAACCACTGTAGTGTAGCTCTTATGCATCAGTGTTTTGTTGTTGTGCTGCTTATTTTCCACTATGCTTTGTTGTTTAAGGATTGTTTCTTTCCTGCATTCCCAGTTTGTCTGTTTTTTCTTCTAATGTGTGTTAATGTGTTCCTCCCTGATCAGAGGCCGATGTTGCTCACACATCTTACCTCAATGTGATGAGTTTTGAGTTAAATCTGAGAAACTGACGGTTTTTATCTGCTATATGTAGGTCAGTTTGTTTTGTAACCATCCTTTCTCGTTTGTTTCCCTCTCTCGTTTTATCTCCAGCGGTGCCAGTCCTGCTGGTCTTGTCCTGACTGTCGTAGTGTTCGTGGCGTACAAGGTGGCAATAAGCTTCGAGGGGTAAGTCTGTTGTTTATCCTGGGAGCTGCTCAGATTTATATTCTAGTGGCTTTGATTAATAACTTCTATGTAGATTTTGTCAAAATGAATAATTAATACATATATCAGTCACCGAAGACACAAATCATTACACATCAGGGTTTGTAATCAGGTGCTGATTATTGCTATTGGAACAAAGGCTTGAGCTATGGATGTATTCTACCTTTCTACCTTCAGATAGTGATTAGGTAATCACACTTCTACCACTGGGAAAGGGGAAGTAATCAATAAGTCATTAACAAATGTTAAACATACCAACAACCAGTTTAAATCAAAGCAATAGAAAACCACTGCCTTTTCAAAGAGCCCTCAGTAAAACACAATTCTGCAACCAGTCATCCCTCAACAAGTCAAAAATACATGATTTAAACCAAGTTTCTAATATGAATCTAAAAAAGTTAAATCTGCTCCTCTGGACATTCAAAAAACAAAACAAAGCAAAAGAAACAAAAAATGTAGAAACGTTTCGTCTCTCATCCGAAAGACTTCCTCAGTCTGAGGTGCTGTATTCAGCTCAGTCTCTTAAATAGCACCTTCTCAGAGTAGATCAACCAGTTTTGCTTCTGACAACCAAAACCAGCTGATCACATGATCAAGAAGGACCATCAGCCTAACAATGGATCATTAGCACACTGATGGCTGTTTACTGTTCACAGAGGGCTGAGTGATACTAGCAATCACAGCATTGTAAGTGGGGGACAGTTGAACCCGGAGGCCTCCACCCCTGTTTAATGATGGACGGTTTCTTTTCACAAAGATGGCCTCCTTTACTCCTCTCTCAAACCATTGTTCCTCTCTATCCAGGATGTGAACATCTTCATCCCTGAAAGCGTGACCGCTGGCCTGGAGATGAGTGTAGACCGCAGAGTCCTGGCCTGCGGTAAATAAAAAATATTATCCAGCGTGGTCTTTTTTGCGTATTAAAGATGTAGTGTACTCACTATTAGATGTGATGAGTGATGAAGGGTTTTGAGCATGCACAAAAACTTCCATAGCAAGGTTATATTCATGTATAGTTGGGCTGCTGTTTGATATGCCGTATTGTTTTACATTATTAGTGTTTAGCACTAATAATGTAATATTAGCATGTATCTTAGATCTATTAGCATACCGTTTGACATTCTTTTCACGTATATCTTAGTGTATATCTTCAATCCTTATACTTTATATTTTTGCTATTTTGGGGATTAACTGGGACCCTGAGTACATAATTTCATTCCACCTCATGTACAACATGTGATGTGAATGACAATCAAGAAGCTTGAACTTGATTTATTATTGTAGTATTAGTGTAATGGAGTCCTTGGTGACGGTGTACCCATGAAGCCAGCACACACTTCTAGATATACAGTAGAAGTTGTATGTTTGGTCATCAAGAATTTGAGACAGGACTGGCATCATTCCTAGACTACACCCCTCTGGCTATGCTTGCAATGTTCATTTCTGTTTGGCTGCTATACGCATTGCATCCTCCTCACTACAACCAACAGGATAGCTCCACACTGACTAACCCACATGGTCCAAGCTCCAAGAAGTACCAGACAAACACTTGGCTATCTTTCATCTGCCTTTTGGACAAAAGCTCTTGTTTTATTCATGGTCAGATCTGCTAGTTGAGGAAGGATAAAGGGTGGATGTGGGTGAGGTTCTACACAGAAAGCTTCTCCAGCCTGCATCAAGACTGAAACTTACATTAGAGGCCCAGAAATCTGTCATATGGATATACAGTAATAAAGTCCTGCAGGTTGTGGCAAAGTCATGCCAACAACCTAGCACAGATGTAATACTCATGGTGGTAGCATTGTAGTTGTGCAGTAGTGGTGGTGCAGAGGTTAGAGAATGTTGGCCTGTGACCCGAAGGTCATCAGTTCGACTCCCCGGACCGACAACATCAACATGTAATGTCATGACTGCCTTTGCAATGAAAGTTTTCCATATTTACCATAATTTAGCCATGTTCTAATAGGCTGTTCAGGTTATGGAAAGGTGGCACGGTGGCACAGTTGGTAGAGCTGCTGCTTCTCAGTAACATAGTCACCAGATCGAATCCTGGCCAGGGACCTTTCTGGGTGGAGTTTGCATGTTTGCTATGTGTCCATTGTGATGGACTGGAGACTCATCCACTGTGTTTTCCCCCTCTTGTGCGGTGATAGCTGGACATGGGCACTGGTGACCCCCTTGACCTGAAAAGGAAGAAGCATATAAAAGTGGATGGATGGATGGAGTCTTAGTACAGTACTTTATACCAGTGTGTTACACCTTTAAATTGTTTATAGAAACTCTGGTTATTTAGTTTAGTTATATCATAATTTCTGTGTAATATTTGCAAGCATCCTTGTTCTCAAAATTAACTTTTTATAGCAGAACCTGTCATTGTAAATACTTTTTTAAATTAAAGATAAAATAAAATAGAAAATACATAACTAAACGCTGATTTAAAATCCTAATAGTTCAAGTTTTTTCAACATTAATCTCCAAACACAGAGCCAAGCTCCTGGTTAATAAAGGAGGATCCTAAAGTTGGAAGTTTGTAACACTTGAAGGTTTTACTGGACAGAAGACCAAACTGATATAAGAGCAACAAGCAGCAGCATCAAAACACATGAAACTACAAGCCATGACAAGCAGATCAGCGTTTATAAAATGCAACCAGGGCTGTGGGTGTCGTGTTTCATTTGCTTCCTGATGCTGTCAGAAAGACCGAGGTATTTCTGGGACTGACGTGGGTTGGCAGTCTTCTAACATGCCCTCTAAATGTTGGCTAAAAGAAATAATTCCCACTTTATTTGTTGATGTAGCTTTTTAGGCCAAACCCAGACAGTAAACAAGAACTGAGGCATTCAGCTTGAAAATGATCATTTGATCATTGGTGGAAAACGCAAAATAAAAAGTTTATGAAGACGTTTTGAAGAAGAAGTGCTGACATACATATCCAGCAATCACTGTGTGAAAGGCGGGCGACACCTGGACAGGTCTCCAGTCCATCACAGAGACACCTGGACAGGTCTCCAGTCCATCACAGGGACACATAGAGACAAACGAGACAAGGAACCATTCACTCTCTCACTCATATCTAGGGACAATTTAGAGTTACCAGCATGTTTTTGGTCTGTGGGATAAAACCGGAGTGCCTGGAGAAAACCCACGCAGCACAGAGAGAACATGCAAACTCCACACAGAAAGTTCCCTGGCCAGGATTTGATCGGGCGACCTTCTTGCTGAGAGGCGGCAGCTCTACCAACTGCACCACCGTGCCACCCACCAGTGCAGCTACTGCCTGACATTTCAGCAAACACCATCTTTTTTCTCTAAAATCCCCAAAAATATCTGTAACCTGTAATAATCTAAACAATTGCATATGAAGGAAGAGGACCAAGAGTGAAAAATGAGACAGCTGCTCCCACTGGGCTGTCACCATGACAACCTTACAGGTGTGTGTCTCACTCTTAAAAAGACAAACAGAAAGGCGGTGTAGAATGTACACCTCAAATGAACAGTGTACAGAAATTATTGGTGATTTTTAAAAAGAAGAACCTTTTGTACTTAGTACAATCCCCCCCTACTCTACCTTACATAATTAATGTTACTAATTGAATTTTTATGTATATGAATGTTTCTGTTCAGTACCCTGAGACGGCGTCTGTTGTGACTTGGCGCTTTATAAATAAACTGAATTGAATTGAATTTAGGGCCAGAACCATCGGTTGTCATATTTTTTTTTTTACAAATTTGGACGTATAATTTCTATAAAAAGTGTCTAATTTTATTTGCATGAAGTTTAGACAGCTCAAAAGTTGAAGTGCACAATGTCATCATGCTGCAAGTTGAACATTTTATGGTCAATATTTTAAAAATGTATAAATCCTTAACTGCAATTGTGTACAAAAAACACTTCAGTAAAATCCAATATTCTGTGACTTTGAACTGTGAATAGAACTTTTTTCTTGATTTTTCATTCCACCTTTATTTATACAAGTTAGTCTCATTGAGCCTCAAGGACTCAATTTCATGAGAGACCTGTTTTAGACAGAGAACACAGATGAGATACAGACAACAATAAAACAATAATATAAAAGCACATAAAATGAAAAAGTAAATAGAAGAAATGGTATAAAACAAAACAAAAACATGTACATTATAAAGCAATGTAAAATACTAAAAACAGGAATAGTAGGGATGGTAATACCTGAGCTATAGAGCTCCAAAAAAGCTAAAGTTTCTGACTTTGCTGACATTTTTGTCTTTGTCTATTTTATTTTAATTTTTGCCTACATTGTTTCAAGAAACATAGCACACTATTTCCAATCAAAGTGCATGTTTTCAAGGTTCAAGGAAACTTTATTGTCATTCTCATCACATGTGGTACATGTGGTTGAATGAAATTGTGTACTAAAGGTCTCAGCTACACCCAAAAATAGCAAAAATGTAAAGTATAAAAAAGAAAAGGTATAGAAGGATCTAAGAGATATGCTAAACAATAATAATATAATATAATAATTTCCTGCGGGATCAATAAAGTTCTATCTTATCTTATCTTATGATGTATTAAATAGGGATGCACTGATGCACTTTTTTTCCCCGATCCGATCCCGATACCTAGAACTGAGTATCGACCGATACCAATCCAGTTCCGATATCATGATCATCATTGATTTTATATGAGGCTGTAATAATCTCCTCTCAAGTACAATTTGTACAAATATTTGCACGCATGTCCAAAAAGGCAACTTGAGGTAAGTTTTATTAATGTTGGATACGTTTTAAAGTTAGAATTAAATTCTGCTAACACAAAACATGTTTTTTTATTCCTAGTTTTAAAGTGGATATTAAAGTGATTAAGTGATTGTTTAAAGTTAAATATCTCCTGGAGGGTAAACTATATCTTTGCTGCAAGTATCAAGCTGCAAAATCCTTCGTTTTCTACAAGTGATAGTGGTTGGTCATTAATTATGATGAAGTTTAGCAACTTCTCTGTAAACATTAGAGCTCCGTGGTTTCAGCGATGTCTTCTTCTTGTTCAGTCCGAAGCAGGCAGCCTGATTTGGGGCAGCCGCGCTCAGTCTGTCCCTCCTCAGAGACGGGCAGACTGAGCGGGGCAGATTGGACGCGGCTGGCCGGGGTCGAGTCGCCTCTTTCGGTTTGACCAAAGAGTAGTGCCCCGCTGAAGCCACGGAGCTCGAATGTCCATCGTAAAACTAACTTTAACGTGGTTTAATGTGGCGCTATGGCTCTGCAGACACTGCACGTTGCTGCATTGCTTTGTTTCTAGTGTAAAATACTTCCACACAGCGGACATGTTTAGATGAAAAGTTTGTTAGCTGTTAGCCACAGTGCTGCTAACTCGGTCCTCACGTTGTAGCTGTCTGCAAACTATGAACTGGATTTCCTGAAAGTGAGGCGGGTCTTATTACTCTGGGTTCATGAGACACGCCTCCGTTCAGGAAATCCATTCCATAGTTTGAAGCCAACGTGCATCATGGATCGGAAATATCGGCAGGTGGATCGGTAAATCCGATACATAAATTAAGCTGGTATCGGAGGCCGATACCAATACTGGATCGGATCGGCCCCATCCCTAGTATTAAACAGCAGCCTGAAAATGAGTTTGTTGTGAGCAGATGGGTGTGAATATAGCAGCTTATGGGTAAGAAAGCAGCAGCATGGATAATCAGCAGCACAGATAAAGTGTCATATCGCCAATCAAAGTGGCATTACATTGATTATCCTGGTTAGAGATTCATGAGTCTAACAGACTCAGGGTAGAAGCTGTTCCTCAGTCTAGTGGTTCTACACTTAATGCTCCTTAACCTCCTTCCTGAGGGGAGTGGGGCAAAAAGTGTGTGTGCTGGGTGAGTGGGGTCCTTCATGATGCAGGTGGCCCTCTTCCTGCATCTGGAGGTGTAGATGTCTGTGATGGTGGGGAGACTGACTCCAACATCTTCTGTGCAGCCTTCACCACTCTCTGCAAAGCTTTTCTTTCTGCAGCTGTGCAGCCTCCATGCCACACATCTCCTTCGTCTTCTTCACATTGATGTGAAGGTTGTTCTTCCTGCACCAGCTCTCCAGGTGTTCCACCTCCTGCCTGTTTCTGTTTTGATTATTTTTTAAGGTTTTTCCAGAATGCAGGAGGAGGAGGAGGGAACCAGAACTTCTGACAGAAATGGAAGAACAACATCTGAATGAGAACATTGGTTCTTCATAAAAACGCTTTCCCCACCTGCTGTGCAAACAATGCCACAACAACAAAGAGCATTAGTTCCACTTGTTGCCTGACCATCTTTCAAGATATTTTAGATTTTTATTTTACCAAGAGCCAGTCCAAATCCATCAAATGTAACCAGAAAAGAACTAAAACAAACATTCAGATGTGTTAATTGCTTCTGATTTGTTGTGTAACCACATTATGGTGCTTGTTTGTTTCTATTGTACAGCACTTTGGTTGGCCTTGTTGCTGTTATAAGTGCTGTATAAATAAATTGGTATGGTATGGTATTATGAGCGACCTGATCATTTTAAAAGATGGCATTAACCATATAAAAATATAGACATAACCCTGAACATTTGGATTTATTACTGTCACATAAATTCTGTGTAAAGAGTTCATTTCTCCCCAGGAAGCACAAACTAATCCTAGACGTCCACCCGTTCCACTCGTCATGTACGTTTATTGAAGAAACCGTTGGCTTGTTTCTTCTTCGACACACTTAAAACCTTGTCAAACACCTTTCCCCCGCATCCTTATTCAATGCTTCTGCTTGTATTCTGGTTATGAAATAAGGTCAAAAGCTGTTATGAGTGTCCCAGTTTGGGGCAGCTGTTTTCTGACACAAGTTGAAATAAAAACCTGCAGACGCAGAGAAAGCTGACGAAACACTGACTCAAACATACGGCACATCTCGTAGTTTAATTTGTGTTCTGATCCTGTTCACCTGAAACTATGGTGTCAAGACAACTTTAGAGGGTCCATTTAAAGTGGACGTAAACATTTGTGTAGAAGCAGGTCGAGCCTACATGTCATATGCAGCAGCAGCCAGATGTTTACATACACTGTATAAAAAGAGACGTTTTGTCTCACTGTCCAAAAGTAAATCAGACCAAACCTTTCCAGTGTTGGTTCACTTAGGATGCTCACATTTTATTTCTGTTTGTTAAACTCCCCCTAAATGAGAGAGATATTTTTAGTGAATTTTAAAAATTATTTTCTTCAAAGACTCAAGTTTACATCCCACACATTTCAAAGTATTTGGTAGCGCTGCCTTTAATGACTTGGGTCAAACTGTTTTAGTACCTGGATGACTGAGCATGAACTTTGTTGCCTTGAACAACTTTGGCTGTGGCTGCCTGCCTGGGAGGAGACGACGGGGGACAGGACGGCCCCCAGAAACCATCTTAGTTCCAGCAAACTGGTTGGTCCACTTAAGGAGTTTATTGATGTATTTGAGTCTGGTTAATACACCGCCTTGCTCACATGCACATACACACGTGCACACACACACTTTCATCTCTGCCACATGTTTTTTATGGGACTGAGATCAGAGCTTTGTTATGGCCAATCCTAAACATTGACTTTATTGTCTTTAAGCCACTTTGTAACTAATTTAGCGGTATGCTAAAGTGTCATTGTCTTTTTAGAAGACCCATTAATTGCCATTCTTTAACTTCCTGATTGATGTCTTAAGATGTTCTGTCAATATTTTCAAATAATAGTTTTTCCTCATGATGCCATGTATTTTATGAAGTGCACCAGTCCCTCCTGCAGTGAAGAACCTCCACAATATAATGTTGTCATCCCTGTTCTTCACAGTTGGGATGGTGTTCTCAGGCTTTGAGAACACCATCCCAACTGTGAAGAACAGGGATGAGAATCAGCACCTCCAAATCTGAGGCCATGGTCCTCAGTCAGAAAAGGGTGGATTGCTCTCTTCAAGTCGAGAGTGAGGTTCTGCCTCAAGTGGATGAGTTCAAGTATCTCTGGGTTTTGTTCATGAGTGGAGGATGAATGGAGCATGAGATTGGTGCAGCAGCTGCAGTATTGTGGACTCTGTGCTGGTCCGTTGTGGTGAAGAGGGAGCTGAGCTGTAAGGCAAAGCTCTCTGTTTACCAGTTGGTGTACGATCCTCCTTTCAGCTATGGTCATGAACTCTCGGTAGTGACAGAAAGAATGAGATCATGGATACAGGAGGTTGAAATGTTTCATCTGCAGGGCAGCTGGACTCTCCCTTAGAGACAGAGTGAGAAGTTCAGTTATCAGGAGAGACTCAGAGTAGAACCACTGCTCCTCCACATTGAGAGGAGCCAGTTGAGGTAGTTTAGGCATGTCCGACTGGGAGGAGACCCCGTGTAAGATCCAGGACATGCTGGAGAGACTTAAGTCTCTCTGTTGGCCTGGGGACACCTTGAGGTCTTCCCAGAAGAGCTGGAAGAAGTGGCTGTGGAAAGACATGTCTGGACCTCTCTGCTCAAGCTGCTGCCCCCGAGACCTGACTTTAGAACAAGCGGAAGATGATGGATGGATGGATGGATGGATGGATGGACGGACGGACGGACGGACGGATGGATGGACAGATGGATGGACGGACGGACGGACGGACGGACGGATGGATGGATGGATGGATGGATGGATGGATGGATGGGTGGGTGGAACAACGGTCAATATGATCAAACTGTTTAAAGTTTCATTTATCAGACCGCAGGACATGTCTCCAAAAGACTTTGTCCCTGTGAGCGTGTGCAGACTGGAATCTGCTCTTTTTTAATGGTACTCTTGGAATAATGCCTTCTTCATGGCTGAATGGCTTGTCAACTCCGATCGGTTGAGAACTTGTTTTACTCTGAGTAGCAAAACTCATGTCAGCTTCAACATCTTCACACAGTCTGACCAAACCCCATTCATTTAAAGGATACAGAACCTGCCTCCCTTCCTGAGTGGTATGATGGCAGGACATTCCCATGGTGTAAAGTTTGACCAGATGATTGTGGCACCATCACAGAGCTGTATGTTGAGGATATACAAGGATGAACCAGAGTTTTAGAGTTTGACCTTTCTCTTCCTCATGTCTTGGCTGATTACTTTTGATTTTCCTTTGATGCTACAAAAAGAAGCAGTATGTTTGAGATGTGTCTCATAATGCACACAGGTATGTCTCCAGGTACTCTAAATGTTGGCATTAAGCTTCCAAAACCATATGCTGGTGAAGATTCTCAGTCATCCAGGACATAATAAATTCAATGCATTCCAGAAATCACAACTTGTTTTACTAATTTCCTGCCTCATCAAGGTTATCTTTTTTGTTTTGCTCACTCTCAACCTCTGTTCCACCCCAGTAATAGCAGGAAGTTATTCAACCTTCTCTCTCCAAAAGCAGCTCTTGGTATGACCTTGTTTTACTCACAAGTGGAATAAAAAAATCCACCTTCAGGCTCAAACTGAACAGAAGCGTTAGCCTCAGTGGAGTCGAAGGGACTCTTGTTGGAAAAGGTTTTGCAGTTTGAAATTAAGCTTGCAGGTGCACATGTTGCAGCGACAACACTAATCCAGCAGCTTGTAATGTAGCGTCAGCCTGTGAACTGTAGGGAAGGCTGGTGTCAGATTTGACCACATGCCGTGAATGTGAAAAGATTCAGAAGCTATATTTGTTGTTTGTCTCTTGCAGAGATCCTGAATGGTCTCATTTGTTTGAGCTTAACACAGAGTAGGGCGTCAGGTTGGATGTTACCTCACAGTAATTTAAATAAGTAAAAGTGTCAGTGGAACAGAAGCAGGATTTCTGTGGTGAACATGTGTCAGGGCTGAATGCTGCTCAGGATTTTGAGCTTGTAACCAACCTGATACAGAGTGAAATGCAGTGGTGATGGCTGCCATTGAGCTAAACGTGGCTGTTTTATCTGTATAATGATCAGTATACACTAATGTATGGCTAACTCAGCGTTTAGCTTGCATCTTATCTGTAAAACCCAGTTTGTTAATAAGTGTTCCCATGTGTGTTGCATTTGTAAGTTTGATACCAGTTGCAATGGGAAGCACCCCCGATAGTTCCTAAATATGTGACTTTTATAATGCAATTGTTAATTTGATTCAGTTTGAATTGGTTTGACATTTATAGCAAAGCATTGCCTGCAATAATAGTTTTGTATGATTAGACAAATCTGTTTGCGCATTTATAAGACATGCTTAGTTCCAAACAAAGCCCAGCAACTGAGGCAAAAAGATCAATTTTGTATGAAATTTACTGGTTTAAGTGAGGATTGGGGGCAGCACGGTGGATCAGTTGGTAGAGCTGTTGCCTTTCAGCAAGAAGGTTGCCGGTTCAAATCCCAGTCCAGGACCTTTCTGAGTGGAGTTTGCATGTTCTCTCTGTGCTGCGTAGGTTTTCTCCGGGTACACCGGTTTCCTCCCACAGACCAAAAACATGCATGTTAACTCTAAATTGTCTCTAGGTGTGAGTGAGAGAGTGAATGGTTGTTTGTCTCGTTTGTCTCTATGTGTCCCTGTGATGGACTGGAGACCTGTCCAGGGTGTCCCCCGCCTCTCACAAAGTGATAGCTGGATATGAGCACCAATGACCATGGTGACCCAAAAAGGAAGAAGCAGGTAAAGTTAATGGACGGACGGACGGACGGACGGACAATTGATGGACGGACGAACGGACGATGGATGGATGGATGGATGGATTTTTCTGGTAAATTATGGTAGGGCCTCTCAGACCCAGAGTCAGCTAACTGTGGTACTAACACTACAGTGCTGCACATCTGGGATGAGCTTATTTTACAGAATTAACATTTGTTTCTTTATTTGCACACTAATGTTGAAGTTCTTTCTTATCATAATTTGCCCATAAACATTTTCCCATTAGAACAGCAGAAAATATTTTGTATCACATATTTTGGAGAAATAAAATTTTCGTCCAGTTTAAAACGTTTTGCGAAATACTCAGTGTTTTGTCTGGAATGCTGAATCTAAATGTTCTTAGCATCTCTTGGCTCTGCACTTTATCACAGTTTAACTTGCCTGATTCAAAAGTTTATCAACATTATGAGGCAGAACAATTAGTAATAGAAGTGGGAAACAGCAGTACAGCAAAAGTGTTCACCACACCTCTTACCATCCTGATGGCAATCCTTCTATTTTGTTCTCTTACAACTTGGAGTTTAACGTCAGTCACAAAAGTGCATGCCCCACTTTTTATTTTTTAGAATTATTTAACGTTTCCCATTTCACTTTTCTAATCTAAGTTTTTAATTACTTATATAAAAAAAATCAATTAAATTCCAGATTGAAAGACAACAAAATAGAAAGATTACCAAAAGAGGTGAATACTTGTGCAACATTGGTCCAGAACATAAATATATTTTGTTTTAGACCTTGTTTTTTTCTTACACCCAATCAATTAGTTTCATCCATCCATTATCATCCGCTTGTTCTGGGGTCGGGTCATAAGGGCAGCAGTTTGAGCTTGAGATCCAGACATCTCTTTCCACAGCCACCTCTTCCAACTCTTCTGGGAGGACTCCAAGACATTCCCAGGTCAGCCAAGAGACATAGTCTGTCCAGCGTATCCTGGACCTTCTCCGAAGTCTCCTCCCAGTTGAACATGACTAGAAAACATACCTAGGGATGCATCCAGGAGGCATTCGTACCAGATTTGAACCACATCAATTGGATCTTGTCATTGTGGAGGAGCAGCAGCTCTACTACAAGTCTCTCCCAAGTAACTGAACTTTTTCATCCTATCTCTAAGGAAATGTCCAACTATCTTGTGGAGAAAACTTATTTCAACCACTTGTTTCCTAGATTTTGTTCTTTCGGTCACTACCCAATGTTTGTGACCGTAGGTGAGGATAGGAACATAGACTGACTGCTAAACAGAGAGCTTTGCCTTGCAGCTCAATTCTTCAACATAATGGACTAGCACAGAACCCACAATACTGCATAAGCTGCACCATTCTGTTTGTCAATCTCACTCCATTCTTCCCTCACTAGTGGACAAAACTCTAAGATACTTGAACTCTTTCACTTGAGGCTGCATCTCACTCCCAACCCTGAGAGACCAATCCACCCTTTTCTGACTAAGGACCATGGCCTCAGATTTGGAAGTGCAGATGCTCATCCCACCAACTCGCAATTGGCTGTGAACCTCTCCAGTGAGAGCTGGAGATCATGGCACAATGATACCAACAGAACCACATCATCTGCAAATAACAAAGATGGAATCATGAAGCCACTGAACCAGACACCCCACCCCCTGGCTGCACCAATAAATTATGTCCATAAAAGTTATTGACAAAATCTGTGACAATGAGCAGCCCAGGCAGAGTCCAACTCCTAATCTGAAGGAGCCCAGTTTTCTGCCAGCAAAGCAAACATAACTCTTGCACTTCTTGTATAGGAACTGAATGACCCATAGCACTGGACCCCACTCCCATAAGCATGGAGCACCCTCCACAGTGTGACCTGAGGAATGCTTTCTCCAATTCCACAAAACACATTTAGACTGGTTGGGCTTCTATCTCCCATGACCCCTCGAGGACCCTAGTCATGGTAAAGAGCTGGTCCAGTGTTCCATGGCTGAGCTGGAACATACATTGTTCCTTCTGAAACTGAGTGTTGACTATTGATCAGTTCTCTTCTCCAGCACCCCTGGAAAAAACTTACCAGGGAGACTAACATTTGTGGTGCCACTGTAATTGCAACACATCCTCTGGTCCCATTTTTAAAGAGGGAAACCAATCCAGTGACACTACCCCAGATGTCCATGTGATGTTGCAGATGTGTGTCAACCAAGACAGTCTAACAACATCCAAAGCCTTAAGGGAACTCGGAGCAGAACTTGTCCACTCCTGTTGTGGATCTATTTAACTACCTCAGCGACTTCAGCCCCAGTTATGGTAGGACAACCCCCAAGTTTCTCGCCTCAGCTTCTTCCATGGAAGGCATGCTGGAGGGATTGAGAGGGTTCGAGAAGTATTCCTTCTACCACCCAACAACATCACTGGTTGTGGTCATTAGCACTCTACTTCCACTATACACAGTGTTGGTAAAGTGCTGCTTTCCCTGCCTCAGCCAACAGATGGGTTGCCAGAATCTCCTCTGAGTCGATTGAGTCTCTATCCAAGACTTCACCAAACTTCTCCCACATCCAAGCTTTTTCCTCAGCAATAGCCATGGCTGTAGCCCACTTGGCCTGCTGATATGATACTCCTCTGCTGTTTCTGGAGTCCTACTAGCCAACAAGGCCCAATAGGACTCCTTCAGCTTGACAGCCTACAATCAGGTGTTCGTCTAAACAAGTAATTTTAATTCCTAGATTTAATAAGTAGTTTTTGTTTCTTAACTTAACTAATGAGATAGTGAAATGTGATTCGGAACTGCTCTCTTGACGTGTTTCTAGTCTGTTAAATTTCGACTGAATACATGCATGGAAACAATGCACCACCCTTTTTTAAAGATAAAACTAGCCTCGACTTTTGTGGTGGTCTAAAGGATATGTTTATCTGACAAATCCCCTGAAATAACCCTAGTTTCAGTAAGCATGTGTTTTAAAGCACACAGGAAACCCTACCAGGTCAGCACAATGGTTTGGTAGTTGCAATTTAACTTTACAGCAGAAAAGCTCACATCTCTACTGGAGCTTGTCTTCATAATGGTTTTCATGGTTTCCTGTTTTTTTCATACTATTCAGAGTACTTGGTATTGTCCAGGTGCTCTGATTTTTCCCAAAGAGATAAAAGTTATATGGCGATTCTAGTTAGTGTGTGTGGTTATTTGTTGTGTATCTTTGTGCGGGGATTGTGATTTATCACAGCACAGTATAGGGTTAGTAAGAAAACAGTTAATGACCCAGGATACTTGGAACAAGATTCATTATCCCAATAAGGGTTTTACAGTATTGTTACACAAATTTGCCACAACACAAAACTAATATTTTCTACATCCCTCTGTCACCCACTCACTTTTCAAATGTGTCAAGTGATTCAGAGGTTTGGTGTCAGTTTGTCAGTAAAGTGCAAGAGAAACTGTCTCACCCCTGTTCAGTTCCCAGGCTCCTGTCAAATGGTTTTCCCGTCAGCGTGTATAGTCGTGCAGCAGAGTAAATGAACACATGAAGACATCCTTCTATCACATACACTCATACTACTGAGTTCCCTTCACAGTTCAGCACACACACAGATGCTCCTGGCACGGAGTGGTACGATTCTCCCATTTATTGTCCCATCATATGTTTGTTCTTCTGTATTTACAGACCATTCACCGAACAGATCTATCTGCAGAGACATCAGCACCACAAGCATGACTGATTGCATCTCTCTCCGATAGTTCCCGCTCCAGGTTTGGCTGAGGACTCTCATTTGACATGTGGACACAGACTTAATAACAGCTTAGTCATTCACTTATTATCAGAATGAATACAAGAAAAGACAATCATGCTTTTGGTCTAATTTACCTTTTTATTGAATAGGAAAGCTACTTTCACCTGTGACTTACTGTTCTAAGAACGTTAAGTAAAAAGGGAACCGTCTGAAATTTTGCAAGTGAGAATACTGATTTAATATCTGAAAGAATTTAATCAGTTTTACACAGTAAAGTCTGTTGAGTCTCTGTTGCATCATGTGGAAATAGCTGTATGAAACCTTTTATGAGTCTGAACAGAGCTGTTTAAAGTACATATTTGAGCATCATAAAACGTGGATATGACCTGGTGCTCTACATGGATCAGATGATTAAATGTCATCAAATAGATTTGTGTTTGAACAACCGTACCTTCTCCTTTAAATGATCCGTCGTCTGATAACTCTTTAATATTAGGAACAAATGTGTTGTCCCAAATTGGGATAGCCATCTTTATCCTCACTTGCATTTGGTAAAAACTGTGATTTTTGTGTTTCTGTAACGCACCTTTTCAAACATCTGTCATTAATTCAACCCTGTCTCGAGTTTCTACTGAAAACATTTGATCCTAACTTTGTCTAAAAGAGAAGCAGAATATACCTTTGATATTTACAATGATTCTCAAATGACCTATACTGGAAATGATTTGAAAATAAATTTGTGCATTTCCTGCCAAACTGAACAACATAATGGTTTTGTTATGTTCTATTAATATTTTTGATTTTATTTTTTGTGTTTGTGTGGATAATTTTTTTATGTAATAAAATCACAAGGCTGAATGTCTCTCGCTGTGACTCAACACATCCAGACGGCTAATGGAAGCACTAAAGCCAAGGGTTTACATATGTACTCCTAGAGGCAGGTGCGTGGGAAGAATTTCATGCATGAGTCCCCAACATTACTCATATTGGGGCAATTCTACTTGTCATTATGACTTTAAAACTGTAAGTTAAAAAATGAGGCCTGTGAATAAACAAATTGTCAAGTTGTTAAAGCTTGGGAAAGTACGTACGTTTTTATTGAATTCACCTTTTTCTTACCATTAATAGGGACATGTATGCTAAAATATCATTTTACCTTTAGAGCAAAATCTGAAGAATAAAAGAACAACCATTCACTTTTGTCCTGACTCTCTGGTTAGTTCAGATTTTTTGTGGACATTATGTAACATTACCCGAGTAAAATTAATTTCCCCTTTTATGTTGATTTTTTCCAGATGTTTGAAATGTTGATTTCTTACTTTACATTTTTTTTATTTAAACCTTTATTTTACCAGGAAACAAATCCATTGAGATTATTGATCTCTTTTATAAGGATATGTCCTGGGCAATGTGCAAACAAGCCATTACAAATACAGCAACAGTCTTTATAACAGTAGTATTAAAATATTTACAACAAAACATCTGGTAAAAAGACATTTAAAAAAATTCACGTTTTTTAAGAAATCACAATTTGAGGCACTTAAATGTTACAGGTGCAAGATGTGACTAAAAACTCTACATGTGTTGAATGGACCATAACCACAAAATGTCAAAAGTGTTTGATCCAAATAGACAATAACTTCCTGTGTTAACCTAATAAATCAACGGAAATGCAGGGTTTGTGGAACAAATGGGCAATTTCTGGAACAACGAGAGCAGCTGAAGTATTATCAGACACGTTTTATTTTCATCTTTTCTAAAGACTTTGATCTGGGGCAGATTGAATATGTAATAAGATTGTGTCTAAAGAACGAACTGGTTCCATTTGTCCTCAGCCAAACTGCAGGTTGGGAGCATGTGAGAATCAAAGATTTCTGTTCGCTAAGTGCTAATCTGAATGCAGTTTGATGAATTAGACTGTGGGATGTGAGGCTACGTATAACGGGCTCTGGCGTACATAATAACATGCTTCAACAGCTCTGGGTGTAATTTGAGTTTGTAAGATGCTGAAATGCACAAGAAAGAACATTCAGTCAAATGTTTCCTAAGATTCTATAAAGTTTTCTGCAAAGAAAAAGTCTCTGACGACTGGATTGAAAAGAAAAGTGTTTAATTGTCTTTGTATTGTAAAAATCCATTTCAAACTTGTGAAAATGAAACTGGCGTAAAAAATAAACGTGATAGAAAATCTAAACAGAAGTGAAGTGTTTGTGTGGTCACTCTGGTCTCAAAGATAAAGTAAAACCTGAAGATTATAAAAAAAAAATCTTTCTTGCAACTTTAAAAGTTATTGGGGAAAAAAATCAACCTCTGGTGCTTTTTGAGTTTGTGAGAGTAACAATTTTGTCATATGAAAAAAAATTACAAATACAAAGTGTGCAGTAAAATATTGACTTAAGATCCTGTTTATGCTAATCCTGTTTTTTTAACAAACATATTTTCTTAATTTCTTTAAAAAAATTTTTTTACACGATTGACTAAACCCTTTAAAATACTTATGCTGCTCTACTAGTGGTGAGAACATATCAGTAACTCATGTCTTGATGCTGCTCAATAATCCAGGTAGATAAATCTTATCAGGTCCTCTGGATGGATTCTTTGTTCAAACGTTTCGTCTTTTATCCAAAAGACTTCTTCAGTCTGAGGAGCTGCAACAAACTCCGTCTTATAAATAGCACCTTCTCAGAGTGGATCAACCAGTTTGTTGTCGACATCCAGAGCTAGCTGTTCACATGATAAAGGAGGATCATCTGCCTAACAGTTGTTCGTTAGAGCCCTGATGGCTGTTTACTATTCACAGGGGGCTGAATGATACTAGCAATCACAGCATTGTAAGAGGGGGACAGTTGAACCCGGAGGCCTCCACCCCTGTTTAATGACGGACAGGTTCTCTTCACAAAGATGGCCTCCTTTACTCCTCTCTCAAACCATCGTTCCTCTCTATCCAGGATGTGAACATCTTCATCCCTGAAAGCGTGACCTCTGGCCTGGAGATTAGTGTAGACCACAGAGTCCTGGCCTGATGATGTTTCTCTTCTGTGCTGGGCCATCCTTTTTGCCAGTGACCAAGTTGTTCTGCTTCAAACTGACATTTTGTTGTTGTGGATGGCTGATTCTGTGGCTGTGATCATCTCCACCAGAGGAATTCTTCTTGACCCAACCGCAAAGTTCAGTCCCCTGGTAAGGATCTCTGTCCCTGGTTGGGTAAGCTGTCTGTCAAATAGACTCTTCACCCACTTCTCTGTCTCCCTGGCATGTGACTGTCTTCAGGTGTGTTGTCATCCATTGACTGTGTTGTTGTTGGGATTGATATGGGCTTCACAAGTTGCCAGTAAATTCACCTTATTTTGTTGTCAGCTCTTGGACTTAACATGTGCTAAGCGTGCCTGTTCTGTGAAATCCATCACCTGCTGTGGAATGTGGTCTGATCTAGGCGTGACATTGTATTCATTTATTTATTTATTTGTCGAATGTGAACTGCTTTGACCTCTAAACCTTCAATGGTGAAATTGGTCGGTCTCACCTGTTCATTCAGCAGTTGTTTCTGTGCCTTCTGAAGAATGTAGCTTGCCTGGTGCCCATTGATGGAAAAGTTGCAGGCTCCTGGGAAAGATGCCACTCTGTCTGCATTGGTGGTTTAAGCTCAAGTTGTTCCTGTGGTCAGGCAGAAACATGGGTGTGCTATGGGGTCTCCAGTTTCTCCTATTGTTGCCAACCTGTACATGGAGGAGGTAGAAAAGAGAGCCTTGACGTCCTTTTCAGGGACACCACCAAGTCATTGGTTCAGGTATGTTGACGACACCTGGGTTAAAATTAAATCTCAGGAAGTCCAACATTTTACTGACCACATCAACTCTGTGGATAAATACATCAAGTTCACATGAGAAGGTGAAAAAAATGGCAAGTTGGCTTTCTTGGACTGTGAGTAGGCCTGTCGCGATAAACAATAAATCAGTTAACACGATAAATGAAAATTATCGACCTCACTTTCATTTATTGGCCTTATCGTTTCTTTGTGTCTCTCTCTTTCTACTGAAGACACTGGATGACAAAAGGCTCAATCTCCGGTGCTCTTCACTGACCCCTCCCTTTCTCTTTTCTCTTTAAAATCAATTTAATCGTCTAACATCACATTTTTGGATCGTTAAAAGCAGCTAAGCTACAAGCTAAACTAGCAGGCTATTCTCGGGGAAAAAACCTCTGTCTTGTCGAAGCTCCAAAATTCACAGTTGAATCTCGTGCCTTTGTGTAAAAAGTTTTTCTCAGCAAAAAGAAGCTGAGAACTTGTTTACTGATTTTTTTATTAAAAGCTTTGTGTGAAAAGTGCTATGCTAAAGAGCTCAAACCACACCGAGCGTCCGCCATTTTGAGAACCAAAGAGAGACAGCCCATGTCACGTCAAGGGGCCTCCCTCCCATTTTTCTTAAAGAGACACGTTGCTCACTCCCTCACTGTCCATCCTTCGGTTCAAACAATCTTATACTGCCAGTGGTCAAAAAAGTTACTATACACAAAAATTAACCAACATTTCTTCTTAAATTTGACCATAATTACTAATTATTGTCAATTTTCAAGCAATATTATCGTTTATTGCAATAATTTCTGAGACAATTAATCGCCCAGCAAAATTTGTTATCGTGACAGGCCTAACTATGAGGTCTCCGTTTCTGATGGACATTTGTAAACTGAGGTGTACTGTAAACCCACCCACACAGACCTATTTGAGATTTGACTCCCATCACCCTCTGGAGCACAAGTTAGGAGCCATCAGGACTCACAAGCTCGCTTGTGCTATGTTTGTTAACATGTTGTGATTATTTAGAGCTTAAAAAGCTTTAAAAGTGCTCGGTGGCAATTATTCAGTGACCACACAAGTAATTTAGACCACATTAAATTATTTTCATCGTGAATGCAAACGATCTTTAGTCTGAGAAAAAACTCCACTTGTATTTTATGTACCGTGACATTTTCTCAGCATTATCACCTGCAGAGTGAGCACATTAAACTTCTTTAACATCTACAGCAGTTGTTGTTCACACGTTTCCATGGCAACATGAGGGCGCTGCACATGTCTGTCTGTGGTCGTGATTCTTTTTTTCATTTTTGTTATTGTGTATGGATGCATGTCACATGTTTAGCAGCCTGTTCTTATACTTTATATGCTTTTCTATTTTTGTAAAAGAGAAGATTGTGTTGCAGGTCACATGACTGAGCGACCCAGACATTGAATTAAACCCCTTAAAGAGTTGGGGGGGGGGGGTGGATCTGCAACAACTGGTCTGCCTGGCCAACAAGGTAATGACTGTTTAATTTGTATTTAATTGCTCTTAAATTACTTCCTGGTATGTGACCCCTCCAATAATGTGGACTTTGTGCCCCTGCTGGTGGTCATCTTGGATTTTGACGTGTCAACCTAATTTTCGAAAGGAGCCTTTGTTATGCTGAGATGCAGCCACTCTTAATTCTTCAAGGATTAAATTATTAGATGTTGCTCACTGAACACAAAGTTCAGGTTTCTGGTCCAACCAGGTCCAGAAGTGCTGCAGGAGTGAGAGAACAAGACTTCTGCATCTTCCTGCAAAGATCAAACCTTCACTAAGAGCGCAGTTTGTTTCACATGTGCCTTTTTTAATTGTGTTTTTGATAATCTTTTGTTTTTGCTACAGTTTTAAATTATTGATTGGGTTAAGATGAAACAAAAAGGTTGTCCATGAATGAAAACTGTTTCCAGCCTGTACATGAGTTCAGTCAGGTGACCACAGCAGCACAGTGCAGCAGCGGTGAGAGCTGTGGCCTCACAGCACATTTCAAACTGAGATCTTCTGGTGGAGTTTACATGTTCTCCCTGTACACAGCTCAGTTTTACTTGGTTTCCTCCAAGACAGCAGAAACAAGCTTTGACCACTCTGACTTCATCAGGACCCCCATCAGGTCTCTCTGGTAAATGAGTCTCCGAGGCTCAGTGGGATTAACCTGTCTAAATACAGGTTGAATGAATGAACTTGTTGCCAATTCAGATGAGAGCATGAGGTCTCTGTGGTCCAGAGGTGGACCACCTGTCCAGGTGGACCCCTCCCTTCAGTCGACGGCTGCTGAGGGTGGGAGCCAGATCCCTGAGACCCTGAACTAGAGTCAGCAAAGAACCTGGATCGATAACCTTCATCAGGCACGAGATACAGGAGCATTAAACCAAGAGACTGAAAAACAGCCAACCTGGCTTTAAATGTGCAATATACATGTGCAATAAAAAATGTACAATAACCCTGTGCAATAAATAGTGTGCAATAACCATGTGCAATAAAAAATGTACAATAACCCTGTGCAATAAATAGTGTGCAATAACCATGTGCAATAAATAATGTACAATAACCCTGTGCAATAAATAGTGTGCAATAACCATGTGTAATAATGTGCAATAAATAATGTGTACCAATCGTGCAATAAATAATGTACAATAACCATGTGTAATAAATAATGTACAATAACCATGTGCAATAAATAATGTACAATAACCCTGTGCAATAAATAATGTACAATAATCATGTGCAATAAATAATGTACAATAACCATGTGCAATAAATAGTGTGCAATAACCATGTGCAATAAATAATGTACAATAACCCTGTGCAATAACCCTGTGCAATAAGTAATGTACAATAACCCTGTGCAATAAATAGTGTGCAATAACCATGTGTAATAATGTGCAATAAATAATGTGTACCAATCGTGCAATAAATAATGTACAATAACCCTGTGCAATAAATAGTGTGCAATAACCATGTGTAATAATGTGCAATAAATAATGTGTACCAATCGTGCAATAAATAATGTACAATAACCATGTGCAATAACCCTGTGCAATAAATAATGTACAATAACCATGTGCAATAAATAATGTACAATAACCATGTGTAATAAATAATGTACAATAACCATGTGCAATAAATAATGTACAATAACCCTGTGCAATAAATAATGTACAATAATCATGTGCAATAAA
>NC_056514.1:16932457-16932713 GCF_014905685.2 Nematolebias whitei | reverse complement strand
CCATGTGCAATAAATAGTTTGCAATAACCATGTGCAATAAATAATGTACAATAACCCTGTGCAATAACCATGTGCAATAAATAATGTACAATAACCCTGTGCAATAAATAGTGTGCAATAACCATGTGTAATAATGTGCAATAAATAATGTGTACCAATCGTGCAATAAATAATGTACAATAACCATGTGCAATAACCCTGTGCAATAAATAATGTACAATAACCATGTGCAATAAATAATGTACAATAACCATGT
>NC_056514.1:16931156-16932057 GCF_014905685.2 Nematolebias whitei | reverse complement strand
ATGTGCAATAAATAATGTGTACCAATCGTGCAATAAATAATGTACAATAACCCTGTGCAATAAATAGTGTGCAATAACCATGTGCAATAAATAATGTACAATAACCATGTGCAATAAATAATGTACAATAACCATGTGCAATAAATAATGTACAATAACCATGTGCAATAAATAATGTACAATAACCATGTGCAATAAATAGTGTGCAATAACCATGTGTAATAAATAATGTACAATAACCATGTGCAATAAATAGTGTGCAATAACCATGTGTAATAAATAATGTACAATAACCATGTGCAATAAATAATGTACAATAACCATGTGCAATAAATAGTGTGCAATAACCATGTGTAATAAATAATGTACAATAACCATGTGCAATAAATAATGTACAATAACCATGTGCAATAAATAGTGTGCAATAACCATGTGTAATAAATAATGTACAATAACCATGTGCAATAAATAGTGTGCAATAACCATGTGTAATAAATAATGTACAATAACCCTGTGCAATAAATAGTGTGCAATAACCATGTGTAATAAATAATGTACAATAATCATGTGCAATAAATAGTGTGCAATAACCATGTGTAATAAATAATGTACAATAACCCTGTGCAATAAATAGTGTGCAATAACCATGTGCAATAAATAATGTACAATAACCCTGTGCAATAAATAGTGTGCAATAACCATGTGTAATAAATAATGTACAATAACCATGTGCAATAAATAATGTACAATAACCATGTGCAATAAATAGTTTGCAATAACCATGTGCAATAAATAATGTGCAACATCCATGTGAAATAAAAAATGTGCAATAACCTTGTGCAATAAATAGTGTCCACTAAGTAATGTGCAATAAACCTGTAATAAATAATGTACAATAACC
>NC_056514.1:16929699-16931146 GCF_014905685.2 Nematolebias whitei | reverse complement strand
GTGCAATAAACCTGTAATAAATAATGTACAATAACCATGTGCAATAAATAATATGCAACAATAACATGTGTAAAAAATAATGTACAATAACCATGTGTAATAAATAATATGCAACAATAACGTGTAAAAAAAAAGTACAATAACCATGTGTAATAACTCGTGCAATAAATAATGTGCAATAACCATGTATAATAAATAATATGCAACAATAACCATGTGTAATAAATAATATACAACAATAACCATGTGCAATAAATAATGTACAATAACCATGTGCAATAAGTAATGTGTGTGCTGTGCGGTATGATTGTTATTTTATCTTATAAATGGTTGTTTTTCTTCATGCCTTTTCTCTTTTTGTATCTTTTAAATATTTTTGACACAATTTCATTGTTCTTGTTAATATAAAAATATTCTCCAACATTTGTCAGTCAGGTCATCTGGACAGTTTTTTTTTTTTGTACTGAAACGTTTTGCCTTTGTTCCAGAAGGCTTCACCAGTCAAGGAAACACAACAAAACTGATTCTTCCCCCAACAGCTTACTCCAAAGTGGAACAAACCAGTTCTACTTGTGATAAGATGGTCTCTTTGGTACGCCCCCTCCTCCATTGCTAGCCACAGTCGTGTCAAACTGGTTGAAAACAACGAAGTCCATGCTCAATAATCCAGGTATAAAATCCAACATTTTTCAGTCAGGTCATATGGATAGTTTCTTTTCTTTTTTTTTGTGCTGAAACGTTTCGCCTTCGATCCGGAAGGCTTCATCAGTCAAGGAAACACAACAAAACTGATTCTTTCCCCAACATAAAAATATTCTGATTCTGAAATATAAAAGTTTCCACTTCACTGAGAAAATTATGAGATCATATCAGTGTAGATCACATGTCAAACTCAATGCCCAGGGGCCAAATGTGGCCCTCGTTGACATCTTATCTGGCCCCCAAGATGTTATGTTAAACATACTTTTATTATTTTAATTTTTTTCAGTAATCTTTGATTATGGTGTTGAAAGTGAATCAGGGAACATCAAATGAGACAAATAAAACTCTTGTTGAGGAAGCTGTGACCAAGAAAAGATGTCGGGTGTTTAACTTGAGTTCATGTAGATTCTGAAATTGGCCCTTAGTTTGAAAAAGGTTATAATTCGGCCCCCTTTTCTAAGTGAGTCTGACACCCCGGGTGTAGAGTATGAAATTAGAAAGTACTTGTTGAATCTAGGTGTGAAAACTGGACTGTGTTTAATACAAGCCACAACTCTGAAAACAAATATTTCCTTTGATGACTGTTATGTTGTGTTTTGTCGTGTGTTGTGTTTTGTTATGTTGTATTTTGTTATGTTGTGTTTTGTTATGTTGTGTTTTGTTATGTTATGTTGTGTTTTGTTATGTTGTATTTTGTTATGTTGTGTTTTGTTATGTTGTATTTTGTTATGTTGTGTTTTGTTAT
>NC_056514.1:16921315-16929599 GCF_014905685.2 Nematolebias whitei | reverse complement strand
TGTTGTGTTTTGTTATGTTGTGTTTTGTGTTTTGTTGTGTGTGTTTTGTTGTTTTGTTGTGTTCCACTTTATTTTTCTTACAACCTCCACACATTTCATATTGAGAATATTTCTGAACTGCTAAATTGTTTTTAATTTGGTTGAAGGTAAAAATCCTTCAATAAACTCTGTTTTGATCGTTTTATTTAAGTTGCACAACAAGCCTGAGTGAATCTGGAGCCTTTCTCTTGAGTTTTCTAACCTTCTGGACTTTTTCTTCTCTGAGCGTCGGCTGCGTCAGAAAACGAGCAACAGAACTCTTCAGACACGTTCTTCCACCTGCTGGAGTTCAGGGACTGAACAGTTCTGGAGGAGAAGCTGGACCTTCCCTTCGCTCGGGTGCACAATGAGCAGCGATCATTTTCATAACTAAATGAAGTTTGCAGTAAATCTATAACGAGGCATTGATCTATTTAAAGACTCATTTTCAAACCATCAAACCATACGTCAGCGAGACGACGCGGTGATTGAAGGATTTTGTTCCTCGCTGGTAAACCAGATCATTTAAATGTGTTTCCACTGCACCTGGCACAAACTGGATTCACTCTGGTCCAAAATACTTCAGTTCTGTAGAGGCTCAGTTCTGTCTCTGGTTCTGTGGGTCAAGCAGAAACACTAAGGAGCTACAGCCATGGATCATGTCAGAATCAAGACTCTTTCAATCCTAAAGTTTCACGGATCAGAACATAAAATAATCTGCTCCTCTAATAATCTGCTCCTCTAATAATCTGCTCCTCTAAATTCTAAACATGGAACTGACCCCACTGTGTCATTATCAAACACAAACGAAGCCAAAATGTAAAAACAGTATCAAACTTTTTATTGATTTATTTATTTATTTTACTCTATTAATTACCAGTGGGGAAATTAATTCTCTGCATTTTTCCCATTGCACATGTGAGCACATGTGAAGCAGAGGGCTGCCATTCAAAGCACCTGGGGAGCAGCTGGGGGGTTAAGAACCCAGAGTGGGCAAATAACGGTGGAGGCAGGTGTAGATGTTTCACCTTTTCCATCCACAGTTTTTTAATGATGTTGGTCAGGGGAGTTGAACAGGCAACCCACTAATCACAGGCCCACCCTCTCTAACCTCTGCACCACCGCTCCCCCATCATTCATCGATCAAACCACCTCCAGCAGTGCTGACTCTAGTTGTTTTCTAGAGGATGTCATCGTCTCGTGGGTGTGGAGGATTTTTGGCCCGCTCTGTTGTACAGAGCTGCTTCAGTCCACTGGTTTGTGCTCAGCTCTGTTGGAGTCCACAGTGTTTACAAATCAGATTCCAAAAAAGTTGGGACACTAAACAAATTGTGAATAAAAACTGAATGCAATGATGTGGAGGTGCCAACATCTAATATTTTATTCAGAATAGAACACAAATCACAGATCAAAAGTTTAAACTGAGAGATTGTATCATTTTAAGGGAAAAATTTGTTGTTTTCTAATTTCATGGCGTCAACAAATCCCAAAAAAGTTGGGACAAGTCCATTTTTACCACTGTGTGGCATCCCCCCTTCTTCTTACAACACTCAACAGACGTCTGGGGACAGAGGAGACCAGTTTCTCAAGTTTAGAAATAGGAATGCTCTCCCATTCATGTCTAATACAGGCCTCTAACTGTTCAATCGTCTTGGGCCTTCTTTGTCGCACCTTCCTCTTTATGATGCGCCAAATGTTCTCTATAGGTGAAAGATCTGGACTGCAGGCTGGCCATTTCAGTACCCGGATCCTTCTCCTACGTAGCCATGATGTTGTGATTGCTGCAGATTGTGGTCTGGCATTATCGTGTTGAAAAATGCAGGGTCTTCCCTGAAAGAGATGACGTCTAGATGGGAGCATATGTTGTTCTAGAACCTGAACATAGTTCTCTGCATTAATGGTGCCTTTCCAGACATGCAAGCTGCCCATGCCACAAGCGCTCATGCAACCCCATACCATCAGTGATGCAGGCTTCTGAACGGAGCGTTGATAACAACTTGGGCTATCCTTGTCCTCTCTGGTCTGGATGACATGGCGTCCCAGTGTTCCATAAAGAACTTCAATTCGTGACTCATCTGACCACAGAACAGTCTTCCATTTTGCCACACTCCATTTTAAATGACCCTTGGCCCAGTGCAAACGTCTGAGCTTGCTTAGAAATGGCTTCCTCTTTGCACTGTAGAGTTTCAGCTGGCAACGGCGGATGGCACAGTGGATTGTGTTCACTGACAATGCTTTCTGGAAGTATTCCTGAGCCCATTCTGTTATTTCCTTGACAGTGGCATTCCTGTTTGAGGTGCAGTGACGTTTAAGGGCCCGGAGATCACGAGCATCCAGTAGAGTTTTACAGCCTTGACCCTTACACACAGCGATTGTTCCAGATTCTCTGAATCTTTTGATGATGTTATGCACGGTTGATGATGATAACTTAAACGTCTTTGCTATTTTACGCTGGGTAACACCATTCTGGTATTGCTGCACTATCTTTCTGCGCAACAATGGTGGAATTGGTGATCCTCTTACCATCTTGTCTTCTGAGAGACACTGACACTCTGAGAAGCTCTTTTTATACCCAATCATGTTGTCAATTGACCTAATTAGTGTTAATTGGTCTTCCAGCTGTTCGTTATATGCTCAATTTCCTTTTTCCAGCCACTTATTGCTACTTGTCCCAACTTTTTTGGGATTTGTTGACACTGTGAACTTTTGAATCAACATATTTTTCCTTTAAAAGGTTACATTTACTCTGATTAAACTTTTGATCTGTCATCTATGTTATATTACGAATAAAATATTGACATTTGCCATCTCCACATCATTGCATTCAGTTTTTATTCACAATTTGTTTAGTGTCCCAACTTTTTTGGAATCCGGTTTGTACATCAGGGTCAGGTTCTGCACTTTAACTGGACCAGGACAACTCTTTTCTTTTTTTCAGCCATTCTGTTGTAGATCAGTTTGGGATCGTTGATCCAGTTTGGTCAGAGCTCCAGCTGTCAGACAGATGTTCTACAGAGGAGTTTGTGATCGACTCGGTCCAGTGGCTGCAGAACAAGCCCACATCATCATCCCTCCACCACCATGCTGCTGACACTTGAAGGAGGTGTTTGTGCTGAGACGCTATTAGTGTTTTACAACCATAGTGTGGTGCATTGTGGGTAAACATGTCTACTTTGTCTGTTCAGAGGAACCTGCAGACTGAAGCTGTGCTTTCAGAGAGAAGATTATTCTGCAGCCTTTTCATACGACTCACACTTGTTCAGTTTTCTTCTCATTGTTCTCTCATCAATTTTACCTTCAACCTGATCATCTGACTTGTTTGTTTATTTATTTATTTATTTGAGCATTGCACAGTCTGACTTTCGGGGTGAATTTGCTGGGATATTGTTGAATATGAACCTGGAAGCTCTCCGACATGTTTCCACGTGTATTTCTCTCTGTGGAATAATAGACTTGAAGGAGCGGTGGAGCAGAGGTTAAAAAAGGCAATTGGAAAAAAGGCAATTGGAATGTCGCCGGCTCAAATCCCCTGACCGTTGCATCAAAATGTAAGTGGGAAAGATGAAGCATGCACACTTGCCTCCACCCTGGGCCCTTGAGCAAGGTCCTTTACTCCCACCGTCTCCTCCCCCAGGCGCCCTAGATGGCAGCCCTCTGCTCCACACAGAGGGCTGCAGTAGCTCGGTGGTTGCGTCAGGATGGACCGTTGGCAAATCTTCATGTGAGTTACTTCGTTGTGGTGACTCCTGAGAACGGGCGCAGCCCAAACAAGAAGAAAGACTGATGGACTTCAAATGATCTTTCATCCTGCAGAACAACAGCAGCTGTTTCTCTAAGCTTATTGCTGATGTCTTTCCTTCCTGGCATTGTGTTAACGCACATCTGGACACTTCAGAGCAGCTGACAAAACTGCAGGGGTGATCACGCAGATGAAGAGCACTTCATCAATACGTTCGATCAGGGTCCTGGCTGAAGCAGCAAGATGGACACTTGATTTTAGCTTGGTTTGAGTGTGCATGTTTTGTTCTCTTGAGGTTAGAATTAAATAGATTCAGTTTCCCACGCCTGGTTTTTATTTTAAACGTTTGAACCCGGGAGCACCAGAACTACTGAAGGTGAAAGTGGAGCTGCATGTTTAAATCAAGACCAGTTTCAAAGAAGAAACAACAAAACTATCAAGAGCTCGTTGCAGACCGAGGACACTATTGATCCGGATTGATCAGAATTCTTTGGTCAAATACTCAAGATGGCTCGACGAAGAGAAAATGGTAAACAATCGTTGGGTGGCAGTGAAACCACAGAACACAGAGTGAAGCAGGACACACTTATTGACACCTCGTCACACGATGAAGAAAGTTCTTGATAAAGTTCTGAACGGTTCAATGGGGGGGGGGGGCTCGTAACCTCTGCTGGGGTCACCACGAGGCTCGCTGCAGAAAAACACTTATTGTAATAAAACCAACATTTACTGATAAATTTAAACTAAAGAAGAATTGTGTTTGTTTAGTGTGTGCAGACGTGCACTTTGTGGTTAATTTTTATTAGATTTGTGTATTTTTATAATGTAAACATCATGTGAAGGGGTGTGTGTGTGTGCGTGTGTGTGTGTGTGTGTGTGTGGGGGGGGGGGGGTGTCTCCTACCATCAGATGAATCAGTGTATGGTGGAGTCGTCAGGGTTGGGAATAAAAACATCCAAAGACGTAGTTTTTGAAACTAGCTTCAATGTTTTGATGCAAAGTCCAGTTTGGTTTGGGTTAGTCCTCTCGTTGCTTTAAACATAACAGTTGTCATGTCAGAGCCCTGCTGTGTATCCACACCTCATACTGGGTGGCCCACTGGAGTCTTCTCACACTTCTTACAACCAGTTAGTTGTTTTCACGAAGTGGCTGCTCAAGCTTCTTACATCTGCTTCTCTTACAACAGGAAACCACGAAGGGTTAAATGTGATTGGTTCAGTTCATTGTTCCTCGTCCTTTTCTGTCCTCAGTATGACGTGCAGGGCAGCAGGGAGCTGGTGCCCAGCAGTGTTTGGGGCGGGGGAGGCAGGTGCACCCTGGACGGGTCACATGAACCACCACTCAAACTCACATGGTGACAATTTAGATTTGCCAAGAAATTCACACTGAATGTTTTTGGTCCATACTCTGAGAACACTGGAGGGTGACCTGGTCCAGTGTGTACTGAGTGTCAGAGGAAGGCCCCCCCCCCCCCCCCCCAACCCTGGACAGAAGAGTGGGTCCAGACAACAGGTGGATGGGCTCGTGATTGTATATGAAGTGCATACAAGAAGTTTTGAATATTTTCTTCAAATGTCAGAACCTTTAGAGGATCACCACACTCACAGATGACAGGAGAGGACGAACTGCTCTTTATTCATTCTTAAACTCGTAAAAAGAAGAGAGGTCCAACCTGAGGACAAAACCAACCTGGGGACAAAATGATAAATGGACTGTACTTACATAGCACCTTTCTATTTTATCAAGATTCTCAAAACTCTTTACTACACAATCTGTGCCTCATTCATACAGCACTCTACTAGATCTATACAAAGATTAATCAGTGCTTTATCACATTCATACACTGATGGGACACACATCAGAGGCAATGAGGGGTTCAGTGTCTTGCTCAGGGACACTTCAGCATGTGACTGCTGGTGGAATCAAACCCCCAGCTCTTGGTTGGAGGACGACTGCTCTAACCACTCAGCCACAGCCGCCCCAACACCAAGTACATAGGACAGATTATGATCCAGTACCACCACAGCACCATGTGAACACCCTTCTCTGGAGCCACTGCGACCAAAACTCAGGTTAATGTATTCAGAGAGCTGCCCTCCCAAGTTAAATCACAACACCCCCCCCCCCCCCCCGATCCTCCCCCAACTAAAATAGAAGTCTGCAATTAAGATGAGAAGAGTTCATTTGGCTCGCCCAACTAGTTAGACCCCTCCCTTGGGTCTGAGCTTGTGATGCTATCCATCACCCCAGGGACTGACTTGGCTGGATCCTCTGGATCAGCTCCACACCAGCCGAACACCCCTCCCCCCCCCCCCCACCTAAACCATGTACAGCAGGCGGCTAACCCCTCATCATCCAGGAACATCTAAACACCTGTCTGCATCACCAACAGCCCCAAATAACTGTGAACGACACCACCCCCCCCCCCCAAAAAAAATGACCTTGATTGACACCCTCCCCCTAAATGATCATGAATTAATCCACCCCCCTTGTTCTGATCCGGTTCTTCTCTTGTTCTGATCTGGTTCTTCCCTTGTTCTGATCCGGTTCTTCCCTTGTTCTGATCCGGTTCTTCTCTCGTGCTCCTCTTCTAAAAGAGTCATGGATTCTTATCTGATGATGCAATAAGAGTTCTCTTGAGAGCGACATCTTCTCCTGTCAAGAACTAAATGTTTTTATAACTCACCAGCTTCTTCTGAACATTGAAATGTATTTTCATGGAGTCACTTTCAGTCCCAGTTTTTCTTGTGTCACAGTTAAAGTGATCTTCACCGTGCACGTCTGACTCCATTGTGAACCCTGTGTGGCCTTCAGGCGACTCGCAGAGGACGTGATGTCACGCTCAGCGCGCCGTCTTCACTAAAGTCAATATGGATGCTGCATAGGTTAACGTGTGTACTGATCGTTGTGCACGGAGAGCCATCTGGGTTATTATCTGCCCCGCCTGTTTGTCCTGTTTACATCTGATCTGGGTGCTTCCTGTGTGCTCTGGTGCACAACTGATCTTCTGGAATGGGAGCAATGCAGTGAAAGTAGAAACAAACACAAGTATCGATCCCATCATGTTCGTATGGAGACCATTTGTACAGCTGGCATCAAAACAATAAATATCTGAGCCTTTTCCTTCCATGATGTGAAAGTGAGATGAAATAACACGACCGTTCAGACGGAGGTCACTTTGAGTCTGATTTGTAGAAAAAAAGACCTGGATCTGGTTCCCTCAGTTGAATACACACATTCAGTTTCTTTTGGACTCGACACTAAACTTGAATGTGTTTTTTCATGCGTGGTCTCATCTTCTCTCTTTCTGCTACATCTGTTGCACTTCCTGTTTCAGCTCCTGCCTCACCCCTCGTCCTCACGGTAAAGAAACGATCATCTGGCCTGCTGTCATGTTCTCTCTGCTTCTAAAGAAGCTGGGAGGGAACTAACGGCTCAGTAATGGCAACACGTTTATGTCCCCTCTCTGCCACTTTACACCTGCACACACCGGACCTTCTTGATGTGAAGTCGTCTCAAGACACGTTATGAAATCAAGACTTGTCCACCAGGCGGTCAGGTTAGGACACTCAGTGTTTGTTTAACAGGCCGGCAGAGAATTTGATGATCTGAGCAGGATGTCTGAAGGAAAGACAATACCTTAATCATCATGGAGCCTTTGAGCGGACGACTCCGGACCTTCTACGGACTCTGAATTTATTTGTTTACTGGTTCCAACACGACACAAAAAGCTGCCAGACTTTAACCGTCCTCTTGTGTTCCGGTTCAGTTTAGCTTTTATCTGTTTGCTCCGTCTACACGAGTCATGTAACAGATCTGCTCAGTTTTCTGAGCTTTAACTTGGTAACACCTGGGGTGTTCCAGGTCATCAGGAATAAACGTGACACATCAGGTGGACGAAACCGACTCCAACAGATCAACACAACTCTTTTTACACACAAGTTTGTGTTTCTATCCTCATAAGGACTTCCATTTACCCTAAACTTAACCATTACCAGCACATGTTTGTCACTAATTGGGTTAACTGGCAACAGGTCACGGCAGCACGGTGGCGCAGTTGGTAGAGTAGCCGCCCCTTAGCGAACTGGTTGCTCTGGTTCAAATCCTGACCAGGGACCTTTCTGGGTGGAGTTTGCATGTTGTCTCCATGCTGCATAGGTTTTCTCCAAGTACTCCAGTTTCCTCCCACAGACCAAAAACATGCACGTTAGACTGATTGGTATCTACATTGTTCCTAGGTGAGAGTGAGTGAGTGAATGGTTGTTTGTCTCATTTGTCTCTATGTGGCCCTGTGATGGACTGGAGACCTGTCTAGGTGTCCCCACTTCTCACACAGTGACTGTTGGACATGGGCACCAGTGACCCCTGCAACCTTTTCAGGTCGAAGAAACAGGTAAATATGATGATGGATGGATGGATGGATGGATGGATGGATGGATGGATGGATGGATGGATGGATGGATGGATGGATGGATGGATGGATGGATGGATGGATGGATGGATGGATGGATGGATGGATGGATGGGT
>NC_056514.1:16915071-16921215 GCF_014905685.2 Nematolebias whitei | reverse complement strand
GGATGGATGGATGGATGGCTGGCTGGCTGGCTGGATGGCTGGCTGGCAACAGGTCAGTAAGAGGCCTGGGTATAAAATGAGCATTTTCCAAAGGCTGGATCGTTCAGAAGTAAAGATGGGCCGAGGTTCTTTGAGGAACAGTTACAGAAGTTTGTCCCTTGATGAAAGATTGATGAAGACGTTGAACATCATCAGCAGTTCCTGATGATAAGATCTGAAGAATCTGGACAAATCTCTGAGCTCAAAGAACAAGACTAAAAGTCAATAATGGCTGCCTGTGGTCTCCTGTCGCTCAGACAGGACTGCGTGAACAGGTCCAGGACCGGTCCATGTGAGAACACCTAGAACCAACAAGAACGGGACATGTCCCTTCAAATCCTCAGGCAGCTGCTCTCAGTTTCTGTTTGTTGAAGAGGAGTTGCTGCCGTCAAACTCATGTGGTTTTTACTTTCCCTAAAAATTGGTCAGTTTATTAACTTAAACATTAGATGTGTTTACTTTGCTCCATTGCAAAAATATTTTCAAATCACTGCAATCTTTTTAATTTACATTTCACACAAAGTTGTTTTTGGAGCTGGGGTCGTAGCTTTCGTCCAGGCCAGACATCTTTTCCCTGTCAAACAAGTCATATGTCGCCGTGGTGACCTTTGTCTCCGACTGTTTTATCCACACTCATAGATTAACAATGTGTGATGGTGGGTCAGACAGTCAAAACAGCCCAATCTACTCCATCGCACATGATAAGCACGTATAATATCAGAAATGTAGCCGGTGCGATTAGGCTCTGTGTTGACTGTGCATCATGCGTGCTCTGCTTATCTGTGCTGATAGAGCTTCAGAGAACTGGATGTGTGCACGGCTCCCACCTCGTCCAGACTGACAGGTGACTCACCGCTTGGCTTTCGTGCATTTCGTACATGTGGACGGAGACTCGGTGAGCGACATCAGTTTTTGACAAAGCCGATGGTTGTACGTCCACATCAGTTTACATTTTTTGAGTCAACCCAGTTCAAGAAGGCTGCCAAAGCTCATCACTCCTATAAAACACAATAATGACAAGTCAGTTAGTTTTACACACATTACGCTTAACTTTGGTGTGGTAGTAGCCAAGAGTCATCCCCAACTCAAACACTGAGCACCTTTACTTAAAACGTCACTCAAATGTTAAGATGTGCTGCCACTGCTGCCTTCATTCCCCCCCCGAACTCAACGTGCTGCTACCGTCATACACCCAGGGTTCAGGTCACTGAGTTAAAAACAACAGACACTGGTGATGAACCAGCACCACCTCACTGTGGGATTTTTGTACATGCCTAAAACCACCATGGACCAAAACTGATTCTTCCCCCAACAGCTTACTCCAAAGTGGAACAAACCAGTTATATTGGTGCTAAGATGGTGTCTTTGGCACGCCCCCTCCTCCAGAGCTGGCCATCTCCCTCATCGACAGTCATGTCAAACTGGTTTGTTCCACTTTGGGGGAAGAATCAGTTTTGTGTTTTTCCTTGACTGATGAAGCCTTCTGGATAGAAGGTGAAACGTTTCAGCACAACAACAACGAAAAAAGAAAGCAACTGTCCAGATGACCTGACTGAAAATTGTTGGATTGTATACCTGGATTATTGAGCCTGGACTTCGTTGACTTTGTTGGAACATTTTGCCTCCTTAATAATGATAATAATGATAATAACTGCATTAATTATGGGCTTATAAAGCTTACTGTTATTATTATTATTATTGATATTTGCAGATACTTTGAGTTTCAGTCCTGCCGTCTCTCTCAGGTGAAGTAAACAGTGAAGAAACTCGAACTTGAGCGCCCCCTGTTGGTGTCCCTGTGCACTGCAGCTGCTGGGGGTCACTGTGGCTGAAGAAATCCATATCTGTGACTTCTGGACAAACAAGTTTGACAGAACCTCGGTCTGATGTCTTTCCTCTTTCTAGTCTGGCTCACGTGCACACATTGATTGATTTGTTTTCTGCATGCAGACTGAGCAGGTCTCTGCCAGAGTTATAAGGAAAGCTGCTCCCGAACACTTCCTCTTTCTCTGGAAGCAGTTATTTTGCTGTCACGCACGGCTCTGCTGCGCCAGTTTGTTTGTTGCAGGATGTCTGCTGGTGGGAGTTCTGCTCCTCCGCGCGCTCGGCCCGTCTTCACTGGAAGCGGCAGCCTGACGCACCACTGGGAGCTGCTGCTCTCGGACTCGTGACGCGCTCAGGAGAGGGGGAGGGACCGCAGCGCTTAAATAGCCCCGCTCTGGAGCTGGAGACGCTCAGAGCGCGCACACACTCCGACCGTTACGCACCGACGCGCGGGTTTGTTTGCTTCTTTACGCACGGGACTAATCAAAAGATGATCAAGAAGATGTCTCCGTCAGAGAGCGACTTCGACATCCCTGCCAAGAACTGTTACAGGATGGTGATCCTGGGCTCCACCAAGGTGGGCAAAACCGCCATCGTGTCCCGGTTCCTGAACGGCCGGTTCGAGGAGCAGTACACCCCCACCATCGAGGACTTCCACAGGAAACTGTACAGCATCAAGGGGGACGTGTACCAGCTGGACATCCTGGACACCTCAGGGAACCATCCGTTCCCCGCCATGAGGAGACTCTCCATCCTCACAGGTACGTTCCGCTCCCGGACTTCTTAATGTGCACCGTTTAATGCGCGCGCGTCCAGAAAGTTCACCTGTTCCTCCCCCTCCTGCAGGAGACGTCTTCATCTTGGTCTTCAGCCTGGACAACCGGGAGTCCTTCCAGGAGGTGCAGCGGCTCAAGCGGCAGATCTACGAGACCAAGTCGTGCCTGAAGAACAAGATGAAGGAGAACATCGATGTTCCTCTGGTGGTCTGCGGCAACAAGGGGGACAGGGACTTCCACCGGGAGGTGCAGCAGGAGGAGATCGAGCAGCTCGTGGCGGGCGACGACAAGTGCGCGTACTTCGAGATCTCCGCGAAGCGCAACGAGAACGTGGACAAGATGTTTCAGACGCTGTTCTCTCTGGCCAAGCTGCCGCACGAGATGAGCCCGGACCTGCACCGGAAGGTGTCCGTGCAGTACTGCGACCTGCTGCACCGGAAGTCCCTGAAGAGCAAGAAGCTGAAGAACATCGGCGAGGCGTACGGCGTGGTGACCCCGTGCGCGCGCAGACCCAGCGTGCACAGCGACCTCCTGTACATTAAGGAGAAGGCCATCGGCGCGGGGCAGGGCAAAGACAAGGAGCGCTGCGTGGTCAGCTAGGAGCGCGCGGGGGCTGCCGGGAAAACCAAGTGTTGCTTCAAGGAGGCTGCGGCCGTTGGAGAGGCGCGCGCTCAGCGCTGCACGCGCAGCTGGGACGTTTGGATGCGCCCCGGGGGGTGCCGCGCGCCGTTGCTATGGACACGCGACGCGTTCCAGAAGCTGTTCTGTCAGTCAGAGTCACGTGGCTTCTGTGAGACTCGCGCGCATCCCTTATCTACAGACTCAGGAGATGTTTACATGTGTAAACTATGAATGTTGCAATCTGAAATATTCTGAATGTTTTATTGTTTTATTTATTGTCCAGACTTTCTATTTTATAATGAACTCTGAAGAAACATGGAAAAGTCCAATAAAAACACTAAAAAGAGTTCTTCCTCTTCTTCTTCCTGCTTGTGTTGCTTTCCTCGTGGATAAGAGATGGTGGACATTTTTAATCTGATCAAACATTATGATTGATGAGCAGCATCTGTTGGATGTGAGGAGTTAGTCTGATCATCTCCGAGCAGAAATGATGCTCAGCTAACAAACTGAGGAGACTCAGAGCAAAACAAACTGATGGTCCTCGGGCCAAATCAGGCCGGGGGGGTGGGGGGTGGGGTGGCTGGCTCACATGCAACTTACAGAATGATGAAAAATAAATTGAAAATTGTAAAAGAGAAAAGCATCAAGGGTCAAGGTTCTTTATTGTCATTACGTGGTACATGAGGTGGAACAAAATTGTGTACTCAGGGTCTCAGTTACAGCCCAAAATACAAAAGTATAAAAAGAAACAGTATGTAATGATCTAAGATATAATAATTTAAAATAATACGGTGTATTAAACAGCAGCCTGAACTACTGAAAAACATGAAAACATGTAGGCTATTGTTTATAATTAATTACACGTTAAAAGAGATTTTACACTCAAGCAGCAGAACAGCAGCCCAGATGTGTCAAAATACTAAAGAAAAAGAGTTTTAATGAAAAACTAAACATTTATCTGCAGATGCAATGACACCGCAGTGGAAAACAGCACATTTACAAATGACTGCATCCATGAAGCGACTGGTTTAACACCCAGCAGGTGTGCAAACGCAGGCGAGCTGCACTGGAAACACAATAATCACATTTAATCGTGCAAGAAAACCGTGCATCTGTTCTAACATGGAGTGCTGTTTCCCATGTGCAAATAAAGAGACAACCTGCGGTGGTGATGAAATGTGCTCTGCACAGAGTTTTACTGTAGTTTAGTCAAACGGAGCTCTTCTGCACAACAAGGAGAACAGGCCTGCAGAACTGCTGGTGGATTTGGGTTCACAGCCAGAACTTTTCTTTAGTCTGCAGCTTTTGTTTTGTTCAGACTTTCCTCGTGGTGTACGACGGAGCTTTAGGGCCACGCTAAGAAAAAACTAATTAAAAGCCATAAAATTACGAGAATAAAGTCGTAGGAGTCTTTTTGCAGCTCTAGTGTTTTTTTGTTTTTTTTTTCCCACTAGTGGATCCACGACGTGACCTGTCAATCAATCCAGTAGACGTGTCAGCAAATGACCAATCTGAAACTAAATGAGTCGTAATATTATCTGAACTCTGACACATAGAGCAGGTTTACTGCATTTTAACTGTGGTAAACTGAAGAATGTTGAGCATCTTGTTAAGTTTTACTTTGGTATTGGATTTACAAATAATCTGTTGGCACATCAGCATCAGATTATTATCAGTGTCAGGACGTTGAACCTGCTGACAGCAAGGTGGTACGCTCTGATGGGCTGCAGCAGCTCTGCAGGTAACGAGCAATTAGCTTCGGATTGGTCATTTGCTGACACGCCTACTGGACTGATTGACAGGTCGCGTCGTGGATCTGACTCGTGGAAAAATAATTAAAAAAAATAAACAAGAGCTGTAAAAAAAAAAAAAGTCTTGTATGACTTTATTCTTGTAATTTTATGGCTTTTAATTTTTTTTTTTTCTTAATGTGGCCCTAATCTCCGTCTTAGCGGTGACTGTAAAAAAGCAAGAAGGAAAGAAAGATGCTCAAAGTGCTTGAGTGTTAGCACATCTGTGTGTGAAGGGTTAAAAACAAAAGAATCAGATTAATGGAATAATGTATGGTATTTTGTAAATAGTTGGCAGCATGATGGATCAGTGGTTAGCACTGTTGCCTCACATTAAGAAGGTTCTGGATTCAATCCCTGGTTGGACCTGCTCCACAGTGCCAAACGTGCACGTTAGGCTGCCTTCAGGTCCAGATGTTTGAGACCCAGATCTGTGGTCTCAGTGGATCACATGAAGGTTAATAATAAAAATAAGTTTTCTGCTTTTACTTCAAAATTGTGCTGAAACCATATAAAACTGTACAGTAACCCCTAACAATGAAATGAATTGGCCAATAAAAACATTAAAGAAGCCATGTTTTCATTTAAAATGTTAAAATAATAATAATAAAATAATAAAATGTCGTCTGCTTTTTAATAACAATATAGAGCTTAAAGTTGTGCATTAATGACGTCAAACACAAACAACTCCCTGTCAACTTTAGTTTAATTTCACTTATTTCACATCATGAGTACAGTATGTGAAATAAACAAATAAATAAACAAATAACAACTGACTGTCCGCCTCAGTTGAAGGGAAACAAGATGTTCAGTGACCACCAAGCCTTGAGTCTTGGCGCTTCCTGTGGGAGCTGCAGAACCAGAACCCTGCAGTCGGGTTCACTCCATCCTGGACTGGAACGGCACCGACTGAGAAGCAACGTCTTCAAGTTCCTTCCACGAGTTCTTCTGGACGAATGTTTTATGGTCCGGTGAGACAAAGACTCAGTCATTTGTTCATGGCAACAAACAACAACGTTAAGTGTAAGTACGGTGGTGGTGGCATCATGCTGTGGTTCTGCTGCTGGATGATGGGGCGGGGGGGGGGGGGGGGG
>NC_056514.1:16907256-16914971 GCF_014905685.2 Nematolebias whitei | reverse complement strand
GCTTCCTTCAAATTCTTGAGATCTGATGATCCCAAACATCAAAACTGTTTCAGATTGGACAAATCAGGCTCACCTTGTTTCTGGACTGGCCTTCCTGAAGGCCTTAAAGCTTGTGAACAGTTGCGTGGCACAACACCACCTCCAACATCCTCCAGAGTCAGAAGCTCGATGATGGAAACAGCAGGTGTGGTCCAAAAAAGAACCTTTAAATAAAATCAATGAAAACCTCAGATGATCATGACATATTTGAGGAGAAGATGCATATCTTTTGGCATAACCCTTGAAGAAACAAGTCATGTTGCAACATTTTCTTTTCTTTTATTTTACCAGTGTGGTTTAATTTATGTGAGCTTTAAATTCTGCTTCATTTGAACTCTGAGAGGAAACAGCCCAGTTCTGCCAGTGAGGAGCTGCAGAGATCCTGTGTATGTGTATGTGTGTGTGTGTGTGTGTATGTGTGTGTGTGTGTGTGTGTGTGTGTGTGTGTGTGTGTGTGTGTGTGTGTGTGTGTGTGTGTGTGTGTGTGTGTAAAGAGTCAGGGACTCACTAGAACCCAGACTCCAGTGTACCACAGTGTGCTCCACATGGAAACACAACAGCAGCTAACATTTCTCACAGGTTGATATTTGTCCATGAAAGCAGCACTTTGAGTCCTAAACACTGACATAAGATCAGAACGCACGTTTGATTTACGGTGAGGCGGTTCTTCACCAGTGTACCGTACCGAGAGGGAAGGACAGAGCCTTGATGTAAAGAAGCACAGAACATGCTGGTCTGCACAACGAGGAGTTGTAAGGATGAGAAACTAGGCCAGAATAATTCTGTGTCCACCAAAAACAACCAAAAACAACCACAAAGAGCCCAAAACAACCCAAAACAGTCCAAAACAACCAAAAACAACCCAAAACAGCCAAAAACAACCAAAAACAGTCAAAAACAACCCAAAACAGTCCAAAACAACCAAAAACAACCCAAAACAGCCAAAAACAACCAAAAACAGCCAAAAACAACCAAAAAGAGCCCAAAACAACCCAAAACAGTCCAAAACAGCCAAAAACAGCCAAAAACAACCAAAAACAGTCAAAAACAACCCAAAACAGCCAAAAACAGCAAAAATAACAGCAAAAAAAACAACCAAAAACAACGATAAAACAACCAAAAATAACCCAAAACTGCCAAAAACAGCCAAAAACAACAACAACAAAAAAACAGCCCAAAACAACAACAACAAAAACCAGCCCAAAACAAAAAACAACCAAAAACAGCCAAAACAGCTAAAGACAACCAAAAACATACAAAAACAATGTTCCCTTACAGGAAACACTTGGAAAGATGTTTGATGCAGATCTGTCAGCTTTATCATGTCTGAACCTCAACATGACACTTTGGACACTTTCTAACTTTCACAGGAGTGGAAGATGTTAGAAGTTAATCATCTATCCATGCTATTGTTTGTGTGGCTCTTTGCAAAATATCTCATGAACCATACAGCCATTATCTTTACCCGCTTCTTTCTTTTCGGGTCACGGGGGTCACTGGTACGCATATCCAGCAGTCACTGTGTGAGATGCAGGGGACACCTGGACAGGTCTCCAGTCCATCACAGGGACACATAGAGACAAACGAGACAAACAACCATCTGATCCAGTTATTTGTGAACAGGTTTGTTTAACAAGCACGAATGTTTAAAAATTGTTACTCCGTCTATATATGAGAATGATCTCTTTGAGACATTTTTATCCTTTATCGATGGCATTCCTGATATTTACCATGTTTTCTTTTAATTAGTGACACCTTCTGTTCAGGAGGAGAACTGCAGCAGCTCTGTTACAAGCAGCAACAAACACTATGAATGTGCCTCAACTTGATCATGTGGTTAATACTGCAGGAAGAAAACATTTAAAAAGGAACAACAACCTTTACGTTATTATTTATACATCAAATGTGTTTAGCTGCTGAGAGCATCACAGCACTCATTTTTGTGTATTGTTTGTTTATTATGCGTCAGGTTTTATATAAGCATTTTAAAATTTAGCAATAAGACTTGTTTGTGAGAGCTATTTTTAGAGAATAAACATTTAGTTTAAATAACTGACAGAATATTTGTTTTGCTTTATTGTATTGCTTCTGTTGATCTACCTCATATTGAACTGCATTATTTTTAATATTCTTTTATCCACTGCATTGCTGATAGTGTATTGAGTGAACATTTCTTTTAATATAAAAAATAAATAAATAAACACAACAAAACTGTATTTTGACTTCATCCCAGTCAGCTGTTAGCTTGACTCCCTTCAGAGAGCTTCAACCTTTTATTCTGTTCATTCTAGTCACTTCCTGCTGCAGGTAAGATACTAACTGCTGACAACAACTCCACAGAGCCCCACAAAAAAAATAAAAATAAAAACTATCCCTTTAAGTTCAAAAGTCACTTTTTCAGGCTGTTCTCTGTGCTACTAAAACTTCTTTTATTTATTTATTTTAATCAGTCATGAGGACGACCAGCCTGACGCCACGTCATCACAGACGCAAGGACGGATAAAGATGCTATTGTTTTATTAGGGATCACAGATACAGTGAAGGTTGGGATTATGCAACGTCTTATCTGGCCTCGAGTGTATTCAAGAATGTCTGGGAGTGAAAGGAAATCCAGCCAGCCTCTTGCAGAGATGTTAACAAAGTTACTGCAGCAGAAATGAACGCAGACCAGAGGAGCCGTGTGAACGTAACACAACATCATCTAATGTAAAACTTCTCATAGTTTAGAGAATGTTCATCTTTACTTAAGACACTTGAGACCCTACTGTCCAGTTATTTCCTAGTCTAGATTGTTTGAGTTTAAATATATAATAATAAAAATGATGTTTTTAACTTTACAAAGGGTGCAGGTTTTTACAGGACTGGACCTCTAGCCCTCCGCCCTCAGACAGGACAGATGTCAGAGGGAGCATGTGATGACATGCAGGTTGTGTAGAAGGCCTTTGGCAGCCCAGCCAACAAGGTGGAGGATGTTCTGCACCACCTTCATGCTTCACACAAACCAGATCACCAACATGCTCATGGTTGTTGTCAGTCTTCACAACCTCCAGATAGATTGATGGTCGGAGGCGCAGAGGTTTGTGAGGAGAAAGACAAACATGACACCCGTCAACAGTGCAAGCTCCAGATGTTTGAAGCCACGAGTCGTAGTTTCTGTTGTAGTTGTAGTTGTAGCCTCTGAGTTGTAGTTTTTACTGTGTAATGTCCAAGTTATTATGGCATGAATTCTGTTTTTGGGGTGGAAATTTGTGTCTGGTCATCATGTGATATGGCAAACAGTACATGTTTTAAACATGGCAAAGAATTAAGAAATAAACTGGTAAAACAAAACAATCCATGTTTCTGATATTATTCAAACCAAACTGAAGCTAAATAAGTAGTTGGTCAGTGGAGATCCAAATGGAAATGCACATTAGACCCAACACACAGGAGTGAGGATGACGTCACCAAGCGGTATGTAGGCAGCTATAGGTTGATGAATGTGCAATTATTTGCATTTTGTTAAAATATAATACTTATCTATGGGTCACTTGAATGAAATGTCTAAAATATAATCCTAAAGAATGTTTTGGTGCAGTTTTATGAGCTGGCCCAACAACTAACCATGATCTTAAGGAGAAAAGACTTTTTTTCTTTCGCTATTTTACCTGCTCACTAGCAAAGTTCTTTTCCAGTTGGGATATCCAAAATACAGTTCAAGGTTTCCTCTTTTAGATGAAGTAAAGAAAAACAACAGTGGGATATAGAAACAAAATGGTTTCAGAATAATTTTCCATGGTTTATCCTGATTGACAAGACAAATCAATTTATATCTCTGGAACCACTTATGACACCAGGATGATCAAATATTACTGTAGCTTCTAAAGACAGGATTCTGAAAAGATTCGTTTGAACCAAATCTGACTCAATCTTCGGTTATTTTTTATTTTTTATTTTTATTAACATCACTGGAATAGAACTGAAATTTGTTCTAAATGTTCAAATTAAATCAAGAGCCACCAAAACACATGCCCAGAGAATTACTGAACTGTGGTAATTTGAAAAAAAACGATGATGAAGTGAACATTTTCAATTCAGATAAAAGAGCTGGCTTTGAATGTGCAACACGTCTCAGTTAACAGTAAAACACAAGCTGGACTTCACATAGCATCCTTGTTTTACTGACGAGGCTGAAAGAGGCTGAGAACGGTGGTTTGAGGTGGAGTGGAGGAGTGCTGCAGTATGATGATAGAAGAGTGAGGTGCCAGCAGAGATGGTGGGGGTGGGGGGTCAGTTGAGTGTGAAGGGTTTGATGACGAATGCATGCATGTGGGAAACGATGAATGACAGCTGCACTGCTCAGACTCTGAGCTTCAGTGTTGTGGATCCCCCCCCCCCCCCCACTTTAGGCTTCTGGATGTCATCTTTCATGTTTCTATAACCTTTTCGTTCACGTGTGAGGGAACAATGGAGTGTGAGACTGCAGATCGGTGCAGCTTTTGCAGTATTGCATACTATGTGCTGGTCCATTTTGGTGAAAAATGAACTGAGCTGTATGGTGAAGCTCTCTGTTTACCGGTCGGCCTACGTTTCCACCCTCACCTATGGTCACAAACTTTGGATAGTACGTGAAAGAGTGAGATTGCACATACAAGTGGTCAAAATGAGGTCTTTTTTTCCAGGATGCTAGCTGTGCTCTCTTTTAGAGCTATGGTGAGAAGTTCACTTATCTGGAACGAACTCATTGTGCAGCCGCTTCTCCTCCACATCAAAAGGAACCAGTTGAGGTGGTTTGAGCATCTGGCAAGCATGCTTCCTAGATGCCTCCCTTGTGAAAAATGTATGGTTATGTCAAACTGGGAGGAGACCCCTGGTAAGGATATGCTAAAGAGACTATTTTGCTTGGCCAGCTTAGAAACACCTTGGAGTCCTCCCAGAAGAGCTGGAAGAGATGTCTGTGGAATGAAATGTCTGGACTTCCCTTCTCAAGCTGCTGCCCGAAACCCAATTCCAGTACAAGAGGTAGACATTGGATGGATGGATGGATGGATGTACAGGTGCATGGAAGTTGGATGGATATTTGGAAGGAAGGATTGATTGGATGGATGGATGAATATTTGGATGGATTGGCTGGGTACATGGATATGAATGAATGGATGTGAGGATGGATCAGTGGATTGAAGGAAGGATGGATGGTGGATGGAAGGAAGGATGGATGGTGGGTGGATGGATGGATGAATGGATCTACAGACAGACAGACAGATTGTCATGTTCGGCCGTCAGGTGCGTTTGAACTCACGTGCAGGAGGATGACAGGAGGCTCGATGAAAAGATCAAAAGTATTTATTTTAACAAAACAAAATCAAAACGCTGACAGGGCAGCTACTCACAGATTAATCGGATGGACGGAACGGAAGGCTGAACACAACACCATAGAAGGACAATCCAGAGACAAAGACAAGACAGAAGAGAGCTGAATATATGCACACACTGATTAGGACAATGACAGACACCTGAGGTGATTAACGAGACACAGGTGAGACAGGGGCTGAACACAAGGAGGGAAAACACAGAGAGCTGAATCAGGAAACATGAACAGACAGAGACGCGACAAAAACCCAGAAACTCTACAGTCACCCCCACTCAAGGGATGGCTCCTGACATCCCAAGGACATGCTACATTCAGCTTGGGTGGGAGGTGGGACAAAAGAGGACAGAGCAGGACGAGTAGACACAGGCCCAAAAGAACAAAAAACTGGCAGGAATAAACCCTGGGAAACACCAAACACAAAGACCCCGGACCCCATCCCCGAGTCAAGGTGGGCAGTCAGGAGGCCATGCAGGGCAGGACCAGTACTCAGGAGGGCGACCAGGTGACCGTCCTTGATGAGGCAGGAGATCAGGAGGGCGACCTGGAAATCATCCATCCCCAGGCCAGAGTTCTGGTGGGCAGCTAGGAAACCATCCACCTGTGGGCAGCAGTGATGTGCCTTTGAGTCCTCCTGAACTCGGGCAGATGAAGACCTCAGCCGACAGACCATGGGCGAAGACCTTGGAGGGTGAGCCAGGGGCAAAGACGTCAAAAGACTGACCATGTGCGCCACAAGGCAAGGACCCTGAGCTCTCTGCAGACCAAAAATCTTCTGCGGTAGACGCAGGAGCGAGGACCTCCGGAGACGAGCCAGGAGCGAGGACCTCCGGAGACGAGCCAGGACCTCCGGAGACGAGCCAGGATCTTCTGCGGTAGAGTGGATCTCAGCAGAAGAGTCGGGAGCGAGAACCTCAGCCGAAGAGTCAGGAGTGAGGACCTCAGATGAGCTGGGGGCCTCAGGTGGGCCGGGATCTTCTGCGGTCGATCCAGGAGCGAAGACCTCAGTTGACGAGCCAGGAACGAGGATCTCTGGCAGACCAGGAACAAAGATCTTGGGCGGAGCAGGAACGAGAACTGAAATAGGAGAGTCAGGAGACTGGACTGCAGCTGTAGAGCCAGGAGTCAGGGCTGCAGCTGAAGAGTCAGGAACTGGAACCAGAACTGTAGCAGGAGAGTCGAGAATCAGATTTGCAGCTGGAGAGTTGGGAATCTCTGCAGAAGTGGGGATCAGAGCTGCAGGGACAGGGTCCGGAGCTGCAGCTGAAGGAGATGGGGTCAGGGCTGCTGCAGCAGGAGAACCAGAGACCAGAGCTGCAGCAGGTGAGTCAGGGACCAGGACTAAAGCTAGAGAACCAGGAACAGGGACCAGAGACGGGACTGCAGCTGGAGAACCAGGGACCAGAGACGGGACTGCAGCTGGGGAACCAGGGACCAGAGACGGGACTGCAGCTGGAGAGCCAGGGACCAGAGACGGGACTGCAGCTGGAGAGCCAGGGACCAGAGACGGGACTGCAGCCGGTGGAGATGGGGCCAGAGCTGGGGCTGCAGCTGGAGGAACGGGGACCAGAGACGGGACTGCAGCTGGAGGAACGGGGACCAGAGACGGGACTGCAGCCGGTGGAGATGGGGCCAGAGCTGGGGCTGCAGCTGGAGGAACGGGGACCAGAGCTGCAGGGACAGGGTCCGGAGATGCAGGATATGGGGTCAGGGCTGCTGCAGCAGGAGATGGAGGAGTGTCCACTTGGACCTCCTCGAGGCTAGGTGGACCAAGATAGATCGCCACCAGAGAAGCCTGCCACCATTCCAGCTCCTCCAGTGAGGGAGGGCTGGACTGCTCCTCTGGCAAGTGTGGACACGGGTACCTCCCCCCCAGAGAAATCTTCTGCCGTTCAACCGGCGACCGAGGGCTGGGCTTCCCCATCGCCTGCGAAGCTCTCTCCTCCTTGCGCTGGATTTGGGGAGGACCAGCAGTCCCCCCCCCACCCTCTCAGATGATCTTGTGGGACAGCTAGGAGGAGAACGACGAGGTGGTGGGCAGCGGGGTGCAGCAGCGTGATGAGCAGATGAGGAGGAGTGAGACGGAGAGGCCGAGGACCCGGGTTTGATGGCCAGGCGGGTTCCCCAAAATGGATTCTTTATTCTCTCCTCCCTTTCTCTGTCGCGCTGAGCGGTCTTCTCCGCCTCACGAGCCAAAAACTCAAACAAAGTAATCATCCTCCTGCTGGGTTCAGAAAGGTCTCCGGATTCTGTCATGTTCGGCCATCAGGTGCGTTTGAACCCACGTGCAGGAGGATGACAGGAGGCTCGATGAAAAGATCAAAAGTAT
>NC_056514.1:16881987-16897256 GCF_014905685.2 Nematolebias whitei | reverse complement strand
TGAAACAGATCAGCAGCAACATGAAACAGATCAGCAGCAACATGATATGGTTTTTCACAGTGATTATTCTGGGCAGAGTATCTCAGAGAGATTGTGGCTCTGAAGAAGGTCAAGAAGAGCTCCAAGAACCAGCTGGCATCCTGCCAGAGATTCTGGGCCAAGCTAAACCCCGGGCACCTGCAGCACCTAAATAGCATGCACGTCATCACAGCTACCACGTGCGTGCTGGCAGACTTTGAGGATGAAAGCAGTATCAGAACCGTCCTGATGGAGTTGGTGAGGAGCAGGAACCTGCAGCAGGTCATCAATAACCTGCCACCTGCATCATGAAGGACCTCACTCACCCAGCACACATACTTTTTGCCCCGCTCCCCTCAGGAAGGAGGTTGAGGAGCATTAAGTGTAGAACCACTAGACTGAGGAACAGCTTCTACCCTGAGGCTGTTAGACTAATGAATCTCTGCCCAGTACACGGAGCCGAACCTGCTGGAGCACACTGGCTCCACGGAGCGCAGCTGGTCCAAGTGGATCATGGAGCACCAGAAGTGGCTGCAGACTCCGTGGTGCAGCCGGGTCAGGGGACCTGCAGGTTGGAGCCGTGGGCCTGCAAGACCAGTGGGCTGCTGCGTGTGCTCAGCTCCACGGATGTGTACAGGTCTTTGGACTGATGACATTACATTCTAAATAACCTGTTAGCTTTTGATGTTCTAAGCAGTGAAGACAACTTTGTGATCAGATCTCTGTCTCCATCAACAGAAACAACTTAAGACCTTCAACCAAAACACCTCTATCTCCAGCTCTTCTACCAAATGCCAAATGCTACGGCTAAATATACAAAATAGTTTTCAGTCATTGGTTCAGAGCACCAGCTGCCATGTTTTTTCATCTTTTTCAGATCTTATGGTTCTTCATCATTGAGGGTTGTTTCCGTATCTGACTTGGCTTTTTGACCACAGTTCCATAAAGGGCACTGTCAGAGGAATGTAGGTAAACATTTATGGATTTATATCACTAACTAATGTTAAATTAATGTTGAACCCATGTGTGTGAGGTCAGAGAGTGTTTGTCTGCTCAGGGAGGAGCTGATTTGAGCCTGCACATGCAGCTCGCAGACTGAGGTCACCATCTGATAAGCATTATAAAAAAACACTTCCTGCCTCACTGTCGGTCGCAGATTCTCACTGACGAGGCTCAAAGTTTGTAACTTTGTTCATCTGTAAAAGCCTTTTCGTGACCGTCTGCCCTCACAAGTAAAGACCAGTTAAAAATCTTCTCTTGTCCTCAGAGCGGCTTATTGGAGTAAATAGAACTGAAGAAATTATATTTATTTATCTAACAGCCATGTCTGATCAGGACTGTTCAGACTACAGATGAGTGTACCTGCATGGTCCTGCTTGTTGGTGAAGTGGCTCATGGTCCGGTTCCTGATGGTTTTTACCAGTTCTAAACTGGTGGCATTGCTCGAAACCTTTCATTATAAAGAAGAAGTAAGCATTGTGTGTCTTTCTTATGTCACATTAAACTTCCATGAGCAGACGTTGAACCTGTGGCCCTCAGTGTTGCCCATTGCTTTGTGCTTCAGAAGAGTTTGAAGAACATGTTGCCTGGAAAACACTTCCTGATCAAGAACGGCTGTAGCTTTTGACTTCATGGTGTTCTTGATGTACTTAATAGGAGCTTGGCTGCTCCTCACCTGTTTTTAAACCTCCAGCAGCATTGTGCATTGTTTGTGTTTTATTTATTAGCTGCGTTTCAACCAGCATATAAAAGGATGACGGTATAACTGATTACTCCCCTCGATTATAATCCTACAAAATCCCTGATTTGTGTAAGTGAACCAGAAAGAACTGGTACTGTGCTGAAATCAAAGGGAGCTCAGAGGTTCACGTTATTCTTCATTTTCAGACTTATTTTTCATTATTATTCTATCACAGTGCTTTGGTAAAGATATGTTCTTTGCAGGACTTTCTAATTGCGTCACCTTTGAACCGTGTGCAGGACATGCATCTTATGAGAAACATGGTACGCTGAGGAGCTCTTTATGAGGACAGATGATTTGTGTGTCCTGTCAGTGAAATCTGCTCCCACAAAGGCTTCAAACCGGAGCAGACGAGACCCTGGAGCACAGATTAAATTACAAAATGACATAAGGCGCTTCCATCAAAGCTTCTTCTGATGCAAGTTTTAAGCATGTGTTCGTGTGTGAAGGGGCGGAGGCAGATCCTCTGACGCACATTTCGCAAAAAGCAACACTAACAGGCATCTTGTGGCAGCTAAACTGGTCAAGTCTGCTCCTGGATGTGTTTCATCCTGAGTGGGCCTGCGCGCCGCTGTCTCAAGGACTTAATAGTCTTGTTGTGGTACATGTGCTGACCTCATGTTGCTATGATTAGCCACTCTGCTGCCCGTTAATGATGGCTGCTTTTTAGTAGCATCATATTAGTGTTTATTCTGGAGACCACGAGTCCTCGCTCTGTTTCAGAGCATTCTAGAATTGCGCCGCTCATGGTAGCTGCATGTTGGAGTAGCTCTCTTACATTCTGAGATTTTGCTTTTGAAAACTTTAATTCCTGTTTTGTCTGAATGTAAATCGCTTTTTTGGGATGATTACTTCCTCTGGTATCAGATGCTGTGCCACTAGAAGGATTTTTACTGAAACCTTTTTTACTTTTAAACATTTGTTATGATGCGTAACCATAACAACAAGGTAGTTTTCTACAACTGGGAGCTGCTGATGAATGTCTCAAATGCTCAAATAAAACCTCAACTACAGCCCCAAAATCCCAAATGTGTTGAAAAGGAGGTGCCGTGGATGCATCTCTGTCTACCTGGAGGTGGTGCTCGAGTGTCAGACCGCCAAGATCTTGGAGGTAGCGGGAAACACAGCTCGTGACAGCAGGAGGACTGAGATCTCCCTCGACACCTGCAGTTAAGTCCGCGGTGACGAGGGGTGTGGCAGCTGCTGGGAGAAATGGCCATCGCTGAGGGAGGAGTTCTGCCTGACGTTCAGGCAGTCCTGCTGCCCAAAAGGACCGAGAGGTCTGCCGAGTCTGGGTGGGCGGATCGGCATCTGCAGCCAGTTTCTTCGGATCCGCTGCGGGACGGACTGCTGCAAGAGATCCTTCCTGTCCAAACCATCAGCATCTATAACAACTCTAATGAAACCAGGATGCGCTACATCAACAATTAATTTCCCTTTGGGATTAATAAAGTATTTTTGAATTGAGTTGAATTCTTAACTTACTAAAAAAAATAAAAAAAACAGGTTTTACAAAATGACAGCAGAGATAGAAATGTTTAAAGTAGTTTTGAAAAACAGACATTTTAGTGGAAAAGTTTAAAAATAAACTCCTAAGCTGCACTATTTTCCTGAAAAACAAACTGATTTCATTTCCTGCAAATGGTTCAAACCCTGGTTGTTGTTTGTGTTTTTGTTGTGCCATGGTCAATCAGGACTGAGTGCTGTGGCAGAACAAAAATATAGTTTCTATAAAAAGACTTGTACTCTCAAACAAAAAAAATAAAAAATAAAAGTCCTTCTCATGTGTTGACAACAGTCCTGTTAGTGTTCATTATTAAAGCAGAAAACTGGAGGGGAGAATATCCTGATGCATGCTCAATAATCCAGGCAGAAAAATCTAAAAAAGTTAAATGGAGGGGAAAATGTTTATATTTTCAACATCCAGTCAATTTCATGGCTTATTTTTATTTATTTATTTTTTGCAAATACTCACTTACTCCTTTACCTTTTTCATTTAAATCCCAGTACACAGTTATAGCACTGTTAGTACTCGGAGCATGTGTTATGAAGGACTCAGCTAGTGCCACACTAAGTTTAAGACTTTGTTGTGCCGAGCAGCTTGTATCAAATTGATTCCACAGAAAAACATAAACTGTCATCTCTCCTGCTGCCGGTCGGGATATTCTTACCACAAGACCTGAGTTTTGAAACTGAAGCCTTGTGGATGTCATGCATATCGTTCCACCTTCAGAGGCGAATGATGCGGAGGCATTCATCGCATCTTTAAGTTGTATCAGCAGCTCCTGTTCAATGAGAAGGAGGCCCGGGGGCAACAGTTCTCTAAGCATCACTTTGGTCACCTCTGCTGACAGGCATCATCATCACCGTGTTAGTGTCAGTGTTTCTGAGCAGCACTTGTTTTATGAAAACACACCGTCTCTGGGAAATCTGCTGAAGTCACGAGTCACATTGAGTGTGACAAGCCTTCGTTTGCAGGAAATGAAATTTGTAACGTTTATCGTGTGTGCCACAGAGGACACAGTTGTCAAACAAAGTTAAATCAGGTCCTCTGGACCGTTTATTTGTGTTGAAGTGTTTCATCTTTCATCCAAAAGACTTCATCTGACTGAGGAGTTGCAACAAACTCAATTTAACATGGTTGGATTTAAAACCTGGATTATTGAGCATGAACTTGTGAAGACACAGTTGTGTTCTGCAAAGCTCTTTTTTTTTTTTCATTTAGCCTTTATTTATCCAGGTAGTCTCATTGAGCCACGAGAACTCATTTTCAAGAGAGACCTGTTTAGGGAGCAGATGGTGGGGGTTGAGTGCCTTGCTCAGGGGCCCAGAGTGGGGCGAATAAGGGTGGAGGCAGGTGTGAGCGTTTCACCTTTTCCACCCACATTTTGATGTTGTCAGTATCGGGAGGTGAACCTACGACTTTCCGATCACAAGCCCACCTTCTAACCTCTGCGCCACCACTCCCCCATATGCTTTTATATATATATTCCATATGCTTGCATTTGCTGCGCAGTTTTGCGATAAACTTAAAATACAATCTCTTATGTAATATTATTATACTGGCAGTGTGTATCATCACACACTGACCAAAAAACAGTTTAATTATTATTAATAATTATTAGATGTTTGAGCAAAAATAACTACGTACATACAACTCTCCTCTGAACATTAGATGACCTCAGTCAAAAAGGCAACAGGTGATATGTACAATTCTGTTTAATATTTTTGGTCTTATCCTCCTTTGATTGGCTGGATTTGTTTTTTTCTCCGTTAATGTTCCTGTGTAATTCTGGATAACTAAACCACCATTAGCAGTTAATCAGTAGCTCTGAGTTTGCTTTCCTCCCTGAGTAAACACCAGCAGGTGGATGGCTCCACAGGCGGGGCCCAGGATGTCCTACATGCCACGTGCTAATGTTGACATCCACAGGGAACGTCTGGAGCTGACTCTGATGATTGAAGAACATTCTTTCGTCAATTAAAGACTTTGTGCAGGATCTAGTTTTCTAATCCATTTGTTGTTATCTGATGCAGAGGTGTGATAGAATCACTGCAAGCCATTGCAGGTTTCTGCAGGTCCAGCTGCCTCACTGTTCGGTGTCTTAGACTCACATTTCCATCTGTGACATTTCTGATGTTCTGTGCAACTTTCTTTGGACACCTTGACCAACTGACCAATAGTTGTACCTTGAATAATGCAACTGTTGCACGTTTAACAGACAAAAACCCACACATGTGTAGTGAACTAAGCCTCAGGTCAAAATCTGGCCCTGAGGGCCTTCCTGGGACAAGAACTGTTATTTCATTGATTTGAGTCCAGAAACACAAATTAAGCTCATCCAGAGACTTTCTGAGTGTGTCCTGCACTGGTCAATTGAAAGAACACTCTCTTTTTTATTATCATTACTATTTTACAATGTCTTAATAATCAAAAGTGTGTTTAGTTCAAACCATTTTAAATGTTGAAGTGAACTACTCATTTTAAATCAACTGTGAAACAGTATAAATGATTTTTAATCCTCATTCAAAGTAGAAATCAAGTTAATGTCTGTTACAAGAGTAATTATGCATTTTTTGATCTTCTGTCTGAAATGAGCAAGTCGTGATGTGGGTCAGAAGTCAAGTTTCGGTCAAAAACATGTTTATTGGAACGAAATGTCATGTTTAACTTTTTCAGATAGATAGAAGAGGACTGGCTCCAAAATGTCTCTGTTCTTCAAAACATCTTTCTGTCTGTTCTTAAAACAATCTACTCTTTCTCCTTGACTTTTAATGATCCTCTTACGTCACTAAGACCACACCCCTGTTGGTTCTTTCAACCAATCAGGAAGTTCTCAGAGGAACGGGAACTGACCTCTTTAAAAGGGTCAACACTTCCTAGTTCTACGCAGAACGGAGAACAAGAGTTCCACGCAGAACGCAGAACAAAGTTCCGAGTCTCGTGGGGATTATGGAATCTTCCACATCTGAGTGGAACCTCTGACGTGCTCACAGCTCATGTGAGTCCACCTGAGAGGTGAGCGTGGTGTTGAACGAAGTACCGTCACTACTTCGGACGATTCGCAGCTGTTCCTACGGAGACGCTGGAAAGGTAGCGTTAAATGGAACTCCGTACCAGTGGAGACATCTTCTACAAGGTAACGAGTCCCTCACTACCTAAGTGTACCGAGGTGGAGCTGGGTTCGGATGGAGGGTGCCGTTCGTTATCAACCCACTTTTCCCTCATCCATCTCTCTCCATTTAAACTTCATTTTCCCATCTTTAAAACTCTTCTATCTTGCCAGTAAATCATCCAGATATTTTCAGAAATGTCTGTTGTAAAGCTGCAAGTGATACCATGGCCGTATGGTTCTCATTGTAAAGCAAGTTAATTAAGCTGTTATTGTAATCAATCTGCCAATTAATGTAAATGTGTGATGTTGTTTTAAATCGTTTTAATAAACGACCCACTGTTGTTGGTGAGTCAGAAATTAAAACACGTTTCCGTCCACATTTAATCATTCAATGCACGATAGTACTCAGTCCAGAAAAATGAAAGAATCCGTTTAAATTATGAATAATATCTGACAGGTATATGTTCATTACACATGCACAACAAATCGATCACTCTTGAGGCACCCTTCCACACTACTTTACTGAAACCTGGTGCATGTATAAAGGTGACGTAAGGAGGCTGGACTCACAAAAATTGTGCTTTGACGAACTAAAAAAAAATTGTTAAAGTAAAAGAGGAAGAGGGGCAGGTAACGCTCTCGCTTTGAGTTTATTCTCTGTCGCATGCGTGTTGTGGGGGACAAGCGTCCAGAGCGTCACCAGCTGAGGAGGTGTCACAGTGACACGGTTCAGGCATGGCTCCGCAAACGACAAGACAGACATATTTGTTCATAACTTTATTATTAGTGAGTCTGAGAGTTGTCGGATTTTAGCAAACAGTTGCCGAACGCACCCTGACACAATAAGAATGGTGGAAAAAATCAAATAAAACTAATCCCTGCCGCAAAATGTTCCACGGGGTCACATGCACCCCCCCCCCCCCCGGCATTGCTCCAGGCCCCCCCAGGGGGGCACGCCCCACTATTTGAGAAGGACTGCATTAATCACTAATAATATAAAAACATTACGTCGAACAGCTGCACAAACATGAGTCTGTGTGAGGGTCCAACAGAAAGTTCTGACCTGTGTGAGTAGGTTTCCTGTAAACTTGAATGTTGAGGCTTCCATCTCTGTCCATTCATTCAACCTTTATTTAAACAGATAAATCACATTGAGCCTTGAAGACTCATTTACAAGTGAGACCTGTTTGGACAGACAGAAACAGTGGTTAACTGGACTCATGTAGGAGTTGGAGGCGAAAAAAATTCCTATCAGACTTTTTTCTTGGCTTAGAAAAACCCCTGATCCATGACCACCAAACAGTCCATAAAGAAAGCCTGTTGTTGTTGTTGTTGTTGATGTCCTCTCTGGAGTTGTTGTCCACAAAGTTGATGTTTCTGCTTAACACTTTTACTTCTTTCCATGCACTGGAATACAAACTCTCTGTCATTATAACTTTACACCACTAGGCTGAACATGTCCCCACAAAGACAGAAGGAACAGAACCACTTGTGGGGATTCTAACTGGACCTTTGTCAAAATCAGCAAACAAATCCAAAAAAATATGCTGCAGAACAGAATGGTGAGAAGAGCCAACATCATCCCAGATGTTGCTGAAGGATCTGAAAAACTCTGAAGGATTTTCTCCAAACACAACACTCTGGCACATTTTAAATCCAACAGGATCCTCAGACAGAGGCTGGTCCATCCCAAGAACAGAACCCCCAAACCAAAACTGGGCAGTGTGATGTCTGCAGTTCATTAAAGTAAAGAATGATCAGACTTTTATATTGGAAAAACTTAACAACCTCTCCAGCGACACATGGCTCAACAGTTGAGAGCAGCTTTTCAGGCCCAGACTCAACGTTCCACCTACACCTCAAGTATAAGCGACATTCTGCTGAGGACCTGTTGGTCTTCAGCAGCAAAGAGATGGTTTGAGAGGGGGGTGAAGGAAGCCATTTATGTAAAAATATACATAACATAAACATAACCTTGACTCTGGAATTATAGCCAACTATAGACCTATATCTAATCTAACTTTCATCTCAAAAATTCTATAGAAAAAAGTTGCAGGTCATTTGCGTGAACATCTACAAAAATAAATAATCTGTTTGAAGAGTTTCACTCAGGGTTTAGAGCTCATCATAGCACAGAAACAGCACTAGTAAAAGTCACTAATGATATTCTCATGGCCTCAGACAATGGACTTGTGTCTATACTGGTCCTGTTAGACCTCAGTGCTGCATTTGATACAGTTGATCATAATCATTTACTACAGAGACTTGAATATGATGTTGGAATTACCGAATCAGCTCTGAAATGGTTTAAATCATATCTATCTGATAGATTCCAATTTCTAAATGTAAAAAATGAATCTTCAACATACACCAAAGATGGTCATGGAGTTCCTCAAGGTTCAGTACTTGGACCAATACTCTTTGCTTTATATATGCTTCCATTAGGTAAAGTTATTAAACAGCATGGGATAAATTTTCATTGTTATGCTGATGATACACATTTATATTTGCCCATGAAACCCAATGAATTGAATCAGCCTACTTAGACTACAAGCATGTCTTAATGACAAAAACCTGGATGACTCTTCATTTTCTCCTTTTAAACTCAAACAAGACTGAGGTTTTGGTTTTTGGACCTGAGCACCTTAGGAATGAATTTTTCAGTCTTTCTCCCTCCTTAGATGGCATTAATCTGTCCTCCAGCTCTAATGTTAAAAATATTGGTGTTATTTTTGATCAGGACATGTCTTTTATCCCCCACATTAAAAACATTACTAGAACTGCCTTCTTCCATCTGCGTAATTTCACAAAAATTAGAAACATCTTATCTAAAAATGATGCAGAAAAACTGGTCCATGCATTTGTCACGTCGAGACTGGACTATTGCAATGGTTTATTATCTGGGTGTCCAAATACTTCTTTAAAACATCTTCAGTTAATCCAAAATGCTGCTGCCAGAGTCTTAACTGGAGTTAGTGGGAGAGATCATATCTCTCCAGTTTTAGCTTCTCTCCATTGGCTCCCTGTCAAATCCAGAACAGAATTCCAAATCTTACTTCTAACCTACAAAGCTCTCAAAAACCTAGCTCCATCTTATATTACAAATCTTATTGTTCCATATTTTCCTAACAGAGCACTTTGCTCTCAAACTGAAGGTTTACTTGTGGTTCCTAGAATTTACAAAAACAGAATGGGAGGAAGATCTTTCACTTATCAGGCTCCTCTCTTGTGGAACCAACTTCCAGTTTCTGCTTATGAGACTGACACATTGTCCAGTTTTAAAACTGGGCTTAAGCCTTTCTTTATTGATCAATCCTATAGTTAGGGTTGGCTTGTTATGCTGCCATAAATTTAGACTACTGGAGGATAAAATGACCTGATTTCCTTAAATAAATTATTAAAACTGAATAGTTTTCATTTGATATTTCTATCTTAACGTGATTCTTGACCTGCCATTGTGTATCTGTTCCTCTCAAACACAGCCGGTTGAAGCAGATGGCCGCTTGTCCTGAGGCTGGTTCTGCTAAAGGTTTCTTCTTCATGAGGAAGTTTTTCCTTTCCACTATCACCTTCATGCTTGATCAAGATGAGAGTTCTGTGATGGAGTTAAATTCAAAGCAGTCTGCTCCTCAGATTAATAATGTTAAATTATTATTTTTATATATGAATATAAATATATATCCTGCTCAGTGCCCTGAGACGACTTCTGTTGTGACTTGGAGATATAGAAATAAACTGTATTGAATTGAATTGAATTAAAAAGAGAAAACCCATCTTTAAACAGAGCAGGAGGTCTCAGATTTCAACTTTCAAAAACTTACAATGCAGCATTAGAGCTGATTCCAGGTCAGCTCCACTCCAGTTCACATCTTCATGCAGGCGACCCAAACATCTGTCTGTCTGAACCAGACAGACAGAGTCTAGCGAGCCTCCACTGTGAGGGTAAGTAGTTCTAGTCTAACCTGCAGCTGTGAACTCCACACACTCCAGACAATTTATGATTGATAAAGTCTCTCAGATGGGAAGCGAAACATCTTCAGCTTCAGAATAAAAGTCCAGTTGTTGTTTTTTTAAATTGAAAAACAAACAAACAAACGAAAAAAGACATAACCAGTAAATACAGTAGGTTATTTTTTCTTTTTAAGAATTAGATGTACAAACCGGATTCCAAAAAAGTTGGGACACTAAACAAATTGTGAATAAAAACTGAATGCAATGATGTGTAGATGGCAAATGTCAATATTTTATTTGTAATGTAACATAGATGACAGATCAAAAGTTTAATCTGAGTAAATGTAACATTTTAAAGGAAAAATATGTTGACTCAAAATTTCACAGTGTCAACAAATCCCAAAAAAGTTGAGACAAGTAGCAATAAGTGGCTGGAAAAAGGAAATTGAGTATATAACGAACAGCTGGAAGACCAATTAACACTAATTAGGTCAGTTGACAACATGATTGGGTATAAAAAGAGCTTCTCAGAGTGTCAGTGTCTCTCAGAAGCCAAGATGGTAAGAGGATCATCAATTCCACCATTGTTGCGCAGAAAGATAGTGCAGCAATACCAGAATGGTGTTACCCAGCGTAAAATAGCAAAGACTTTTAAGTTATCATCATCAACCGTGCATAACATCATCAAAAGATTCAGAGAATCTGGAACAATCGCTGTGCGTAAGGGTCAAGGCCGTAAAACTCTACTGGATGCTCGTGATCTCCGGGCCCTTAAACGTCACTGCACCTCAAACAGGAATGCCACTGTCAAGGAAATAACAGAATGGGCTCAGGAATACTTCCAGAAAGCATTGTCAGTGAACACAATCCACCGTGCCATCCGCCGTTGCCAGCTGAAACTCTACAGTGCAAAGAGGAAGCCATTTCTAAGCAAGCTCAGACGTTTGCACTGGGCCAGGGGTCATTTAAAATGGAGTGTGGCAAAATGGAAGACTGTTCTGTGGTCAGATGAGTCACGATTTGAAGTTCTTTACGGAACACTGGGACGCCATGTCATCCGGACCAGAGAGGACAAGGATAGCCCAAGTTGTTATCAACGCTCCGTTCAGAAGCCTGCATCACTGATGGTATGGGGTTGCATGAGTGCTTGTGGCATGGGCAGCTTGCATGTCTGGAAAGGCACCATTAATGCAGAGAACTATGTTCAGGTTCTAGAACAACATATGCTCCCATCTAGACGTCATCTCTTTCAGGGAAGACCCTGCATTTTTCAACACGATAATGCCAGACCACATTCTGCAGCAATCACAACATCATGGCTACGTAGGAGAAGGATCCGGGTACTGAAATGGCCAGCCTGCAGTCCAGATCTTTCACCTATAGAGAACATTTGGCGCATCATAAAGAGGAAGGTGCGACAAAGAAGGCCCAAGACGATTGAACAGTTAGAGGCCTGTATTAGACAAGAATAGGAGAGCTTTCCTATTTCTAAACTTGAGAAACTGGTCTCCTCTGTCCCCAGACGTCTGTTGAGTGTTGTAAGAAGAAGGGGGGATACCACACAGTGGTAAAAATGGACTTGTCCCAACTTTTTTGGGATTTGTTGACGCCATGAAACAACAGATTTTTCCCTTAAAATGATACATTCTCTCAGTTTAAACTTTTGATCTGTGATTTGTGTTCTATTCTGAATAAAATATTAGATGTTGGCACCTCCACATCATTGAATTCAGTTTTTATTCACAATTTTTTTAGTGTCCCAACTTCTTTGGAATCCGGTTTGTATTTTGTATGTCAGTTTATGGTTTCTGTCAAGATACAAGAAAAGAAAGATTACAAGAAAGCTTTAAACATTACAGTATTTTAGTCAGGAAGTTTGACCCTGGACTGTAATTTAATCCTTGCAGCCAGATCCTGTATTACTTGAGCCAACTCCATGAGGTAGAACATCTTGGTGGAAGCCTGTAATGTTCAGACGTACCTGTCAACACAACAGGAAGGCAACAAGCATCTCCTCTGTGGTGTTTTTTGGTCACCATAGAGGCAGGTTCTTACCCATCCTTCATCTGCTGTTGCTCATATTAAAACCTGTTTTGGAACCTAAAATGACCCAAATATTTATTTGTGTAAAAAAAAAAAAAAATGCTACAACGTTCACATTTTATGATCCCAGACAGAGCCCAAAGTACATGGACTGAGGTTAAAGTTAATTGGTTTGAGATTGTGATAATTTTACACCCTCCTGTCGGTCGGTGCGTAGCTGCAGCCCATCATGAGATCTGTTAGCTTACACAAGTCACCAGATGCCCGAGAGATAACCATCGCCGTGGAAGTCCTCGAAAATAAAGAGTTTTACATAACAAAATCACAAGATTACCATTTAGAGTTCTGTGTTTTTAAAACAAAAGTAAAATTAACATTTTAGGGGTTTTCTAGATACCTAAAGCTAAATGAAAAAACACAAACATAAAAGCCTAAAAGCACCAAGAGTTCTGCATGATTACTGAACTGAATGTAAGTTTTCTCATCAGAATATTGCATTAATGTACTTTGAGTTTTGATTGGTTATTTCTTCAGCAAAGATTTAAAACTCCTTAATCAAAGATTGAGTGAAGATATTATTGATAAATGGATGAAACTGTGCATTTAGTCATTTTTACATGTTTACTTGTATTTTTAGCCCCTTGTGGTTATTTTTAACCAGTGTAATGTGTTCACAGTAATAACATGTTGCTTTTATTCCCATGCATATTCATTATAAATTGCAGATAAGGTCACATGTCTAAAAACGAACTAAACCATATGTATTTTCTCACATTTTAACTGGATATCATTTAGATCAGGGGTGTCAAACTCACTTACAAAAGGGGGCCAAAATTAAAACCTTTTGCAAACTAAGGGCCAGTTTCAGAATCTACATTAGCTCAAGTTAGATACCCAACATCTTTTCTTGGTTGCAGGTTCCTCAAAAGAGTTTGATTGGTCTCATTTGACATTCTCTGTTGCACTTTTGACAAAATAATCAAAGATTACAGAAAGAATTCAAGTGAAAAATAATTTTACATTTAACATATCATTTTGGGGGCCAGATAAGATGTCAGCGAGGACCACATTCGGCCCCCAGGCCTTGAGTTTGACATATGTGATTTAGATTATTATTGTTTTATGAAACATTCATATTGTAGTGTTATCAGCACAGCAATAAATCACATTTAATTTTTTAGTACTTTCCTGTGGTTTAATAGTTCTTGTCAGTTATCTTCTCCATTGTGTTGACGTCTACAACCTTGTCTCCTTACAAGCTCTTGGTCAGAAGAAACTGCTTTTCTCAGGCTAAATGGTCTCTGTTATCTGCTCCTGCTAAGAAACTAAAACCCATGTAGTGAGACAGGTCGGTTAGCTTCGTTAGCTCCACTACATGTTATAATATCTGGACTAGTTCAAGTACCTGATATTATACTTAATTTAAACGGGTTCTCTCTTTTTCGAGCTACTTGACAGATATGTGACAGAGATCAGTGACGTGAGACGTTAATTTTCTTTGACCCATCAAATGAATGCGGTCATTTATTAACAGAATCAAAGTTTAACATCAAACATTGTACACGTGATTATTCTGATTGAAGCAATAACACAGCTTAATTACAACAGACATTTATGAAAATATCTGGATGATTTACTGGCAAGATAGAAGAGTTTTAAAGATGGGAAATTAAGTTTAAATGGAGAGGAAAAGATGGATGAGGGAATATGTGTCTGTATCAGAACGGCACTCTCCATTCGATCCCAGCTTCACCTCGGTACACTTAGGTAGTGGAAATCGACTCTTTACCTGTAGAAGATGTCTCCACTGGTACGGAGTTCCATTTAACGCCACCTTTCCAGCGTCTCCGTAGGAACAGCTGTGAATCGTCCGAAGTAGTGATGGTACTTCGTTCAACACACGTTCACCCCACGGGTGGACTCACATGAGGAGTAAGTCCGTCAGAGGCTCCACTCAGATGTGGAAGATTCCATAATTCCCACAAGACTCGGAAGAACTTCGGATCATGTCTGGAACCTCCTGTTCTCTCCAGCAACTTTTCTGTTCGGTTCTGCCCTCCGAACTGAACTGCTCTCCCACCGCACTGGTTGGAACTAGGAAGTGTCGACATTTAAAGAGTTCTGTTTCCGGTTCATTTGGGAAGTCTTGATTGGCTGAAAGAGCCAACAAGGGGTGTGTTTTTGTGACGTAAGAGGTCACTAGAAGTCAGAAAAACAGAAAAATGTTTTGGAACAGACAGAGAATGTTTTTGAGACAGACAAGAGAAATGTTTAGGCGAGTTGGGAGGAAACAGGTGCCAGCTTCTCTATTTACGTCTGAGAGGATTTAAAAACATGACAGTTCGTTCCAACAAACTTGTTTGCGTTTGTCTCCGACTTTGGACCGACTTACAACTTGCTCATTTCAGACAGAAGATCAAGAAAATGAATAATTACTCTGTAACAGACATTAACTAGATTTCTACTTTGAATGAGGATTAAAAATCATTAATACTGTTTCACAGTTGATTTAAAATAAGTAGTTCACTTCAACATTTAAAAATGATTTGAATTAAACACAATTTTGATTATCAAGACATTTTTAAAATAGTAATGATAACAAAAAGAGAGTGTTCTTTCAATTGATCAGTGCAGGACACACTTAGAAGGTCTCTGGATGGACTTGATTTTGTGTTTCTGGACTCAAATCAATGAAATGACAGTTCTTGTCCCAGGAAGGCCCTCAAGGTCAGGATTTGACCTGAGGCTTAGTTCACTACACCCATCAGATACCTGCCTGCCCACTCTCCACAAAGCTTCTCACAGCATGCTAAGAAAAGGGACCAGAGAGCTTCCAGCTAACACCTTTAACCTCTTAAAAACACACACACACACACACACACACACACACACACACACAC
>NC_056514.1:16825765-16851987 GCF_014905685.2 Nematolebias whitei | reverse complement strand
AGTTGGGTGATTAGCTGTGGAGGGAAAGTGACAAACAGACACAAACAGACACAAACAGACAGAGGGAAACCAGGAATCCCACAGTGCCCCCCCCTCAAGGATCGCCTCTCGGCGATCTAAGCCGCTTCTCAGGGTGAGCCCTGAAAAAGGAGGTGATAAGGCCTGCGTCCAGGATGCGAGACCTAGGGACCCAGGAGCGATCTTCAGGACCATACCCCTCCCAATCCACCAGATATTGGACGCCCCGACCCCTGCGTCTCACATCCAGGAGACGTCTGACGGTGAACGCAGGCGCGTTATCAATCATCCGGGGGGGAGGAGGGGCTCTAGAGGGAGGTTGAAGAGGACTGGACACAATGGGTTTGACTTGGGACACGTGGAAGGTCGGGTGTATCCTCATGGATGGAGGGAGTTGAAGTCGCACCGCCGACCTGTTCAGCACTCTCACAATAGGGAAGGGACCTATATACCTAGGAGAGAGTTTCTTGGGGAAGTCCTTTAATGAGATGTCCCGAGTCGAAAGCCAAACCTTCTGACCAACCTCATATCTGGGAGCCTCGGAGCGGTGTCTGTCCGCGAAGCGTTTGTTCTGCTCGGAGGACCTGGCCAGAGCCGCCCTAGTCTGTCGCCAGACCCGACGACAGCGCTTGAGGTGAAGGTGTATCGAGGGAACGCCCACATCGGCCTCCTGAGAAGGGAAGAGAGGAGGGGAAAATCCCAAAGCCACCTCAAATGGAGATCGTCCAGTGGCCGCCGAGGTCTGTGAGTTGTGGGCGTACTCAATCCACGGGAGATGCTGGCTCCAGGATGATGGGTTGGAACCGATCACACACCTCAAGACAGCCTCCAGATCCTGGTTGCATCTCTCCGTCTGGCCATTGGATTGGGGGTGGTATCCCGAGGTGAGACTGACCGTGGCCCCCAAAGCCTCACAGAACCCCTTCCAGACTTGGGAGATGAATTGAGGGCCCCGATCAGACACAATGTCCGATGGAATGCCATGGAGGCGGAAGACATGCTCCGTGATAATCTGTGAGGTCTCGAGAGCAGAGGGGAGTTTGGGGAGAGGGATGAAATGAGCAGATTTGGAAAACCGATCAACAATGGTGCAGACGACAGTGTTACCATTGGAGACGGGGAGGCCAGTGACGAAATCCAAGGCGACGTGGGACCAAGGACGAGTGGGGATGGAGAGAGGAAGAAGAAGGCCAGCAGGGGGTTGGTTGTTGTTCTTGTTTTGGGCGCAGGTAGGGCAGGAAGAGACGAACTCCTTAACGTCCTTCTGCATGTTTGGCCACCAGAAGGAAGCTCTTGTCAGGTGGAGCATGCGTCGTATACCGGGGTGACAAGAGAAACGGGCAGTGTGGAGCCACTCCAGAACCTTGCCCACCATGGAGGAGGGAACGAACAGCCGTCCAGGGGGACCCGAACCAGGATCAGGTTCGGTAGTTTGGGCCTCCAGGATGTCCTTCTCGATGGGCCAAGTTACCGCTCCCACCTTGCAATAGGACGGGAGGATGTCTTCGGGAGTTCCGGAATCCTCGGTTGACGAGAATTGTCGAGAGAGGGCGTCTGGCTTGATGTTCCGAGATCCCGGGATATAGGTAATGGAGAACTGGAAGCGGGAAAAGAACAGGGACCACCTGGCCTGTCGGGCATTGAGCCTCTTCGCCCCTTGAAGGTAGGCCAGGTTTTTGTGATCCGTCCAAATGATGAAGGGGAGTTCTGATCCCTCCAACCAGTGCCTCCATTCCTCCAAGGCTAACTTGATGGCCAACAACTCACGATCACCCACGTCGTAGTTGGCTTCGGCGGACGAGAGGCGACGGGAGAAGAAGGCACACGGGTGAAGTTTCCCATCGTCGGATGACCTCTGCGAGAGGACGGCCCCAACCCCAGAGTCAGATGCGTCGACCTCCACGATGAATTGTCTTGAGGTATCTGGATGGGATAAGATCGGAGCAGTGGAGAAGAGATGTTTGAGATTGGAGAAAGCAAGTTCAGCCTTATCAGTCCAAGAAAATTTTAAGCGGGTTGAAGTTAGTTGTGTTAGAGGAATGGCAATCTTGCTGTAGTTCTTAATGAAGCGTCTGTAAAAGTTGGCAAACCCCAAGAATCTCTGTAACTGTTTCCGATTAGTAGGTGTCGGCCAGTCCACCACTGCTTGTGTCTTATCTGGGTCAGACCTCACTTGTCCCCTCTCAAAAATAAAACCCAAAAACGTGACTGAGGTCTTGTGGAACTCACACTTCTCAGCTTTCACAAACAGTTGATTCTCCAGTAATCTTTGGAGGACTGCTTTGACGTGTTGGGTGTGTTGTGCCTCGTCTTTAGAGTAGATTAATATGTCATCTAGGTAGACGAACACGAAGACTTGGAGAAAATCACGTAAGACGTCGTTGACAAGGGCCTGAAAAACTGCTGGGGCGTTGGTCAAGCCAAAAGGCATGACCAGATATTCGAAATGTCCAAGGGGTGTCTTGAAAGCAGTTTTCCACTCGTCCCCCTTACGAATACGGACTAGGTGATAGGCATTACGGAGGTCTAGTTTTGTGAATATAGTAGCACCTTGTAAGTGTTCGTAAACGGAGTCGATGAGAGGTAGAGGATATTTATTCTTGATAGTTATTTGATTCAGGCCCCGATAGTCTATACATGGACGAAGGGTCTTGTCCTTTTTTGCGACAAAAAAGAAACCAGCGCCAAGTGGAGACGTGGATGGGCGAATAATGCCAGATTTAAGAGAGTCTTCGATATACTCTGTCATGGAGGCTCTCTCAGGACCAGATATATTAAACAATCTACTAGCGGGTAGCGGAGCTCCAGCCAGTAAATCGATCGCACAATCATAATGTCTGTGACGTGGCAAAGATAAGGCTAATTGTTTACTGAACACCGGTGCTAAGGAATGGTAGAGGATGGGGATTTTGGAAAAATCAATCTTCTCTTTCTGCACTGGAGGAGGAGAACTGGGAGAAATGGCGGAACGGAGGCATTTTAATGAACATTCCTCTCCCCATCTTTCAATCCTGTTCTCGACCCAGTTAATGTGGGGGTTGTGAATCCTTAACCACGGGTATCCCAAAATGAGTTGTGAAGTGGGAGAATCAAACACAAAGAACTCACCCATTTCTCTGTGATTCCCTGAGACCACAAAATTTATTTTTTCTGTCTTATATGAAATAGACGAGATGTTCTTTCCAGTGATAGCGGTGACAGATATGGGTGGATCCAACCTTGTTGTGGGAATCTGTAATTCCTCCACGAGGTCCCTGCTGATAAGGCTCTGTTCAGCGCCCGAGTCGACTAGTGCCTGCACAGGGTGATTTTCAGAGGTTAAACAGAGAATAACAGGTAGTGTAAAGTTTTTAGGAGTAAAAGAAGTATTGCCCACCAGTATCTCCTTACTTACTGGCAGGCGTTGGCTTTTACCCGTAACCTGCATCTCTTAATTGTGTGACCTTGTCCCCCACAGTACATACATGCTTTTGCCTCATGACGTCGCTGTCGCTCCTCCTGAGAGAGTCGGGTCTTTCCGATCTGCATCGGCTCCTCTTCGGAAACCAGTTCGGGAGTAGTGAAGGCGGGGCTTCTGGAAGCGAAAGGCTCATGGGAGTTGAAGTCCGCTTCGAGCAAGCTCTCCCGAACCCGGTTATCGATGCGAATAGCTAGGGAAATAACGTCGTTTAAGAGGGAAGGGATCTCACCAGCAATCATCTTGTCCTTAATCTGGCGGTCAAGAGCCCTTATGAACGCACTGCAGAGCGCCCTCTCATCCCATCCGGACTCTTCGGCGAGGATGCGGAAGTGTATTGAGAATTTCGCCACCGTCTCTTTCCCTTGACGTAAGGAAAATAGTTTCTGGGCAGCTTCCTCCTGTTGGAGAGGGTGATCGAACACCTGGAGAAAGTCCTTTAAGAAAATGGAATACGTCAAGTTTTCGACGGAGCGTCGGCGGAGGTAGGCTTGCGCCCATTGTAGAGCCTCGCTCTTCAGAGCGCTAATGATGTAAGTAATACGTGAAAAATCTGAGTGGTAGGTAACTGGGGCTCTTTTAAATGCAAGTTCGCACTGAAGAATAAAGCCCCCACATTTTCGTGTATTACCTTCAAAAAACTCAGAAGGTCGAACGTCTGGTTCTCTGGGGGAAGCTCCAACAGGTTTAACCAATGGTTCGGTGGAGTGAAGCTGCGATGTCCTCCCCTTCTGTAGTGAAGCCACCATGCTTCCTAATTCCAGAAGGTTGTCTTGGGTGGTTTGCTGTTGAGCAATAATCTGCTGTAATGTTAGAGTGAGATTGTCAAAGTTTCCTTGTGGCCCTAACTGAGCCCTTACTTCCTCAGTCTTGCCTGGGGGGTCCATTGGCTGGGACATACTATCAGGTTTATACAACGTCGACCCCCAATGTAGCAGACCAAGGAAGCAAGGACACGAGGCAGGTAAAAAGGTAAGTGATATTTATTTACAGGTGGAGATAAAAACTCGAACAGCTGTAAGGGAAGGGGAGAGACGGTGAATATATATCCTCTTGGTAGATGATGATGATGATGATAAAACAAGAATTGATCCTTACTTGTTATTGTTGCAGGAGATGGTTGAGGAGGAGCAAAGAGTGGGATCCTGGGTGTGAGGAGAATCCAGGAGAGAGTAGGAGGTTGACCCAGACAGAGTGGTGGACGTCGTTGCTGGAGACAGGACATCAAAATCCACAGGAAGGGGTTCCAGTGGTGGGAGAAGTCCTAAGGAGGACCAGGATGAATCAGGCCGTGGAAGGTCCAATTGTCAGAAGATGTCCCAGCACTGGAGAGGAGGCTGGCAGCTGCTTAAATGGGTGAGTAGCAGTACTCCTCAGATTGGTGGCAGGTGTGATGAGTTGGGTGATTAGCTGTGGAGGGAAAGTGACAAACAGACACAAACAAACACAAACAGACAGAGGGAAACCAGGAATCCCACACATTAAAAGTTCATTAACAGGATATATATATATATATATATATATATATATATATATATATATATATAGTTTAATTTGATCATGTTCATAATCTGTATTCTTTGTAATATCTTATCAGCATCAAACTGGTTGGCCCACTATGTGAGTGTGATACTTATAGTAGCACAGCATCAGCATTTAACATCAGCAGCATCATGTGTAGTAATGTATTTTATTGTTTTTGTAGTTTACCCAGTCTAAGCCTCTAAAAGCTGGTTATAAATTGATTATATGTTTCATGGAGAACGTAACAACATGCCACACGTGTGTAATCCACCAACAATATAACATTTTTAACACAAAACAGGGCAGAGGTGAGTCTACTGCACCACCAGCAATAGTGGATAATGTATACAACGGCTACTGTGTAAATGGAAGAGCAGTATTCCCTCAAACTGCAGGTATTAAGTTGATCTATATTTACTGTGAATCCACAGACATGGAACGTGTTGCAGTCTCAGAAAGCAGCAGATTTTCCACAGTCCGATGACGGAATTCAGCGTCAATCTGTGTCTAAAAACAACAAAGCACGAGGAGAATGGATGAGGCTGCCATGTAGGGATAAACATACTGACTGAGGCCCATGCACACATGGACGTGCACTCTTCCACGTGCGCGTGTGAGTGACAGCTTGGCACCGCTCAGCAGCATCATACTGTGAGTCTTCCTCAGCGTAGCAGCCTCAATCTGTTTAGCAAAGACGTCAATGTGTGAAGTTTCCTGGCACAAAAAAGCCAGTGATGATTTAGCTCATGTCCTTCTCTCACAGATATGCTCCAACTGAGATGAATTAAAATAAAATAAATATATATTATGTGTGGTGTTGAAATGTCCTTTACAAACAGAGGAGAATCAGCTGTAAACAGCAGTAATAAACACAGGGTGATGCATTTGTTGTCATCATTTTGTGTGTTTGTGTTTAACTGGGACTAATTTATGACTTTGTCTCAGTCAGTCCAACATAAACTCAACTTATCAACATGACTCGTCAACTACTGTCATTATCTCTATAAACATGATGTACCCGACCAATGCGTTGGTGCAAATCCTCATATATCCAGAACATGGCAAATCCCAAAGGACTTAAAAAAATTGACAAATGGGTACATTTTCTTGTCCTTTAATATTCGCAACAAAGAAGTAAAAGCTAAAACCAGCCACAAGAGCCAGTGGATCTCTTGTGCCGGTCCCATGCCCGGGTAAATGGTGAGGGTTGTGTCAGGAAGGGCATCTGATGTATAAAGCACTTTTTCCAAAACTAATATGTGAGTTTATCAAAGCGACACCATACCGGATATGCTGCCATAGGCTTAGACTACTGGAGGACAAACTAACCAAATTTCCTTAAATGAATTGTTACAAATGAATAGTTTTCATTTGATACTATTTCTATCTTATGTGATTCTCAATCTGCCATTGTGTATCTGTTCCTCTCAAACCCAGCCGGTCGAAACAGATGACCGCTTGTCCTGAGGCTGGTTCTGCTAAAGGTTTCTTCATCATGAGGGAGTTTTTCCTTTCCACTGTCGCCTTCATGCTCAAGATGAGAGTTCTGTGATGAAGTTAAATTCAAAGCAGTCTGCTCCTCAGATAAATAATGTTAAATTATTATTTTTATATATGAATGTTTCTGTAAAGTGCCCTAAGACAACTTCTGTTGTGAATTGGTGCTATATAAATGAACTGAATTGAATTGAACCTGGAGTCTAGAGTCAAGAGCTGAAGTTTGGATCCAACTGGGTCATGAAGAGTAATCCCAAACACAGCAGTTAATATACTGTACAACAGAACAGCTACAAAAAGAAAATACCCACGATGTTTCAATGGTCCAGTCTAAGTCCAGAACCTCCACCTGACTGAAAGGTTGTGGTGGGACTTTAAAAGAGCTGAGCAGAAACATCCATCCATCCATGAACTGCAGCAACATTGTAAAGAAGTGGGCAGAAATGTTTCCACTTCCTGTTAAAGTCCCTGAGACATTGTATTTATGTTCATGTTTAAAAACTTGGTCACAATCCACATGAATTTGCATATTTTGTTACATAACTGGCACATTTTCTTCTGAACGTGGCACAACCAAAGTGAAACAGGAAGTGACATCAAAAGGGAACTCCCTGATTTTTGTTTATTGAAGCATTATTTAAATTCTGATTCCTCGTCATCTCAACTCCAAAATACTCTGTCAATGTAGCAATGCTCTATTCACATGCAGGCGTCCCCCTTTGACATCACTTCCTGTTACTGTGAACGCAAATATCTTAACAACTGTCCAGCTCAGAGGTGCCAGATTTTTTCACAATACATAATTAATGTTATCTTTCCAAAAATGTAAAGATACTTAGCTCTTCCTGCTAAAGGAGGTTTTACTTTTACACAGACCTTATTCATTTTGGACTAGTTTTAGATCAATAAATATCAACAGTGTGGAATCCATTCTGTGTTTTTGTACATTTTAAGATTTAATATGATTTTTTTTTGAGCTGGTAATGGCAGAATATTTTCATGGCTAGCAGGCGACTTTCCTTCAAGTCAACACTGTATTTCAACAGAAAACATCAAGAGCTACTTAACATAAATATTTGAATAAGTAGACTAAATTTTATTTTGAAGCCAATAAAATGCCCCCAATGTAAGAATGTGCTTGATGGTAATAAACCAGCGTGGTTTCAAAGCTCTCAACAACCTGGCTCCATCTTATATTACAATCTTGTTCCAGATTTTCCTAACATATGCATAACTATGGCAACAAGGCAGTTTTCTACAACCAACAGCAGCTGATTAACATCTCAAAAGCTCAAATAATATCTCAACTACAGCCCCAAATCTCAAGTGAGTTGAAAAGGATGTTCTGTGGACGCATTCTCATCTACCTGCCAGCTGTGCTCGAGTGCCTGACCACTGAGATCCTGGAACTAGCAGGAAACACGGCATGACAGTGGAAGGGCAGGATCGTCCCTCGGCACCTACAGTTGGCTGTCCCCAGTGACGAGGAGCTCGGCAGACTGCTGGGAGGAGTGGCCATTGCTCTGGGAGGAGTTCAGCCAGCATTTGGGCGGTCCTACAGCCCGAGGGGAACCGAGAGGCCAGCCAAGTCTGGGTGGACGGATCAGACGGCATCTGCAGCCAGTTTCTTAGGATCCATTGTTGGATGGACCTTTACAAGAGATCCTTCCTGTTTACAACCTCAGTATCTATAACATCTCTTAATGAAATGAGGATAACGAGTTACAACAACAAATAATTTCCCTCTGGGATTAATAAAGTATTTTTGAATTGAATTGAATTGAATTGAATTGAACAGAGCACTTCACTCTCAGGCTACAGGCTTACTCGTGGTTTCTAGAGTTTCCAAAGGCAGAATGGAAAGAAGATCTTTCAGTTATCAGGCTCCTCTCTTGTGGAACTAACTTCCAGTTTCTGTTCGTATAAGGCTGACACATTGTCCAGTTTTACGACTGGGACTGACTGGGACAAAAGACTGGGACTTTCCTTTGTGATAAATCCTATAGTTAGGGTTGGCTTGTTATGCTGCCTTAAGCTTAGACTACTGGAGGACAAATTGACCCCATTTCCTTAAATTAATTGTTACAGTGAAATATTTTTAATTTGATATTATTTCTACATGTGATTCTTGACCTGCCATTGTGTTTCTGTTCCTCTCAGACCCAGCCGGCTGAAGCAGATGGCCGCTTGTCCTGAGCCTGTTCTGCTAAAGGTTTCTTTACGGCGTAAGGTGGCTGTCTAAACAGATCATAATCGTATCTAAGAAATTGTATTCATACTCTAATTTATAGGACTACAAGTCTCCTCTTCTCTGTGGACACGGATCCCCTTCTGTGCACGGACTCTTTTCTGTGAACATGGATTCAACTTGTGCGTATGAGGAGAAAAAAGGTGCTGAAATGACGTCACGGGTGGGTGGGGAGAGAGAGTAAACATGGCTGACGGTAACGAGAGTGGATCACATGGCGCTAACAGTGACTCATCATAGGGAAGATCAATAACATATTTATATATTAAGGGGAAAAAAGTACTATTTTAAATAATATATAGTTCTTGGACTTAAAGACTTACTGTTGTAGTTTGCAAACTCTGGACACGTGCCGGTGGGTGAGCTAAGTTAGCATACAATCATTAAAAGTTTGCTTGTGCTAATTAATTAGCACTGACCCGCAAACAATGAAACATTTATTTTGAGACAATGTTGATAAAAATGCAACTTATATTGAATTATTTATTGTGTTAGAGTATATAAATCGGTCCATCACAAATCCTATCATTCATGCCCGTTTTTTTTTTTAAAGAAGATGACCAGAAGTCAATCCATGTACCGGTGGGTAACCCTATTTATTCATTCAACCTTTACTTAGACAGGTCAATCCCACTGAGCCTCGAGGACTCATTTACAAGAGAGATCTATGTTACGATATGTCTCTTCTCTGTCATAAACAAGACATTAGGGGTTGCAGTGGGCATTTGTGTCACGTCTCGGTGACCACATGGGTGGGAGGCAGAGCCTCCATTATGCCTTTTTCCTTTCCACTGTCGCCTTTGTGCTCGCTCAAGATGAGAGTTCTGTGATGGAGTTAAACTCAAAGCAGTCTGCTCCTCAGATAAACAACGTTATTAATGTACTTTTATGTATATAAATGTTTCTGTTCAGTGCCCTGAGACGACTTCTGTTGTGACTTGACGCTGTATATATAAACTGAACTGAATTGGATGTATTGTCGTTTTATATGTGAAAACTATTTTCCATTTAATTAGACAAAGAATTAAGACCACAGGAAAATCAAACGAACATAAAAGAGCTGCTAGCAGAGAGCAGCACACCGTCTGATGCAGCGATTAGAACCCAATGCTATTTTGGTCTCACAGCACCCCCCACCCCCTCCCAGAGGACATTCCCATGAAATCCCTCCAACTTCTCACCGGCATCAAAGTAACACTGTCATATTCGCTAACCAAGCATGAGTCATGTTTGTTGAAACAGAAAATAGCATTTTGTACCCGTCGTTTCTTTCTTATGATCTAATTTAAGCCCTTTTTCTCACTTCAGACTGATTCAGAATCAGCAGCGGCAGCTCGTCCTCCCTCATATGCTTTCATCCAAGCACAATCGCAGTCGAGACAGACTTTCTGGGCCGATCCGTGCACACATACAGTGTTGCTGGTATTGTCGTCTCACACAGGCCACACACAAACTGCACATTAAGATAAAGACGTGTCTGCTTGCGTCAATCCTTGCACTGATGCACTCCAGACTCTTCAGCGCCTCTTAGCCTAATTCATTATTTATTTGGTTGTTTTTAGTGGAAAACTTTCTTGCCTTGAAGCTCAAGGCTTGAAAAAAAAAAAAAAAGAAAGAACACATGATGAAAACTAAGCTTTGAAACTCACTACAGCCTGTTGAGATGTGCTTAATGTTTACTCTCCAAAGGCAAATTATATCACAGGGGAAAGCATTTAGGGGGGAAATGCTTTCACCAAAACAACAACAGCAGGGTTATAATGGCATAAAATGCTACAAGTATAATAATAATCAAATAGTCATAATAAAGAGTTATGTAAAGTCGTAACCGGCAGGGCAGACCTCTCGCACTGATTCCTGTGGAAGAGTCCTCTAATGCTTCTGTTGGCTCAGAGTTGAGAAACTTGTGTCCACAATTTACATGTCTGCTCACTTTATATGAGTCACTGACTCTGATTCTGCTGCCTCAGCAGATTTGAGCACAAATAAAATGAAACTGCACTCTTCACCACAAATAATGCATCTGGATGCAAGAAATCTGTGGATGTTCTTCACAGTGTCAGTGCTCAGCTGCTTTCTATACGGCTCGAACGAATCACAGTCATCTCTGTGAAGGTTGAGCGTAATCTTGTTGGTCCTGGACACAAAGTGTTTGAACAAAAAGCTTATTTTTTTAAAGAGGGCTTCTGTGGAGATGTGATCAGCAGTTTGTGTTTTACCAGCGGGCAGAACACTTTCAAGCCTTGTCCACATGAAACACTGATTTAACACAACTCATTTTTAAAATGCTGATATTGAAAAAGATGCTCATAAAGCATTGGTAGTAGTGCCTTCATCTGCACAAAAAGCATCAAAGGCCTGTTCGTGACACAGTACTTGTCCACAAAAATACACCAGAAACAGTAAATGTGGAGCCTGAGCATACAGCTCACACAGGACATGAATCATTAACACAATAAGACGTCTTCACCACAGACAAGTATTATAAGACAGGATCAGATGTCCCCACCTTCTCTTGTTGTTGAGAATTAAAACCAGCAAGCAACAATTCATGAAAATATACACAATGTTGTCTTTTTTTGGACCAAAATATGCAAATTAGCAATGTAAATGGTAAATGGACTGTACTTATGTAGCTCAATTCTATCTAATCCAGATACTCAAAGCTCTTTACAACACTATCTGTGCCCTCATGAACACATTCATACAGCCCTCTACTACATCTCTACAACGATAATCTGAATATGTAGAGTCTAATCTGTGCTTTATCACATTCATACACCGATGGGACACACATCAGTGATAATGAGGGATTCAGTGTCTTTCCCAGGGACACTTCAACATGTGACTGCTGGTGGAATCGAACCCTCAACTCTCCCACTGAAAGATGTCTGCTCTAACCACTCAGCAACAGCTGCCCCAATCTGGACATTTAGGTCCCACCTAGTCCCTGAATGTACATGTGACTCAATGTTAATCAATACGAGTCAATACCTGAAAGAAATTATTTGAGGTGTATATTTGTTGTTTAATTAGGACATATTTTACTATATAGTATACTATACAGCTGTGGGGTGGCTGTGGATAAGTGGTTAGAGCTGTCATCCTCCAATGCAAGAGTTGGGGGTTCAATTCCACCAGCAGTCACATGATGAAGTGTCCCTGGGCAAGACACTGAACCCCTCACTGCCTCTGATGTGTCCCATCGGTGTATGAATGTGATAAAGCTCTGATTATTTTGTGTATATGTATAATAGAGTGCTGTATGAATGGGTAAATGAGGACACAGATTGTGTTGTAAAGAGCTTTGAGTATCTTGATAAGATAGAAAGGTGATATAGGAACAGTCCATTTTTTATACTATACTAAAACACACCATAACATAGTACCGTACTATACCATACCACACTACACAACACTGTACTATATATACATATATATTATATATTGGGATGCTGGCCCCTTATTCTACTCCAGCTCCACAGAAAATGTCAAATAGATGCGATTTCCTTCATTTTTGTGTATTTTAACGGGTTGTTAAATATAGATTTACCTACATTTGTAAACACTTCGCTCCTGTCAAGCATCCTACCCCCCTCCCACACACTCGGCTCATATGCTCGTAAGTGGCTGTTGTATTTAAAATTAGTGTTTATGTAATTATTTCAGATTACATATCCATTATAAGGTTTATTCATTCAAAGCAGTCATATTTGTTCATAACTTTATTATTAGTAAGCCTGAGAGTTACGGGATCCAAGCAAACAATTTCTGGAAATGCACCCTGTCAAAATAAGAGCGTGCACAGATCCTGTTCCGGCAGCGTCTGGCTCAAATTAAGCCCTGGCCTCTGCCCTTGAGCATTTGCTCCCAGCTGCTCCATGAATGCATTGGATGGCAGCTCGGTGATCTGTGGTTGGTCAGGAAGGGCATCTGGCATAAAAACAAGTTTCATACAATTTACTCACTAACTACTGAGGAAGGGAGCAGCCGGAAGAAAAATAAAATACAATCCAAAATGTTGCTTTTATAGACCAAACTGTGTTTGGGTAGTAGCTGTGTTGGCAACATTACAAATTTATCAGAATTATCTTTAACATTTAGCAACATTTCCATCCATGAAGCACACAGTCCACAACTGTGATCAATTCAGAGAAGTATTCCAACATTTCTCTGTTAATCATCTGATCAGTGTTAGAAGTCATCATGATGTTCAGTCCCCTGCTGTTCTCTGTGGGCCGTCGGAAGGTTTTGTTGGTTTGGGTCCTCTCACCCCTCAGTCCGTCAGGACAGATGCCAGAGTCTTGACCTGCTGGAGGTCTCCTCAGTCTTTTTGCTAAAGGAGATCATTTTTCTGCCCAGTCCTACTGTAAATATTCATCTAACCCAGTGGCTTTGAGAATTTGTAAAACTGATTATATAATTAAAAAGGCATGAATTGCATCAATCTTCACTGATTCTTGTTATTTTTTATAAATGTTTTAAATGTTTACACTTAAACAAAACACTTTGAACATGCGCGTTAATGAAAACTGAATTTTATAATTGTGTTCCTCCTAGAGTAATTTACTTTGAGCTTCTGCTCTGCTCTCATTGCTCCTATAGTCAACACACATACTTTAAAAAGGATAAAACAGAAAATGCTCTAAAGATAACACCTACACGTGAATAATGTATATTTTCTCATGATCATTCTTATATTGCATAACATAGTTGAACAGTAACAAACCGAGGAGTTAGCAACAAGGTTGGGAGAAGAGTTTATGATTTAGTGACTTTAATTCAAGAGATGTTTGGTAATCCCTGCAGCTTTACTGAAAATTTACTTTGTATTAAAAAAAATCAAATAGCCATTTAGACCTGACGTGTGAAACAATCAGTATCTGCTCATCATTACCTCTGGAAGGACTGCTGGTCATGTTTCTCCAGTCTGAAGCTTGAGTAATATTTTTAAATGCTCTCATGCATCCTCAGGTCTTTCAGAGAAACGGTCAGAAGCATGGATGGAGTGAATGATTTGTGACAGGAAGTCCAAGACTTCCTGGGAATGTTTGACTTTAATCTGAGTGTGAGTGGACATCACTGTCTGTTCTCAGGATTTGCTTATGAAACTAACTTGTGGCCATAAGTAAGTAAGATTTCAAACAAAGAGCATGAAGATTAAAAAAAAGAAAAGTTTGCAGGAATACTAAAAAAAAAAAAAAAAAACCATTTACAGTATATACAACACCAAAATTCATGCTCAATAATCCAGGTAAAAATCCCAAAATGTTTAGTCAGGTCATTTGAACAGATTATTTTCTTGCTGAGACGTTTCGTATTTTATCCAAAGGACTTCTTCAATCTGGCGTCTTCAATCTGAAGAAGTCCTTTGGATGAAAGACGAAACGTCTCAGAAAAAGAAAAAAAAAGAAACCGTCCAGATGACCTGACTAAACATTTTTGGATTTTTACCTGGATTATTGAGCATGGTGTTTTGAACCACTTTAACATGACTTTCTCAGAGGAGTTGACCGGGGAGAGGGTGGGCCCCGGAGACCATCTTAGCACCAGCAAACAGTTTTTTCCACTATGGAGTGTGCTGTTTGTGGGAATCAGTTTGCTTGGTGTCTCCTCAGATTGAAGAAGTCCTTTGGATGAAGGACGAAACATCACACAAAAAAGTGTAATAAAAACACTGCCACTGTTAGCAGCATGGTCCTGTTAGCAGTGTGGTTCTGTTAGCAGTGAGTTTCTTCTACCAGCAAGGTCCTAATGGTAGCATCGTATTGTAAGCAATGTGTTTCTGTTAGCAGAATGGTCCTATTAGCAGCATGGTACTGTTAACAGCACGGAACGGTTAGCAGTGGGGTTCTGTTAGCTGTGTGGTTCTGTTAGCAGTGTGGTCCTGTGAGCAGAGCAGTCTCATAAGCAGCATGGTACTTCTAGCAGTGTGGTTCAGCTAGCAGTGTGGTCCTGTTAGAAGTGTGGTTCTATTAGCAGCATGGTCCTGTTAGCAGTCCCGTCAGTAGTGTGATTCTGTTAGCAGTTCTGTTAGCAGTGTGGTCCTGTTGGCAGTGAGTTTCTTCTAGCAGCAAGGTCCTAATTGCAGCATCATATTGTTAGCAATGTGTTTCTGTTAGCAGAATGGTCCTGTTAGCAACATGGTACTGTTAGCAGTGTTGTTCTGTTAGCAGAATGGTCCTGTTAGCAGCAGTACGGTTAGCAATGTGGTTCTGTTAGCTGTGTGGTTCTGTTAGCAGCATGGTCCGGTTAGCAGTGAGGTTCTCTTAGCAGCACAGTCCTGTTAGCAGAGTGGTTCTGTTAGCAGCATGGTCCTATTAGCAATATGGCTCTGTCAATAGTTTGGTCCAGTTAGTAGTGCGGTCCCATCAGCAGTATGGTACTGCTATCAGTGCGGTTCTGCTAGCAGTGTGGTCCTTTTAGCAGTGGGGTTCTGTTAGCAGCGTGGTCTCATTAGCAACATGGTACTGCTTGCATTGTTGTTCTGCTAGCAAAATGGTCCTGTTAGCAGTGTAGTCCTGTTAGTAGCATGGTTTTGTTAGCAGTGAGATTCTCTCAGCAGCATGGCCCTAATAGCAGTGTGGTCCTGTTAGGAGCATGGTACTTTTAGTAGTATGGTCTTATTAGCAATGTGGTCCTGTCAGCTGTGTGGTCCTATTGGCAGTGAGGTCTTCTTAGCAGCATAGTCCTGTTAGCATTGTGGTTATATTAGCAGCGTGGTCCTGGTAGCAGTGGCTCTGTCAGTAGGGTGGTTCTGTTAGCAGTATGGTCCTGTCAGCAGCATGGTACTGTTAGCAGCATCGTCCTGTTAGCAGCACAATCTCATCAGCAGCATGGTAATGCTAGCAGTGCTAGCAGCGTGGTTCTGTTAGCAGTGTGGTCCCATTAGCAACATGATGATAATAATGACCACAGCAATGGGTGATGACTACCCTCCAGAACTGTGTCTGACAGACACAGAACATTCAAAGTTTCTTGCGGAACCGAACTGTTCCGTAGAGTTCGGTCCGTGGCAGGCAGATGGAGGATTATGGAGACGCTGCCATAATAGACTGGAGCCTGGAAATTAAGAGACATAGCCTGTTTTGCTATTTGTGACGTTCTTGCAAGGAGGACGACTTACAATGAAGCATCTGCCTCTTTGTTTGTCATGATCAAAATCCACCTAGTCAGATGAATAAAACATGACTTTGGTTGGATTTGGTTCCTGTTTAAACCAAACAGAAGCTGTTAGTAAAAGATGCTGATCTGACTTTTTGTCTTGCACCAATAAAGGGATCACTTCAACATAATAATACATTAATAATAATGCACAATAATGATGCTTTGCTAAAACAGGCACAGCTAACCTTAAAGCAATGACTAAACTTGTGATGTCCCCATTATAGACATCATCATTATACATTTTAAAGTGTCAAATACAATGTGTATTACCACCATGAATAAAGTCAAATACAAAAGGCTTGATTAAATAAATATGCAGGCTAATGAAATGAACAGTTTTCAGTTTTTGGGGCATCAACAGCGCTCTCAGTAAAGATGCATGAAGGAAAGAAACGGTGTGGATCACTGCTGCTGTGGAAACTTACCTGCTTTTCTTTTCCATCTCACACACAAAAAGACACAACCTCTTCCTGATGTGACTGAACATCTGGAAGTTATTTACTGTCACATGGACAAAACACAGGCCTGAAAAAGCTCAGATAACATCTCAATGAATGTCCTTTGTTGTCATTTGCATGTTTAAAAGTTAAATTATGGCCGCTGCAGTTCCCATTATCTCCAGTCACATACAGTTTCCCAGAGCTCGTTGTTTCTTTCTCTTCTACAAAACCAGCCGAGCATTTCCTGGAAGTAAAGTATGTTTTCAAAAGAAGATGAACTCTCCATGAGTGTGATGAATTCACTTCAAAAGACAGAAATGATGTGCTTCAAATGCAGTTCTGCGCTTGGAGGAATAATGTCAGTTTCATTGTATTTCTCCGAAAACATTTCCTTTTAGAAATCAGGCTGAAATTTGAATAATGATTTCTTAACAGCTTAACAGTCCACGGTGCACTTTGGAGCTAAACTAAAAGTAGAAACAGTTCATGAGTGCTAAGATGCCTTGATTTAAAAAAATCCTATTATTTTATTCTCTGCCTTGTCAAATTTACATCTGAAGCAACAAACTGTAGACGATCAAGTTTTTAGTTGTAGGGATAGAAAAGAACAAGAATCGTAAGACCAGTTCAAAATACTCATGTATGTCTACAAATCACTGAACAGTTTCGCCCCCCCCCCCCCTACACATGTTACCTGTTGTTTTGTCTGTACAGCACTTTGGTTGGCCCATCCATCCATTATCTTTACCCGCTTATTCCATTTTGGGTCACGGAGGTCGCTGGTGCCCATGTCCAGCAATCACTGTGCGAGGGGCGGGGTACACCCTGGACAGGTCGCAAGTCCATCACAGGGCCACATAGAGACAAACGATACAAACAACCATTCACTCTCTCACTCACACCTAGGGACAATTTAGAGTTACCAATCAGCCTAACATGCATGTTTTTGGTCTGTGGGAGGAAACCGGAGCACCCGGAGAAAACCCACGCATGCACAGAGAGAACATGCAAACTCCACCCAGAAAGGCCCCTGGACCGGGGTTTGAACCAAGGACCTCTTCGCTGAGAGGCAGTAGCTCTACCAGTTGCGCCACCGTGCTGCCCCACTTTGGTTGGCCTTGTAGCTGTTTTAAGTGCTTTATAAATAAAGTGGTATGGTATGGTATGGTATATGAGTTTATTCTCGTAATATTACAAGTTTATTCTCATAATTTTACATCTTTATTCTCATGAATTTATTATCATATTATGACTTTATTCTCATACACGTTTATTCTCATAAAATTACGACTTTATTCTCATATTTTTATGGCTTTTTTCTTGTAATGTAATTTTTTATTCTTAGCATGGCCCTAATGCTCTGTCGTATGTTTGTTCTCTTCTACTACTTTTTATTAGTGGCCAGGAAATAATATGTTTAATAAGCATTGCATCAGGGTAAAGTGATCACCCTGTATTCACTGGTTAACTGGTCATCATTAATTTCACGCAGACGCTCTCACGGGTACATTTTCATCTTTAAATCACTTCTTGGTCTGTTGCCTTCATACATCTCCTCCTACATGTGTCTGCGTGAGTGCAGCTACAGCGTGCGCTCTCAGGACATTATTACATGCAGTGTTCCCTCAGTGAGGACTTAACTTGGCAAAAGGGCCTTCTCCTACTCCGCTCCTGTTTCCTGGAATATCTTGCAAAAAGATCTGAAGCTCTCGACCTTGACCACTAAGGGATTTTAAACAGCTGTTAAGTTCATGACAAAAACCAACACAGACATGTTCCTGTTTTTAGTATTTTACACCGCTTTATAATTTAGCTGTTTTTGTTTATATTTATTAATTTTCTTCTATTTACTTTTCATTTTCTATGCTTTTTACATGATTGTCTGTTGTTGTCTGTACCTCCTCTGTGTTCTTTGTTTAGAACAGGTCTCTCTTGTAAATGAGTCCTCGATACTCAATGAAACTACTAATGAAACTTGGTTTGTATATTTCCTCTGTAAGCCAGTATTTATACTGCAATACTTCCTGGTGAGTGTTGCACCTCAGATCCTTGTCTTGTTTACCATCGGGAGAGTTTTATTAGTCCCCAGCATTGAGTTTTGTTGTTTTGTCCTTCGACTGAAATTCTGAAACAGAACTATGACACGTTAAGATGAGTTCAGGGACTCATAATCGTCAAACTAAAACATCCACGAAGCCTCCGCAATGCTGCTGAGGGCAGCTGAGCTTCTTCCTCCCACAGCACCAGCTCAGTTGATCTCCTGTCCTGCTCCTGCCAGCAGATATTTGACCGGTGACTGAGATGATAATAAACGGGACCAACAGGCTGGACAGAAAGGCCCCGTTTGGATAAAAAACATTCATCACCGAGCCAGAGATTGGAACACATGCGACGTTTGGCATCTGGATCATGTGCATGTGAAAACAAAGTCATGTACACATTAACATGTGACTTTCTGTAACATTTTAACAAGAAGAATCAACAATAAACAGCACTTTTATTTCTTATAGTATGTGCTTCAACCCTCTCTGTCACTTTATTTTAAAGACAGAGTAATATTAATAAAATATAGCTATTGAAGGGAACAGATTTGTTTAAAAACACGGGTTGGTAAATAAGTGAAGCTGCCATTTTAGAAATAATCATAACTTTATTTTCAAGCTTTCAATATGTGACCATACACAACAAGCATTTTATCAACTTTCCCTCCAACATGTTGGCCACAACAGTGGCAATAGTCTTTTCTTAGGGGTGCTCTAGCACCCCTAAATTTTAACTGAATAATAAGGTTTTAAAAAATTGCATGCCACTAGCTTAGCACTACTTCTTGTTGTGCCGAGCTCTCTAAAATAGCTATTGAATCAAATATTTACTTATGTAGGTAAACATAGATGTTTAAGAACCGTTAAAATACACCAGAAAGCAGGAAATGGCATCTACTTTATAATCAATTTTTTGGGGAGAGGACCCCCAGACCCCCCCACCAGTGTGTCCTCTCCCACATTATGAATGCTTCTGATGCCAATGGCCACCACATTGTTCAAGCCAAGAGCCATTGTCAGCACTGGGGGCTAACACCCCTAAATGCTAAATGCTTTGAAAAACTGGTCATGACTCACATCAAAACAACCATCAACATCAACGAGGACCCTCATCAGTACGCATACCGTGAGAACCGATCAACAGAGGATGCAATCTCCTCTGTGGTCCACACTGCACTCAACCACCTGGAGCAGAAAAACTCTTACGTCCGTATGCTCTTTGTGGACTTCACATCCGCCTTCAACACCATGATCCCCCAAACCCTGATGGACAAACTATCCACACTAGGACTAAGCCCCTCCATCTGCAACTGGGTACTAGACTTTTTAACAAACAGACCACAGTTAGTGAGGATCCACAACCTCTCCTCCTCCACCATAACCCTCAGCACTGGCTCTCCTCAGGGGTGTGTTGAGCCCCCTCCTGTTTACTCTGCTCACATATGATTGTGCAGCTACCCATCCAGGCTGTCACATTGTAAAGTTTGCAGATGATACAGCGGTGGTGGGATGCATCACAAACAATGATGAGTCCAGCTACAGGCAAGAGGTGGAACACCTGGAGAGCTGGTGCAAGGAGAATAACCTTCACATCAATGTGAAGAAGACAAAGGAGATGATTGTGGACTTCAGAAGGAACAAAAACACCTACACCCGCCTGAACATAAGAGGATCTGCGGTGGAAGTGGTCTCCAGCTACAAGTACTTGGGTGTACACATGAATGACAACCTCAGCTGGAGCAACAACACCACCAGCCTGATCAAGAAAGCTCATCAGAGACTCTACTTCCTCAGACGGCTGAGGCGAGCTGGTCTGGGAAGCTCAGTCCTCACCTCCTTCTACAGGTGTGCAGTGGAGAGCATCCTGTGCTCCAGCATCAACGTGTGGCGTGGAGGCTGCACAGCTGCAGAAAGAAAAGCTTTGCAGAGAGTGGTGAAGGCTGCACAGAAATCTGTTGGAATCAGTCTCCCCACCATCACAGACATCTACACCTCCAGATGCAGGAAGAGGGCCACCTGCATCATGAAGGACCCCACCCACCCAGCACACACACTTTTTGCCCCACTCCCCTCAGGAAGGAGGTTAAGGAGCATTAAGTGTAGAACCACTAGACTGAGGAACAGCTTCTACCCTGAGGCTGTTAGACTCATGAATCTCTAACTAGAATAATCACTGTGAAAAACCATATCATGTTGCTGCTGATCTGTTTCATGTTGCTGCTGATCTGTTTCAATGTTGATGTGTTCATGCGTGCACATCTGCTCACAGACTCATGTTCATGTTTGTGCTGATGTTCAATGTTTTATGTTATGAGTGCTTAGTGTATATTTAGTTGATGTTTTTCTTAGTTCATATCTTAGATGTTATTACTGTTTTTCTTATACATTTTATTGTTGGATGTAACTGGGACCCTGTGTACATAATTTCGCTCCACCACATGTACCACATGAGGTGCGAATGACAATAAAGAAACTCTGACTCTGACTCTGACTCTGACTATAGGTGAGGCTCTAGAATCGCCCCTGGGCCACAACATACAGGAAGTCTTTACACGCTGATTATGAATACTTGCTCTCTTCTTGGTGTGCATCTGGTCGTCAGTGGAAATCTGTGAGTTCCAATTTTTTAGGCCCGAGCAGCGAAGCGCTGCGAAGGCCTATTGTAATTGCTCTGTTCACGCCCAAGCTGCAATTTTTTCCGGCAAATGAATTGGCGTTTTGGGGGCCTTAGCATATTCCAAAAGTCATCAAATTTGGCGGACGCATCAGGACTGGTGAAAAATTCCGTATTTTAAGGGCGTGGCAAAAATCGCAACAGAAACAGCTCAAGAGCGCCACCTAGAAATTTTCAAAATACCCTCTGCATCAACCTTAGTTTGTCGTAGAAACATGAAATATGGTACACTTGTCCAATTCCCCAAGATGCACAGAAAACCCTCTGGCACCAATATTGTACGATAAACAGGAAGGTGGCCATTTTGGAATGCCAGACCAATTTTCACACCTTTTTGGCGATTTACAGCCTCTGCATTTGAACAAACTCCTCCTAGGAATTTCGCTCAATCAGTTTCAAACTTGGCCATTTTGGTCAAAAGGCATGGGGGACGCAAAGTTATCTAAACGGTTAGTTTCGGAGCATGCTGAAGGGGCGGGGCCAGACATCAAAGTTTAACATCTCACTATGAAAAACGAAATGCTATAGCTCCTACACGAAAACTATCTGAGACATCAAACCTTAAGTGATTGATCCACATCCAGTCCCCTGCGAGACTGAATGGTCAAATCCTGACATCACTTAAGCCACACCCCCTGACAACAGGAAGTATAAAGTTTTACGTTGAACGATCCCTATCTGACCCCTGTTACCTGATCAGCATGATAGTGTATCCAGTGACCGGAGACATGTTGGTGCAACTTGCTTTCCAACACTGACAGTTTTGGGTGGAGCATGTGGGCGGCATGGCGTAACGTAACGCTGTCGCCATACGTTTGGCTCTAAATTCCACAGATTTGAGCCGAGGTGCACCAAAATCAGTATGATCGATCATTATCCACGCCTTGAGCAGGTATCCATGACAAGTGGCCAACAGCCTCCACAGCGCCACCTACATTATTCCTACAGTTATAGCTCAGTGATACAACATCCGATCTGCACCAGATTTATTGTGTGTCATCAGTGAGGACTTTTAGACACATTGATGTTGTGGTTTAACATAGGACTCCAGTGCGCCCCCTAGATAATTCCAACAGTTAAGGATGCATCATCCTATCCACACCATATTTTTGGTGCATCATCTGTGAGCATTTCTAGACACATTGATAATGTTGTTTAACATTTGACTCAAGTGCACCCCCTAGATTATTCAAACTGTTATATCTCAATGATATATTATCCGATCTGCACCAGATTTTTGGTGCATGATCAGTGAGTATTTTATATACATTTGTGTTGTTATTTAACATTTGACTCGAATGCGCCACCTAGATTATTACAAAAGTTATATCTCAGTGATACATATCCAATCGGAACCAGATTTTTAATGCATAATCAGTGAGCACTCTAGACACATTGATATTGTGGTTTAACATATGACTCAAGTGCGCCCCCTAGAATATTTAACCGGTTTATCTCAGTGATATATCATCTGATCTAAGCCAGATTTTGGGTACGTCATTAGTGACCACTTATAGACACATTGATATTGTTCTTTAACATTTGACTCAAGTACTCCCCCTACAATATTCCAACAGTTATATCTCAGTGATGCATCATCCAATCTGAACCTGAGATTTTATGCTTCATCAGTGAGCACTTGTAGACACATTGGTATTATTGATTCATGACATCACTTAAGCCCCACCTACTCAGAGAAAAAAAATGTTGATTAGTGGATGACACTTCCAGCTTCGCACTGTGTAAGACTGAAACTTTGTTCGCTAACTGTTGATTACCACACGACATGTTGAAAAGCATAAAGGAAGTGCTTGTCAAACATTCGCCACAAAACAGGAAGTCACCATAACTCCTGTCTGGAAGGTCAGATTTCGCCTGTACTTGTAAGACCTGCAGCTGGACAAGTAACGACATGGACGGAAGGCCATGTCAAAGATCGGGAAATGCGCCCCGTAGTGAACGCATGCGGGATTGGCACGAGTGCGTTCGCGATGGCAACTGGGTGGACTAGCTGGAGTTCCCGCGGTCGCCGTAAGGCCGGAGCGGTGCTTTGCTGTGAGGGCCTCCAATGCTGTTTGCAGCTTTAATTAATCTTATGTTTCAAACTTCTTTAACAAAACAGCGGGGGACAGTTTTCTTGGTTGCACTGGTTGAAGTTGGCAAAGTTTCTGAATAAGCTGGTTATTTCATGGACAACACAAACTGCCTCTGCAAATATCAGTTTTTATCATGTTTCCTTGTTAAAATGTTAACAGATACAGACTGACCTTGGATCTGTCATCAACACAACATGATGTTTTTGACATATGGCCATTGATGGCTCTAAACTAATCTTTCTTTCTTGGTTGATTTAGTTTTACTTTTTATGAATTTACTGTTTTCCCTAAATGTGAACGTTACAATTTAACTGCTTATTAACTACATTCAATTCTTTGGACTTTATTTGGGTTTGGAAAAGAGGTCAACGCGATTCTTTGTGTGGATTAATTCTAGAAATTTCAAACAAAACAACGCGTGATACGTTGTAAACTCCCAGCTTTGAGTGAAGTGGAGGAACACTAAAGAGAAATTAAAACAAGGGTGTGATGAAAACAGTAGACGTGTGTATTTGGTGTTCTGTTCAAATGAGTTCAATTCTGTTTGATTTTTGAAGCTCGAGCCGTTCAGCTGCTGAAGTTTCTTTCAATTCAAGTTCTCACAATACCTAACAAAAAAACATCAATAAAAAGAAACTAGGCTTTTTTAAAAGGATTTTTAAAAAGCAGCTGAGTTAGTGGCCACTTTTTGTCTGGATACTCTTTCACTTTGTTTTTCTCACTTGTCCTAATTTGAAAAATAAGTATTTATTATCAGAACATGCAGTTTGTTATTACAGTTCATCCACGGTTCCTGAGAGATATGAGGTGATGTCGCTGCAGATTTGACGGAAGAGTAAAAACCAAACAAGAAAACCCATCAGATTAATTTTTATGAGCATTTTTCAGTTGTGTACTTTCAATTGAAATACGTTACAGCCATAAACACACAAATACGTGTTCCTTTAAAGAGAAATATGTCATTCTGTATTTATTAGGTTTCACCGTCAGCAGCTCACAGTAATTAAAGTCCACGTTGAAATATTGCAGCATGACAGCTGACCCATAAATCCCCTGGGGAACATGTTGTCTATCATATCTGAGTTATACAAACAATACAAACTGTGCTGCTGTGGTCCACTCCCAGCAGAGAAATTCTTCTGTAGCCTGCTCCAGTTTGACTGCTCTGCTGGGGTTTCTACAGAACTCTCACTGTTGGCCCAAAATGAGAAAACTCTTCGTCTTTTAAGAATGTGCAGCTTTTTTTCATATCACTGAAGAGAAGTTTGTTTTGTTCTGTCATCAGACTCGCTCAGGCCGTGTGAGCGCTGTCAAACAGAAGAACAGATCCTCCACCACAAGACTCACTGAACGTCCGAAGACTTCATCACTTTAAAGATTAACGTTCACCAAGAAATGTGCTGACGTAGAACTGCTCGTCCAGCAGAAGGCCTCTGCTCGGTCCCTGGAAGGGCGACCACGTGGAACGGGGAACACGTCAGACCGGTTCCACCTCAGGAGCTGACCCGTTAAGTACCGTCTGTGGGACAGGCGGAGGCCAGGCCACAAACAGGATGTGAAGAGGACATTGGAGGGAAAGATTCCCTAAATCTGCAAGTCTGCAGCTTCTGGAGAATCTAGTTCTGTTGTTTTCTGTCCGTCAGTCCAACGAGTCATGAAAACTGTCCAACAAGTGAGCAGCAGAGTTTCTGTGTTACCTGTCACAAAACAAACATCTGCAGCCACTGAAATGGGTGGAAGCCATTTTTTAAAAAACGTTTTCAATAGGCCCTTTTCACATGACGTCAGACAACTTCCTTTTTTACTCGATGCTGTGGATCATTACTTCCGGGTCTATTCTCCCTCGGGAGACCTGTCTGGAAACTTAATGGAATTTCATTCCTTCAACTTTTATTTACAGAGGTTATATTACAAGATATAGCTCAAGGTAAGGTTAATAAAAACAGTATTTATGTGTTTGTTAGCTGTGGTAACTTTATCCATCATTGCAGCAACTTTAGCCACAGTAGCTAAAATATACAACACGGGCTGTCAGTGCTCTAACGTTTAAAGGTTTACTAGCTATATTAACGTTAATAAAAACAGTATTTATGTGTTAGTTAGCTGCAGTAATGTTATCCATCATTATCAATTTACCATTCTGTAACTGTGTAAAGAAACAGCCTCCAATTGTAAAGTAAGCTAGCTAGCAGCAACAGGTAGCTAAACTCTACACTGCTGCTGCCTGTCAGTGCTGTAACATTAAAATATTTAACTTTATCTATTAATGTAAAATCTCTGACATCTTCCAACACTGTTGTTTAGAATAGCATTTTAAATATTGAATTAAAAGCTATGTCAAACCATTTCCATGTTCTGATGATTAATCATTTCTCTTTTTACTTTCTTCTTGTGTCCATCTTTCTCAGCAGCAGTAACTCAGCAAGGAGGACACACTGAAGACCCAGGCTCGTCTGAGGATTTTAGCAGAGAGGGCCATGCGAAGGGTGAAGGAGTACCAGTCAATCAGGAGGTTCAATCAGTCAGCTGTGGCTCATCTGCCGCTGCTTAATATCAAATTATCAGGGTCGTCTTGATGTAAAAGGAGACAAACCAGTCTAGAGCCTCCCTGCTCCTTCAAGTCACACTTCTTGGAGGAACATTCATTACTGCAAGCAGCTGTGTTGGAAATCTCTCCATATATTAATCTTTTTTTTTTATCTACTAATGAATGAATTGATGTGAAGAATTCTGTCAGAACTTTTTTTAAATAGCTTGTCTTCAGTAATCTGCATATGTACATCTTTTACATTTAAATTGCATCTGCTTGTATATTTTACACATCTGGTAATGTAGGACATGGAGGAGGGGAGGAAATGCTCAAATTAAAGCTTCTGTTGTGAAACAATTAAACAAGGTTTGTGGCAGCTTCTTGCAAACATTAATTTAATAATTTTATTGAACACTGTACATGGAGCAATGTTGGTAAATAAACTTGTATATACAGTATATATATATATATATATATATATATATATATATATATATATATACACATATACATACATATACACACACAC
>NC_056514.1:16785731-16825665 GCF_014905685.2 Nematolebias whitei | reverse complement strand
ATATACACATATACATACATATACACACACACACACACAGGAGGGCACTTCTTAATTGTCAGCTGCTGGATTTCTATTTCTAGGGACAAAACTTGTCTCTGCAACTCTTGAATTCTCTGTGCAGCATCATCCAGTTGACCTAAGAGAAAAGAAAATATAAACATTAATATACATCACTTATCCACCCATTAATTTCCTGTTCAATTATCAAATATCTTTTGTATTACAGCATTTCTCCTATTACAAAGTACTTACTCGTTACTGTCTTGATAGTTCTGAGGTGAAGATATATATATTTTTTTTCAAAGGGGAAAACACAAAATATGCAATATTTTCCATAAAGTATAAAACTGCTCCTCCTCATTCAAATCATTTCATGTATTATCTGACAGTCTCTCAACCGTTAGCAAGTCCAAAATGTTCTGAATACAACCACAAGATGGTTACAGTGTTATTCACTGCCTTATATATTTTTTCTACAATCATTTTCTGCAGTACTAACCCAGAGAAGGATGGCAGACAGAGTCGTGATCTTTTGCCACTGCACCTGCAGGCGATGCCTCCTCTGTACAGTTCCCGGGGTCAGGCACCTCCTGGGAGTCATCCTGGCCAGCAGCACAAGACAATTTCTTGCTCACAGGTAAACTGACTCACGAGCTTGTGAGTGTCTCCCTACAGGTGGGAAATCAGACACTTCATGGTCATGACACATTTTTGTTTATTTTTAAAAATGTTCAGCACTGTCCTCCCTCCACTTACCCCGATCATTCCAGTGAAATCTAGATGGCACCGCTCCTTGTCTGATCCGGGTTCTTCCACTGGCTGATGAATTTAGATCTTCTAGGGCAAAGTGCAGACTGCGTGGGTGCTCCCAAGAAGGATTTTAAAATTTGGCCTTTCATCTCTCCTGATCGCTCTCACCCAACGGGAACGTTTTTCTTTGTCCACGGGACAATTGTGGAAACTCAAATACTGTGTTTTGTGTTTATTATTGGAACAACATGGCTCACTGCAATAACGTCTTGATGACTGTGTCATGCTGCTTAGACGAGCTGCTGCTGAGAAAGATGGACACAAAAAGAAAGTAAAAAGATAAATTATTTAATCACATCAGAACATGGAAATGTTTTGACATATAGCTTTTAATTCAATATTTAAAATGCTATTCTAAACAACAGTGTTGGAAGATGTCAGAGGTTTTACATTAATAGATAAAGTTAAACATTTTAATGTTACAGCACTGACAGGCAGCAGCAGTGTAGAGTTTAGCTACCTGTTAGCTGCTAGCTAGCTTACTTTACAATTGGAGGCTGTTTCTTTACACAGTTACAGAATGGTAAATTGATAATGATGGATAACATTACCACAGCTAACTAACACATAAATACTGTTTTTATTAACGTTAATATAGCTAGTAAACCTTTAAACGTTAGAGCACTGACAGCCCGTGTTGTATATTTTAGCTACTGTGGCTAAAGTTGCTGCAATGATGGATAACGTTACCACAGCTAACAAACACATAAATACTGTTTTTATTAACCTTACCTTGCGCTATATCTTGTAATATAACCTCTGTAAATAAAGGTTGAAGGAATGAAATTCCTTTGTTTCCAGACAGGTCTCCCGAGGGAGAATAGACCCGGAAGTAATGATCCACAGCATCGAGTCAAAAAGGAAGTTGTCTGACGTCATGTGAAAAGGGCCTATTAGGGCAGTTGTGGATGAATGGTTAGAGTGGTCGTCCTCCGCGACATGCTAAGCTAAGCTAGTGTTAGCATGACGCATTCAGTCAGTACATCTGCCAGATGTTTTTTTTTAAGTTGTGCAGCACTCTGGTGGGACATTGTTCCCAGTTTTGTGTCAAACAGGAAGAGCTTCTAAAATCTTAATCGTCCTCAACTCATATTTGAGTGTTCAGTTTCGTTTTTGGAGCTTTTCTTTCAAATAATTTAAAAACAAACTGCACCTGAGCCCTCAGTGGATGTTTGAGTGTTTTAAGGTGAAGGCAGCGCAGGAAGTTGCTCTGAAACGGATGTTATCTGGAAAAATGCTCTGCACAGAAAAAAGACAACTTCTAAACAAACAGGAAATGACTGAGCTGTGTGTCCGTCAGGCTTCCTTGGACTTTTCGGGGGAGAAACTTCAGCACAATTCATCTACACTGGAAAAACAAACCTGTAAACAACAACACATCATCATCTTTTAGAGTAAATAAAAAGTTTAAGGCAACTTCTTCTGAAGCAGTATGAAGGTTTGTTGACTGCGTGAGTTGTAAATTAAACGTTATTAAAGTCATATAGCCATTCTGTAGCAGAGCTCTGTGTTAAGTTATGATAAATATGATAAATTACTATCTTACCTGTTGTAGACAGCTCTCTGGACTGGCTCGGGCCAAACAGAGTTCAATTCTGACAGGACTCACAGATAAAAGTGGATTTTTGCCGTTTTGAAACATTTCATATGGCAGTTCATTCAAAAAGTTCAGTCAGGTCATCTGGACGGTTTCTTTTTGTTGAAACGTTTCGTCTTTCATCCAGAAGTCTTCATCAGAGCCATAATAAACTCAATCTGAGTTTGGAGGTGGGGCAGAGAGGGGCAGTCACCTCCCCTCCACACTAGTCCTCAGCACCGGTACACCTCAGGGCTGTGTCCTCAGTCCACTCTTGTACTCTCTATTCACGCATGATTGTACCGCCAGGCACACTTTAAACGTTATCCTCAAATAAATAGCAACTTCACATAGTTGGTCAACCAGTTTGATGGTTTCTGGAGTTTTGGAGTCGGCCCTCTCCCCCGCTGACTCGTTTGAGGCAGCCATGGCCAAAGTGGTTCAAAACATCAAAGTTCATGTTCAATAATCCTGGTAGAAAAATCCAACTCTAATTTCATTAGAGTTGTCCAATTCTTGATTTTTCTACCTGGAATACTGAGCATGAACTTTGATATATTACAGTTCATTCAACAACTATTAAATGTTAACACTGTATCAGTTTAGCATGACACAGCTATAGTTAGTGTTTAAATGTAGCCACAGAAAAAAATCAGTCAACAATCTGGTCATGCCAAACCGACCACGGTGGAAACAACGCTGGGAAGAACAGAGCTGTTTGCAGTGATCCACTTTGGTTTTAGCTGCATTTTGTCTCATTGTTAGTTTATCAGAATTAAACTGTTTCCCCAAACTGACGCTTCTAAAAGCTATTTCTGTAGGATATTAATGCTTCATAACTCTTTCACAGAATCCCACTTTATGTTGGAGAGAATAGCACTTTTAACTTTCCTTATCGTGCTCTGCTCTGGTCAAACTTGACGCTTTTGGACATATGTTTTACTTTGTCCTCACATGTCATCTGAACAGACTACATACAGTTCTGAGTCAAGTTTATTCATTAAAGTTACTTCTTGGTGTTCCTGGTCATGAAAAATGAACGGCCTCGCTCACATGTCATCAAGATTCTGTTATTTAGGCGCTCGGTGAGATCTGGAGATGAGGACAGAGACCAGAATCATGACATGAAAAGAAACGGACGTCGAAAACGAAACAGAAAATGACCAAAGACCCCCCGATGAGGAAGCATCCAGATGAAGAGGGTGGTATCTTCATCTTCATCTCCACCTGAGCAAAGATCAGATCTCAGCTGAAATACATTTTATGTTTACGAAGCACAGAAACTAACATGGATCGTTCACATCTTTGTTGGTATCGTGGCTATTAAGTCCTCGTTTCAAAGATAAAGTCATCGTGCTCATCTTTGAGTGAAAAAACTAAACACGTTCTTCTGTTCCACCATTAAAAACCACTTAAAAACAAATAACTCTAATAAAACTTGACACCTAATTTGTGATCAACATGTTTCATCTGGGCCCTGTGATGGACTTGCGACCCGTCCAGGGTGTACCCCGCCCCTCGCACAGTGATTGCTGGACATGGGCACCGGCGACCCCCGTGACCCAAAATGGAATAAGCGGGTAAAGATAATGGATGGATGTTTCATCTGTAAATTTGATGTAATCAAAATAAGAACAAGGCGCCATCGTCGTGTCCGCATGTCCAAACATGTTTTTTACAGAATAAAACTTACTAAATATCCTAATAGAAGGAAAACACCTGTGTGAGAATGCTCTTCATTGACAACAGCTCAGCAATCAACACCATAATCCCCTCCAAGCTGGTCTCTAAACTCACCAAATTGAGCCTGGAGAAGTCCATCTGCTGCTGGATACTGGACTTCCTCACCAACAGGCCACAGGCAGTGAGAATCAGCAGTCACCTCTCCTCCACACTAGTCCTCAGCACCGGTACACCTCAGGGCTGTGTCCTCAGTCCACTCTTGTACTCTGTGTATTCACGCATTACTGTACTGCCAAGCACAGCTCTAATGTCATCCTCAAGTATGCTGATGACACCACCATCTTGGGCTTCATCAGAGTCAGAGTCAAAGATTCTTTATCATCGTTCACACCACATGTGGTGCATGTGGTGGAACGAAATTTTGTACACAGGGTCCCAGTTACATCTAACAATAAAATGTAAACGAAAAACAGATATAAGATCTAAGATATGAACGAAGAAAAACATCAACTAAAAATACACTAAGCACTAATAGCATAAAAAACATTACGTCGAACAGCAGTACAAACATTAGTCTGTGTGAGTAGATGAGTATGAATGAACACATCAACATGGAACAGATCAGCAGCAACATGACGTGATTTTTCACAGTGATTATCCTGGTTAGATATTCATGAGTCTAATAGCCTCAGGGTAGAAGCTCTTCTTCAGGCTAGTGGTTCTACACTTAATGCTCCTTAACATCCTTCCTGAGGGGAGCGGGGCAAAAAGTGTGTGTACTGGGTGAGCGGGGTCTTTCATGATGCAGGTGGCTCTCTTCCTGCATCTGGAGGTGTAAATGTCTGTGATGGTGGGGAGGCTGACTCCAACAGTCTTCTGTGCAGCCTTCACCACTTTCTGCAAAGCTTTTCTTTCTGCAGCTGTGCAACCTCCATGCCACATGTTGATGCTGGAGCTCAGGATGCTCTCCGCTGCACACCTGTAGAAGGAGGTGAGGACTGAGCTGACTAGTTCATCTCAGCCGTCTGAGGAAGTAGAGTCTCTGATGAGCTTTCTTAAGGCTGGTAGTGTTGTTGTCCCAGCTGAGGTTGTCATTCAGGTGTACACCCAAGTACTTGTAGCTGGAGACCCATTTCCACCGCAGATCCTCCTATGTTCAGGGGGGTGTAGGTGCGTTTGTTTCGTCTGAAGTCCACGATCATCTCCCTTGTCTTCTTCACATTGATGTGAAGGTTATTCTATTTGCACCAGCTCTCCAGATGTTCCACCTCTTGCCTGTAGCTGGACTCATCGTTTGTGATGCATCCCACCACCGCTGTATCATCTAAAAACTTTACAATGTGACAGCCTGGGTGGGGAGCTGCAAAATCATGTGAGCAGAGTGAACAGGAGAAGGCTCAACACACATCCCTGAGGAGAGCTAGTGTTGAGGGTTATGGTGGAGGAGGAGAAGTTGTGGATCCTTACTGACTGTGGTCTGTTTGCTAAGAAATCTAGTACCCAGTTGCAAATGGAGGGGGTTAGTCCTAGTGTGAATAGTTTGTCCATCAGGGTGAGGTCGATGTTGACCAGCACCTCGCAGAGCTGATTGGCACATTCTTTCAAGAATTTCCCGAGGATGTTGTCTGGACCGGTTGCTTTGTGAGGGTTAATCCTCCTGAAAGTACCCCTTACTTGTGCTGAGGTCACGCGGAGATGCTCTTCATCGAGTGGTGAGATGAGTCTGGTGCTGGGTTGCCTGTTCGGATCTTCAAAGTGTGCATAGAACTTGTTGAGGGCATCAGGCAGAGATGGGTCTTTGAGGCGTTGTTCGCTCCCGCCTTTATAATCTGTTATACACTTAATGCCCCTCCACATGCTCAGTGGATCTTGTGAGGTGAATTGCCCCTGGATCCTCTGTGCATATGTGGCCTTGGTCCTCTTAATGCCAACAACCAGCTCTTTCCTTGTCCTTCTCAGCTCCTCTGAGTTTCCAGACCTGAAGGCAGTGTTCCTGGCTGCCAGCAGGGTGTGCACCTCTGCATTCAGCCAAGGTTTTCTGTTTGGGTACCTTTTAACATATCTGATCGTAGAGACGGTGTCAGTACATGTACTAATGTAACCCAGAACTGAGGATGTGTATTGGTCCAGATCAAGCGAACCTCCATTTTCAGCAGCTTCTCTGAAAACCTGCCAGTTTGTTCGTTCAAAACAATCTCTCAGTATGGGGCCACTATCCTGGATCCAACATTTAACTTTCTTTTATACCGGTCTGGAGCGTGTCAGTGGGGGCATGTAAGCAGGAGTCAGGAATATTGAGATGTGGTCTGATAGTCCTAGGTGGGTGCAGGGTTCAACTTTGTATGCATCTTTTACATTCGTGTAAACACGGTCCAGCGTGTTGTTTCCACCTGTTGGTATGCCCACATGCTGGTAAAAACTTGGGAGGTAGTCTTTTAGATTCACGTGATTAAAGTCACCAGCCACTATGTAAAGAGCATCAGGGTGTTTGTTCTGCAGCAAGCTGAGGAGATCATGGAGCTCCTGGAGAACTTCATTAGCATCCGGAGGAATGTAAACAACAGTAATGAAAGTCACTATGAACTTGCAGAGTAGGTAATGTGGTCGACATTTCACTGTTAGCTGCTCCAACGCCTTTGAGCATGAGTGTTTTACCACAGTACCGTTCATGCACCAACTTTTACTCACGTAAATGCACACTCTGCCCCCCTGTGATTTCCCCGTTAGCTTGCTACAGCGATCTGCTCGAAAAAAAGAGTCTGCCATCCATCTGAAAGGCTGAATCTTGCATTTCGCTTGTAATCCATGTTTCTATGAGGCAAAGCACCGCACACTTCATCATCTCTTCTGAGGCGCCCGCTCTCAGACGAAGCAAATCCATCTTGTTGTCCAACGAGTGGGCATTCGACAGAGAGATGGCATTGGGAGTTTTCTGGCTTTAGCATTAGCACGTAGCCTCACCAGAACCCCCACCCGGCGTCTTCTCTTCTTAAGCCAGGAGCAACGCTTCCTCTTCTGCCTGTTGGAACGCCTCTGCTGCAGCTTCCAGGTAGATGACTTTAAGATCTGCATTCTGCCAAGCGTAGTTTTGAGTTTGTTGCTGATTTCTGCTATATTTCGTGGCAAGTCCGCTCCTATTCTCATCAATTTGGTTCGGCTATAGTTCACATGCATAAATTGTGCGGAGTCAGGCACGGAGTCAATATCAAAACTTCTGAAAACTGGGATCGTACCGGGAGCCTGTGAAGCTGCAACTGCTCTGAGTGCGGCCATGTTGGATAACAACATCAACGAGAGTTGAGAAAGAGACGTGAAATCACTGACCAGCTTGTGTCAGCAAAATAACCTCACCAGGCAGACGGTACAGGAGCCTGCCACCAAAGACTCAAAGACAGTTATTGCCCACAAGCTGTCAGCTTACTGAACTCTTGATAATACAAGATCAAGTTTCTTTATTGTCATTCTCAATGACACAAATAAGGTACATGAGGTGGAATGTAACCGTGTACTCAAGGTCCCAGTTACACCCAAAAATATAAAGTATAAAAACAAACAGTATACAAGGATCTAAGACATACACTAAAAAGACTACTGAATACTACTGAACTACTGAAAATAACATTGCACTAAGCCACATGTGTGACACCTAATATATTTATTGCTGCTGTACGATGTGGCTGCATCATGTATGTCACTACCCATCCATCCATCCATTATCTTTACCCGCTTATTCCATTTTGGGTCAGGGGGGTCGCTGGTGCCCATGTCCAGCAATCACTGTGCGAGGGGCGGGGTACACCCTGGATGGGTCGCAAGTCCATCACAGGGACACATAGAGACAAACGAGACAAACAACCATTCACTCTCTCATTCACACCTAGGGACAATTTAGAGTTACCAATCAGCCTAACATGCATGTTTTTGGTCTGTGGGAGGAAACTGGAGTACCCGGAGAAAACCCACGCATGCACGGAGAGAACATGCAAACTCCACCCAGAAAGGCCCCTGGACCGGGGTTTGAACCAAGGACCTGCTCACTGAGAGGCAGCAGCTCTACCAGTTGTGCCACCGTGCTGCCCCATGTCACTACCATACCTTCATAATTCATCTCAACTTTACTACCTGTGCAATAACCTGTCGCACAACCTGTGTAGTTTGTTAATTATGTGCAATATATATCATATACAGTAGGCCCACGCTGCTCCATGGTTCGTTTATCGCAGACTCGCGCTATAGCGGTTTCTCAAAATAAGATTGAACATGACTCACAGTTGGCTGATTGATGAATGAGCTGCACGATCAGCATTGAATTTAAATATATATATATATATATATAAATTATTTAGCACCTGCATGCAAAACTACTACTACTTGTACTACTATTCCTACTTCACGTTTTTTTCACTTATCGCAGGGCTTCAGGGTATGGATCCCCCACGAGGGACTACTGTACATTTAAGCTAATATTACTACCTTCGAAATACTTTTTCATACTAATTCATCCTGCTTGCACCGTTATATTCTACCATGTTGTTGTTTACGATATTTCTTTTGGACCTTGTAAATATATTTCTTTTAATTTTTGTACTTTTATTGCATGCTTTAGTATTGCTTTTTTTTTTTTTTGCGAGTCGAATCTGTTTTTCTCATCCTAAACATTTCATTGCATTGTTGACCTCTATATGACAATTATCTAAACAATGCCTAAAAACAATCCAACTTCCTTCATAAAGAAGATAATTTAGAGTTTATTTTATAATGTAGTGTTTTAATTGATTTGGAGATGGAACATTTTCATTTGTACATTGAACACGATGAGAACGAAGTTCAACGAGCTGCACAACAACAATCAAACATGGTGAAGCTGAACAGCAGCAGCTCGTCCACACGGGTCAGAACACACAAACACTAAACCAAACTCAAACACGGCGCTTTGCAAACCTCAGCACATTTTGGTCCTCTTGCTGTAAACACGAGCGATCCTTCATAGTAAGAAGCTTTTGGAAAAGTGACGTGCAGAAACAAACATTTTAATGTTTGAAATTAAACTTCAGCCTGTTGTAAACCGCTAAAAACATTAAAGTATCTTCTTATTATTACAGTAAACGTCATCAGACGCATCCAACTGGAAAATAATTCAAGCATTTCCATTAAACTACTTTTAGAAAGTAGTAAAGAAATATATTTTTAAATAAGAACTTTTCTAAAGTCAATCTAAATTTACATTTTTACATTAATAAGTAATTATATTAATTTAAATGAGCTTGTTTTTGGCAACATGCATAGATTGTCAGATTACATAACAAAAACCAAGCAGCTGTTTTCAATCACCTGCAGATGTTAGAGCATTAACGTGGTCTTCGTGTTAATTTGTGAAAACAGCTACAATATTCATAAATCTGTGCAACAACACCTTGGGCTCTGCGAGGTCGTTTCTGTTACTGATTCGGAGCCTGACTGTGAATCACAGCGCTCCGATATATTTACTCAACCGGTCGTTTGCGATGAAGGCTGCAGAAAAACCGCTGCAGAGGCTGAAAATAAAACACGTCCACATTCAGGAACAAAAAACACGTAATAAAAGCAGCCTGTACCGATTTTTTAAACTTATCGTGCAAACATTGTGGCTTGATGAGTCAACAGGAGCAACACTCGGTGTGTCGCTGCCCTCTGCTGGTCAAACTGGGTTACAGCAACAGTTCGGCTTCAGAAGTGGAAAGTGTCCAGGACTCTGCTTCGTGGACGTCCTCACTGCCGTTTGCTGTCCAGGATGGCCTGCCAGTTGTCCGCCCAGGACAGGAGGCGCTTCTGACTGGGGTGGGGGGGCAGGTGCTTGTTGTGGCAGGCCGTGAACAGGACGTGTTCCCACGCTGGGTGGTTCTCCACGCCTGACCAGGACACACAAACACCACGATTAAAAACAACAAGGACAGAGCTGACGGGGCTCAAAGTGAGACCAGAGGTGAGGACTGAGGAGTTTCAGAGTCCAGGGACATCCGTACTGAAACGTACATGTTTTTATTTTACCACCAAACGACAGGATCTTATACGCTGCTGCAGAAGCTGAGCGTGAAGGAACAGAGCGCCGTTTAGAAATTAACAATCATCTGTCACAACTTTTAATGTTTTATTCACGGCAGGATGTTCATCTGGATTCAAACTTTAGACGTGTGCATTTTATTGTTTTAAGCTACAACAATGAGCAAAATGTAGCTAGACAATCAAAATCCAAACTGAAGGTTTGGAGTTTAGTTTTATTGTCATGATCTTTTAATAATCCCTTAACAAAACCAAAGAATTATCAACAACATATGGATTGAAATAAACATTATGATTTGAAGGAAATGAAATGTTTAATTGACTTGCAGGATTTTATGAGCAGCTGCTAAAAGAAGAGCCAAGCAGGGATTTATGGACTTTAAGAACCGACTGGAGGGAAAACATGACGGCCACTGCTCAATTTGATTATTAAAAAAATATTAAAATATGGTCTCACATGAAGCATTACACTGTTATTAATTATCGAACAAACACTAAATGCAGCAGAAGAGTTTAAAATCTGACAAGGATACGTGATTTGTTTTAGAGCCACCTAAAGGAGCAACGCTGAATATTTCTGTTTGTCTACAGCTGCAACACAGCCCAAACCATGAACCTCCTCCACCGTGCCTCACAGCTGCTTTAAACCGTTTGTGTTAACATGTCGTTGTCCCTAAACACGGCGTGCAGCATGCTGCTCACACATCCTGTGTTGTGACTCGATCAGTGACTGGAGGGAACAAATATAAATAATTAAAAGACTTCTGGAGCCACTATTCACCCTGAAGCTGCCAAAGCTTCAATAATCCTGCAGCCTTACAGGTAACTGCAGATTAGAGAATGTAAAAGATGAATTAATCCGACAGCTCATCCTTGCTGGCGTGTGTGCTGTGAAGGAACAAAGCCTACCTTGGATGTCGGGCTTGTCGTCTATGAGGAGATCACCGGAGATTAATGTTTTATCTCTGGTCAGGATGACCTGCTCCAGGAAGTCATGGCCCAAATGTTTCTCTACCCAGGCGTACTAGAAACACACACACACACACACACACACGCGCGCGCGCGCGCGCACACACACACACACACACACACAGAAAATCAATGAGGGTAAATTAAACACATTAACGATGTTGAAGGGGAAGATGTTGTTTACCTTCTCAGACGGGCAGTGTTTGTAATGTTTGATGGGGCTGGTGCAAATAAACACATCTGTGCTGAAAGAGGAAAACAACAAGTGTTTATTTGTTTATACTCCAGCTGCACAACCCCCACTGGACTCTGGCCACAATGGACTGTGACACACAAACACACACTAAACAGACTCTGGCACACACACAACCTAAATACACACAACTACTGTGTTGTACTAACAGTTCATGCTCAATAATCCAGGTAATAATCCAACAATGGTCAGTCAGGTCATCTGGAGGTTTTTTTTTTTTTTTTTGCTGAGACGTTTCGTCCTTCATCCGAAGGACTTCTTCAGTCTGAGAAGCCACCAAACAAACTGGAGTCCCACAAATACCACACTTCCATAGTGGAAAAAGCCAGTTTGCTGGTGATGAGATGGTTTCTGAAGCCCACCCTCTCCCTTGTCAACTCCTCTGAGGCAGTCATACCAAAATGGTTCAAAACACCAAAGTTCATGCTCAGTAATCCAGGTAATAATCCAACAATGTTCAGTCAGGTCAGAAACATCTCAGCCAAAAAAAAAAAAAAAAAAGTCTAGAATCTCAGTGGTTCCCAACCCTGGTCCTTGAGGAACACCATCCTGCATGTTTTAGCTGTTTCCGTGCGTTGACACCTGATTCGAGTCATTTGGTGCCTAACGGGCTTTGGCAGAACTTGAGGAAGTTAAATCAGAATCGGGTGTGTTGAAGCAGGGAAACAGCTAAAATATGTGGGGTGGTGTTCCTCAAGGACCAGGGTTGGGAACCACTGAATGTTTTATTGTGTTGTTACGTTTGAGTTCTTTACTTGCATGTTTTTGCAATCTGCTAAAGTTTTGCATTTTTGCACCTTACTCAGCTAAAACCTTTACACAGCTAACCTCACATGAGAACATGTTTCTGTGTTACATATGTACTAATCAACACGTGTCTCTAGTCTTGTCTCTCACTTTAGATTAGAACGTTTAGATTAGGTTAGATGTCTGTTTGTGTTTATTGTTCAGTTGTGTATCTGCACTGTTGTTTTGTTTTGCACGTTGTGTTCTGTGTTGCAACGTGATCCTGGAGGAGCACGGTTTCATTTCAGTGTGTACTTGGTGCTGAAATGACAATCAAACCTGTCTGACTCTGGCCCACGCCGGCTGTGAGTAACTGGAAACGATACGGTGATTAAGACCAAACAAGTCGCACACAGCAGAAACATTTTATCTAACAACACAAAGAAAGTCCACCCCGCTCCAGTCTCAAGGTTTTATGTGTCAGGTCACAAGATGATCAAAATGATACAAAAACACAACCGTGTTGTTATTTACTAAACAAAATGAAGTCAAAACGTATCAAACTAAGTCCAGCCCATCATTCAGAACCTTCTTTAGCAGCACCTCTCAGTGTCTGTGTGACTGCATCAGTGCAGACAGTCTGGCCCACTCTTCTTTACAACGTTGCTCCAGCTCATCCAGGTTTGCACACCTTTGTCTCTGCTCAGCAGCACAGCACTTTATAGTTCTGTTTCATGACCCGGACAGAAGACCTCACAGCTGACTCTAGGCCCAGAGGGAAGGTTGATCATCTTCCGAAGGTCAGGGGTTCGATCCCCGTCCCCTGCAGCAACCCAAAGTCTTCTACTGCATGACACTGTACCATCAATATGCACGGTGTGTGTGAGAATATCAAAAGGTACTGCATGTAGCGAGTGACCAACCCTGGAGAGGTTAAAGGTCTTTATTAGTCGTGACCATTTGACCTTTGGTCACCAGAGGTCAAGGTCGACTCAACGGCTGCAGGGCACCCAAAACAAGCCCAGATCATCACCCTTCCACCACCGTGCCTGCCAGCCGAACAAGCTGTTTGTTGCTGCTGTGCATTATGGATAACCTGCTCATCTTTGGTTCTGTAGGTCTAAAGCAATGGTTCCCAACCCTGGTCCTTGAGGAACACCACTCTGCATACTTTAGCTGTTTCGCTGCTTCAACACACCTGATATTGTGATTTAATTACTTCCTCAGGTTGTGCCAAAGCCTGTTAATCACCAAATCAGGTGTGTCAAAGCAGGGAAAGAGCTAAAACATGCAGGATGGTGTTCCTCAAGGACCAGGGTTGGGAACCACTGGTTTGAAGAACATTGTTCCAGAAGTTTGGTGGTCCATTCAGATGAAGCTGCAGATTACGGTTGTGCTGTCAGGTTCTCTTTAGAGGACAGTCTTTCACCTGGCAGCCCTTTTTCTGACCGGCTAACTGACTTAGAGCTCTTGTTTTATTAAACACTTTTTAGTTCAGCCATTTCTCTGAGCGTCGCAGTTTGAGCTTTGGATGAACTGGCTGGAACATTCTGTCATTAATGTTTTCCAGCCGTCAATAATCTCCCTCACTTTAAAATGATGGACTCCAAATAGTTTAGAAGCAAACTTTGACCTGTCCCAGCCTGCTGAGCTGCAGCACCTGCTTCTCCGAGGTCGTAGCTGATGTCTTTCCACCCTGGCCTTGTGTTAACACACATCCAAAACCTGAATGGACTGAAAGATCCGTTGATCAATACACCTGATCAGCTGCGTTCCCTCCTAAACACAGTGAAGGCAGCGTAGGTGGGCTGAGATCATTCTCATTATGTCCTGACGCAAACCATGAATGAAAGAGTGTGTAGGTGACGTGAACGCAGTCTGATGCTACAGGCCGTCACAGGAAGTGACATCATCAGAGGGTTACCTTTGGACGCAGAATGGAACAGATGAGGTTTTCTCTAAACCAAGCACGGCCCCTGAAAGTCCTGCACCTAAACACGATAGTTCTAACTAAAGACAAACTAATACCGACGTGGCTCTGCAGAGGCTGCTGCTTAATAAAATGACAATAAGACGAAACTAGAACGTTCCAGGAGAAACGTTGACAGGGACTGTCGGGCTGCTGCCGATTTAAAATTGTGATTTGACAGTACTGTGTGTTGGGGTTTGCTGTCAGCTACCACTTTGCCAAATTTGAGCTGAATAGCTCTAAAAATGGCAGTGTTATTGCAATTTTTCATTTTTAGCTAAGGCGGCCATCTTGGATTTTTGATTTGGATCCAGCATGTGATCGGGAACGTTCTCAGCTATACCCTCACCAAACTTCAGCAGCAGTAAGCATGAGGAGCGTTCACTTCCTATGGGGAAATATGGCATCTTTGTTAGCAAAATATGTTGCCATGGTAACTCGAAATGCCAATAAAAGTGATCACGACACCGAGTCGGTCGTTTTGATAGAACATTTGTGGAGGTACACGTTGCAGTTCGGGCCGCATTAAAGTTGACGGAAGAGTTCAGATATAAATAAAGTTAAGAAACCCACGTTAGGTGGATAACAACAGGTGTCTGCAGATACTATGCTGTCCCCAAAAATATGCATGAGATTAGTTGTGTGTAATAATAAACAGGTAACATGTGAATATTTTAGTCCACACATACTAAATCTAAATCCTCCTTTTGTCCATTTTGTTTTGTGTGTGGACATTGACAGGTCGTCGGATCTTTTCTGTAGGAGGTTTAACATCTGATGCTCACTGGACCAAAGCAACATCCCAAATAGCCCGTTTTAACGACTCCATGTCCACCGCAACAACTAACGAGGCACAAAGACGTGGAGCTAGACCAAGTACAACAGCATCATATGAGCCAAACAGAACCAGGAGGTGCCAAACAGCAGTCGTGCTGTTGTAGAATGTGTCTCATTCATAAGTCTCCAGAAAAAAACCACAACATCAGACTGGACTCTGGTGAGAGAAATGTACAGTTTCATTGGTACAATTAATAAATATGGAATGTAAGTAACATTTAGTACCCAGCTGCAACAAATCGTGGTTTGTTCATTTTGATGTTGGGTTTGCTGCCCTCTAGAGTCCAAACATTACATTCTGACCTCACCAGCTCCAGTCGCTGCAGTAACTACACTGGATAAATGAGGATTAGTAAAGTCGGCAGCTACAGGTGTGATTTAGACTTAATTCCTTAACTGGTTGGTACATTGTAGTTCACGTACAGAGCCTTTTGGTACTGATGCAACACTTTGCAGAACCTCCGGTAAAAACTGAACGCCTGAATCCCACGAGTGAGTTTGGACTTCAACAAAGAAGTTTGATATGGACACCAACACCCTCAGCAACTTTTATAGGTGCACCGTTGAGAGCCTGCTGACAGGCTGCATCACAGGGTGGTACAGCAACTGCACCAGTCAGAAAGCTCTACAGAGGGTGGTGCAAACAGCAGAGGACATCACTGGTACCAGTCTCCACAACATCCAGGACATCTACCACAGCCGATGTCTGTGTAAAGCACGCAGCATCATGAAGGACCACACCCATCCAGCACAAGGACTTCCATCTACTACTGTCAGGCAGACGATACAGGAGTCTGTCATCATGCATGAAAAGACTAAAGACAGTTATTATCCACAAGCTGTCAGATTACTGAACTCTCAATAAATAACACTGAACAACTGGAAATAACTTAGCACCATCTGTGACACCTAATATTTTTATTGCTAATGCATTACGTGGCTGTATCATGTATGTCACTACCATACCATCATAATTGAATCTCACTGTCACTACCAGTGCAATAACCTGCCACACAACCTGTGTGGTATATAGTTATGTACAATGTATATCATGTGCATTTTAGCTTATATTACTACCTTGAAATACTTGTTCATACCAATTCATCCTGCTTGCACTGTTAAAATTCTACCATGTTGTTGTTTACCATTTTCTCTTTAGGACCTTGTAAATATTATAATTACTTTTCCACTTTTAAGTACTTTATTTTGTACCCTAATTGCATGCTTTTATTATTTCTTGTTTGTTTGTTCTTTGTTTTAAGCGAGTCAAATCGGTAGGGGTGCACCGATAAGTCAACTGGCCGATTTATCAGCCCCGATTTCCTTAAATTTGGGAAATCGACCGATGCTTGCATTACAAACAGATTTTACCGATTAAAAAAAAAATGTTTTTAAACAACAATTGTCTGAACTTCATTTATATTTCAGAACAGTACCTCATGGCCAGTTAGAACTAGTTTGTATTGTTTCTAGGATATTGTTCAAGGGTCTGTTTTTCAATAAAATAATATTAGAAAATTGAAGGTGCATTGTGAACTTATAACACCTGACAGTGTCGATTATAAAACAACATTGGTATCGGCAGGTCAAACTTTTTAGAAATCTGTGCTCGGCCAGAAAACTGCAAGCGGTGCACCCCTACAAATCGCTTCTTCTCATCCCGAGCATTTCATTGTACTGTAAACTTTGCATATGACACAAAAAACAAGTTGAACTTGAGCACGGACCCAGCTTCCTGCTGACAGCGTTGGTCCAGCTCACCCATCCGTCTACACCTGAAGAAACTTTGATTTTTAATCTCAGCTATGGTTTCTGCACACTACCTGACTGAGTAAGAGGTTAATGTGTTTGGATAATTTTACTGCTTCTGCTCTAACAGCTAAATTGCAGTACATTATACTTAATGAATACTTTCTCCCCATTACAAAACTGATCCATGCAGTTTACACCTTAAAACAGTAAGGTCATTCCAGCATGCACGCCCTGCTGCTCAGAAAACTTTATTTTTAATCTATTTAATGAGAGCAGTGCATCTTGGAGACTTACTCATCAATCCTGGCCATTTCTCTCACGGCCTCCACTCCTCCAGGCAGAGGCTCCAGGTCTATGAAGAAGCCTTTGGACTCCCAGATACTGATGGCTTTCTCCTGCAGTCCAAAGCCAAACACACACGCAGCTAAAGAAACGACGCACAAAGTCCTGTTTTTACACAACATGTTAGTGTTGAACATGCCCTCCTTTCTTTAAGGTTCACTTCAAAACAGCACCACTTTATTTTAAAGTCACAGAAGTTGTTTCAAACAATAATCCTCAAGGGCTTCTAAAGGTCTGTCCACGTTCCACTTGAAACACATCTTGTTCATTCAACTATACCTGAAGAATTTGGGAGAAATGTTTTATTTTGCTAAATTGCTCAACATTGATCTAACCCAGGGCAACACGGTGGTTAGAGCTGCAAAAAGGTCACATGTTTGCCTCCTGGCCTTTCTGAGTAGTTTCCATGTTCTTCCTATGTGTGGGAGTGGTTTCCCAGAGTACTCAGCAGGTTTAAGAATTAACTTTTTATGTTAAGTTACTTGACTCAAATTAGGGATGCACGATATTATCAGCATGATATTGGCCGATATTAGTGGTTAAATATCGGACATTGGCCATTCCATCAAAATAACTCGACAATATAAAAAGGCGTTATTTATATATATATATAAATAAATAAAGGCGCTGTTTTTGTATGACAACCCAGTGACATGGATGCCTGCAGCGCCAGCACAAAGTTATGACGTCAAGCGCGCCGTTGGATTTGTGAAAATGTACACAAAACAATAAAAGGCAGATTAGCCAACACAAACCTGTCCAAAGGGACAAAACAATAAGACCAAAGTGCCCCAGGCACATAAGATCCTGGATATTTCTTCTGGCTGACTTTTCTGTTGCTCAAAATGACTTCATCCATTAAGTTAGGAGTCATTTTAGTACTTGAATTAAGGATGCACAATATTGGATTTGTGGCCAATAACCGATACCAATACTGATATTTTTCCTAAGACCTACATATCTTTCTCTGCTGTGGAATTAAAATACAGGTCCTTCTCAAAAAATTAGCATATTGTGATAAAGGTCATTATTTTCCATAATGTAATGATAAAAATGAAACTTTCATATATTTCAGATTCATTGCACACCAACTGAAATATTTCAGGTCTTTAATTGTTTTAATACTGATGATTATGGCATACAGCTCATGAAAACCCAAAATGCCTGTCCCAAAAAATTAGCATATCATGAAAAGGTTCTCTAAACAAGCTATTAACCTAACCATCTGAATCAACGACGTAACTCTAAACACCTGCAAAAGATTCCTGAGGCTTTTAAAAACTCCCAGCCTTGTTCATTACTCAAAACCGCAATCATGGGTAAGACTGCCGACCTGACTGCTGTCCAGAAGGCCATCATTGACGCCCTCAAGCAAGAGGGTAAGACACAGAAAGAAATTGCTGAACGAATAGGCTGTTCCCAGAGTGCTGTATCAAGGCACCTCAGTGGGAAGTCTGTGGGAAGGGAAAAGTGTGGCAGAAAACGCTGCACAATGAGAAGAGGTGACCGGACCCTGAGGAAGATTGTGGAGAAGGGCCGATTCCAGTCCTTGGGGGACCTGCGGAAGCAGTGGACTGAGTCTGGAGTAGAAACATCCAGAGCCACCGTGCACAGGCGTGTGCAGGAAATGGGCTACAGGTGCCACATTCCCCAGGTCAAGACACTCTTGAACCAGAAACAGCGGCAGAAGCATCTCACCTGGGACTGCTGCTGAGTGGTCCAAAGTTATGTTCTCTGATTACAGTAAATTTTGCATTTCCTTTGGAAATCAAGGTCCCAGAGTCTGGAGGAAGAGAGGAGACACAGAATTCACATTGCTTGAGGTCCAGTGTCACGTTTCCACAGTCACTGGGTTGCCATGTCATCTGCTGGTGTTGGTCCACTGTGTTTTATCAAGGGCAGGGTCAATGCAGCTAGCTATCAGGAGATTTTGGAGCACTTCATGCTTCCATCTGCTGAAAAGCTTTATGGAGATGAAGATTTCATTTTTCAGCATGACCTGGCACCTGCTCACAGTGCCAAAACCACTGGTAAATGGTTTACTGACCATGGTATTACTGTGCTCAATTGGCCTGCCAACTCTCCTGACCTGAACCCCATAGAGAACCTGTGGGATATTGTGAAGAGAAAGTTGAGAGACGCAAGACCCAACACTCTGGATGAGCTTAAGGCCGCTATCGAAGCATCCTGGGCCTCCATAACACCTCAGCAGTGCCACAGGCTGATTGCCTCCATGCCACGCCGCATTGAAGCAGTCATTCATGCAAAAGGAATCCCGACCAAGTATTGAGTGCATAACTGAACATGATTATTTGAAGGTTGGCGTTTTTTGTATTAAAAACACTTGTCTTTCATTGGTGGGATGAAATATGCTAATTTTTTGGGACAGGCATTTTGGGTTTTCATGAGCTGTATGCCATAATCATCAGTATTAAAACAATTAAAGACCTGAAATATTTCAGTTGTTGTGCAATGAATCTGAAATATATGAAAGTTTCATTTTTATCATTACATTATGGAAAATAATGACCTTTATCACAATATGCTAATTTTTTGAGAAGGACCTGTACTACATTATTCTGCAGGTCTTTGTCAATTTGGCCAGTTACCAAATGCAGATACCAAAAAGGAGCTGAAAATGATGTAACACTTCAACTTGGGTTATGTTTAATGTCAGATTTATTCATGACATTTACTCTCTAACACAATGACACTGAAACAGTGCAGATTTGTACATTTTTCACTAATTTAAACTCAACCTGTTCACAAGCGACAAGTTAAAAGCATATAAGTACTAGTGCATTAATAGATATACTTGAGTTTCTTAAATAAAAAAGTTCACTTAAAACAAAAGCCTTTTATATCGGTGAGTTATTTTGATGGAATGGCCGATGTCCAATATTTAACTTTATCGCTAATATCGGCCGATACATGCCGATAATACTGTGCATCCCTTGGTGTCTCTAAAAAAGAATGTAAAAATGTCACCACAGTGATTTGAGAAGCTAAGGTACGTCCTTTAATTAACGTGCCGGGTTTATTCAATCTTTGGTTTAGAAGCTAAAGGGATCTTCAAAGAACACGGCAGAGATGACATCAATGATGGAAACAAATCATGAAAGGCGTGACTGGAGTTACTCAAACTGCATTCTGATAAACCGCAAAGCTTTTAAGAGAACGTCCTTCAGACCGACGAGACGAAACTGGAACATTTTCACAAGAAAAAACAGAAATAACCCTGAACCTGCCAGGAACCATGGAGGAAGCCCTGTTCTGTTCTGACAGTCTTGAATCTGGGAATGGTCCAATTAAATCTCAAGACCATCTGAAGAGAAATGTGCTGCCCAGAGTCAGAAAATCAGGTCTGGCTCCTCCAACAGAATAGTGACTCAAACACATCCTGAATCACCCAAAATGGTTCGTGTGAAGAGGCCTCTGAGCCTGGATCTAAATCCTGCAGAACATGAGCGGAAGGAGCTGAAGCCTGGAGGAGGAGGAGAAGGAGGCCTTCAAACTGATAAAGACGGAGCCGTTTACTCACAAGGAGTGGACCAGAATACCCGTGGACAGGTGCAAGTCTCAGAAAGTTACCATCCATCATCTTTACCTGCTTCTTTGTTTTCAGATCACTGGGGTCACTGGTGCCCATATCCAGCAGTCACTGTGTGAAAGGCAGAGGACACCCTGGACAGGTCTCCAGTCCATCCCAGAGACACATAAGAGACAAACACTCTCTACTCTCACCAGTTACCAGTCTAACATGCATGTTTTTGGTCTGTGGGAGGAAACTGGAGTACCTGGAGAAAACCCACGCATGCACATGAACATGCAAACTCCTCCCAGAATGGCCTCTTTGCTGGGATTTGATCCAGCGACCTTATCGCTGAGAGGCAGCAGCTCTACCAACTGAGCCACCGTCAGAAAGTTGTGCAACAAAACATTAATAAGGTTTAGCATCTTTTAAGTCAAGGCCGGCTTCATTATTTTCTTAGTTAAACCTATTCTTCATTAGTTTAGTCAGTTTGAGTTGTTTTACAGATCACGTTTAGGGTTTCCAGTCTTTAATGAAGGGTTCAAATGAATGCATTTCCATCTGTGGATATCTAGGTACTGTTGGGACAAAACAGTTTAGGACCCCACAAAAAGAAATAAGACTTTGATTTTATGGAGTTTCAACGTGAGTTGTAGCCGTGGTGGAGCATGTTGACAAAACTCCCACAAACTTGATGGATCTGCTCCAACATTCAGTTTTCATTTTTTTTTTTTTTATTTTTTTTTTACTGTAACTCAACTTTTATACATGAAAACAACCATGCAGGGAGACTCCAGACCTTTGGACTGTCACTGATCCACATGGATGATTCAGTCCCCTCACACTCTGAACTGGTTTAACACTGAACTGGTTTAACTCTGATCAAACTGAAACATTTCCAGAGACTGGTTTGGGCTCCACTCACGCACAAGTCGCTCCTCAGCAGGCCGTACTGCGTGGACACCCAGAAACCTCTCCTCTGCTCCAGAGACACGAAGGGCTCCTCCGGGTACCTGGCCCGGAACTTCTTCAGGAACCCCCCCTCGAAGTCCGCCAGGACCCCGTCCATGTCCACCAGAACCCGCAGTCTCTTACCCGAGGAGGACGACATGTTTACGCGGATCCTGCTCAGCGGCTCAGGGAGCAAAGTGCTCCCTCTTCCGAGCAGGCGAGTTGCGGTGGAGACAAACATCGTCGGTCCTCGGCTGCGGCGGGGCCAATGGCGGTCACCCCTCCGAACGGAGAGAGCAGAAAAGTCGATAAATTCTACATGGAGGCCGACAAGTTTCCAAAAGACTTTAAAGTCAAAGCTGTGTCGGTATTTGGTGCTATTACTGCAGCTGTTTGTGTTTTACTGTTAGCTTAACTTCATCTCTGGACGTCTCAGCTAGCTAGCTGGCAGGCTAAGCTAGCGGTCAGCGGATGGAGAGCGGCAGCAGCGGGTTAAATAATAACATGCTGCCGTAATGAGAGCAGTCTGTCAGCTGACACAAGTCACTCCACTGCAGCTGCAGCATTACTCTAGAGGTAAAGTAGCTGAAATGTAGCTCATATCGAGTTGTGTGATAGCAAAAAGAGGAACCGTTCCGCTGCGAGAACAAGCTGTTCTCCAAAAACCTGCTCCTCTCAAAGATGGTTAGTGCAGGCAAGATGGTTCACGTCGTAGTCGTTTTAACTGTTTCTTTAGTTGTCATTCGCGCCACATCTAGTACATGTGGTGGAACGAAATTGTGTACACAGGGTCCCAGTAACATCCGACAAAGGTATAAAATGTCAAAGAAAAACAGTAATAAGATCTAAGATATGAACCAAGAAAAACGTTAATAAAAATACACTAAGCACTAGTAGTACAAATACAACACGCCGAACAGCAGCACGATATGATATATAATCTTTGTTTTTAACAACCAGATATGTAAACATGCTGTTTTACATTATAGTAATTTTAGATAAACCACATTTCTACATCATTATTAGATCAAACTGAAGACTTTCTAAAGTAACAAAACACAAGTTTGTTTTTTAGCCATAATGTACCTTTATTTTTGTCATTTTATTTAGATAAGCTTTTACTTAAAAACAGACACTAGGTGCAACAACTTCGAATCCTAAACAATAACATCCTAGTAAAAAATATGTAAGACAAACTGATGTTTATTTATGTCATTAGTTGTTTTTTTTTAAACTGATATGTTCATGTTTGTAAGACTACTGTCAGATGATGCTTTAAAAGTATTTGCTTTTGCATTGGACAGGATCTTTATATATAAAAAGCAATGGCTCCTAAATGTGAACTATTAAATAGTGTTAAAAAGCTGCACTGCTGTATGTCATTTGTGTGCCTGTCCCTTTAAGAAGCTCAAAGACGGTGCGTGAATCTCGTTGCAGTTCGGTCGATCTCGCGATAACGTCACATCAGTGGCGGCTGTTTGGCCCCCTGTCTCAGTCCGGACCGAGTTGTTTCTGACGTTTGAATGAAAAACAGTGCAAATTACCTCCACTTTCGACCCAGGAAATAATGGCTTCAGCCTTGGAGCAGTTTGTGAACAATGTGCGGCAGCTCTCCGCTCAAGGTAGGTCTGCTGAACTCATCGGAATGAGAAGTCTTTGCTAGTTAGCTAGCTTATGCTAACCAATGCCTTGCCGATAGCTAGGCAGCCGAACTGGCCAGACCCCTCTTTTTCCCTTTATCATGTAAACAGACCGCAAAAATGACTTTGTAAGACCACAAGTGTTGTGTAAACAATAATTATCAGATGCGTTGGTACATAGAGACTCTAACGATACAAGTAAACTATACAGTTCATTGCACGAATTATCAAAATTATACTTTTTGTTCCTGATCTGGAAAATAATTTCTGGTTTCTGCTTGCCGGTAGTCCCGCCCACGTCTCACCTGATTGGCTGGAGAACCAAAATCTCAAATTCTATTGGCTGAAAGTCCTCTGTCAGTCCTTTTTGCCCTACTCCTTTTGCAAGGCCTTGACAGGACATCAGACCGAGCATTTGTGCTGAAATATCTTACAGCGCGTTGATTAGAAACTGTAATGCGTTAGTGTGTGCTCTGCCTTTATGAAGACAGCTCATTGATGTGAGTGAATAAAAAAACTATTTGGGTGAGGAAAGTAAAATACACCTCAACACGAGCAAAGTTGAAAGGAAAAGTCAGGATCTGTTCCTTGTGCTTTCAGCATGTTTCTCGTTTGCTTAAATTTTAAACATGGTCATACACCTGTCCCATCCTAACACTTTATCATAATAATGTAACAGCTGCTCACTATTAAAACAAACTCCTGTAAAGCTTTGGTGATGCTTTCTGAGTTTCCAAAGGGCACAGAGCGTTTAACTTTTGTCTTGTTTTTGTCATCCACTACGCCGTTTCCCTCCCAGGTCAGATGACTCAACTGTGTGAGCTGATCAACAAGAGTGGGGAGCTGCTGGCCAAAAATCTGTCCCACCTGGACACGGTGCTGGGGGCTTTGGACATCCAGGAGCACTCCCTTGGCGTGCTGGCTGTGCTGTAAGCCTTTAGCCTCTTCCACCTTAACATGTGGCTTCTATTGTTGCTCTTTTCTGTTTGTAGCATGTGTTAGTATAGCCAGGATCTCACTGGACTGAGACAAGTTGGTGACTCAAAATTGCAAGCAAAGAGGTGATGTTTTATTTCACACTCACAAAGTTTTGTGTTTGGGACCGCTGAGCCTTGCGTCCACATTTTTACCACCTTTTGAGAGCGCACGGCTAGCAGAGCTGGATTCTAGGCTGTGTAAATAATTTTGTTGCCCTCCCTGCCCACGTTGTACCCACCTTGGAATCTTCCTCTACATTATGATTTGTACAGATCAGCTGGTTTGGACAAGTTCTTTAATAATTTCTTGCCTTTGGTGCGATTTTCCTTAATTATTTTTTTTTACCTGAATATTTGTGGTTGTAGCTCTAAGTGTTTTTTTGAATATCCCAAGACCGAAGGAATCCAAAAACACAAATCTGTTCAAATCAGGCGATACGATCCAAAAATAATTAATTTGTTTGTCTGTAAACACAAACATGTAGGTTGTGTTTTCTCTGCAAGCAGCATCTGCTTCAGGACACCTGCACAGAGTCTGTGGTGTAATAACGCTCTGATTGAACGAGTTGCAATACACACCATGTGTGCTATCATTAGTGCGCTCCTCAGGGCACCACAGACCTGATATTGATAAATTTGCTGTGATAAAAAAGCCACTGTTTATTTGTTCCACCTTTTCAAGGGGGTGGTGTCAATGTCTTGGCCTGTGCCGGTGTGACCAACAAAACTGCACTGAGACCAAGCAGATTTATTTTTTCACAAACACTTAGGCACATGTTTTTTTTTAGCGGTTTCAAACAATGCATACAGTGTAAAGTTACTAACAGGTTTCCATACAGCAGCAACAAGATAAATGGGAGTTCATGAAAATGACAAACTAAATTCAGGAGAGTTTGAGACACCCGCAACGGCTTTGCAACTGTTTTGAGAGAAAATTTGACTTGTGTTTGTTTTTCTTTTTTAAAGTTTGAAATTCAAGTGACGAGACTGCAACATCATCCGACCCGTATAAGGAAACTGACCCCCCCCCCGCAAATACTTTCAGACTTTTCGAGATATTTTGAAGACTCCCTCTTAAAGTCTGTTCCCAGTTTGTCGTGAACAGTCACAGCTCAGTGAGACACTGTCTCAGTGAATGCACAAAAAGATTATTATGTTTTAATCCAAATATGAAACACTTATAATAAGTAATGATTATTATTTGGGGTGTAGTCTCATATATAAACCTTTTCTAAAAAATGTAATATTTGATCTGCTTTTCTGGTAAAACTTTGTTTTATCTTTTTTATTTGTTCCTTGTTATTTTTTGTAAGTTGAAAGTTTCATTTACGGTAATATAAAAGTCTTGTCTTTGTTAAAGAGCCTTCTACTCTTCTCCTCTGCTTCAGATTTGTAAAGTTCTCCATGCCAAACATCCCAGACTTTGAGACGCTCTTCTCCCAAGTTCAGCTTTTCATCAGTACCTGCAACGGGGAGCACATTAGATATGCAACAGACACTTGTAAGTCCTCACTGACGGCTTGCTTGCTTTTTATCATGTCAGCAGCGCTTATTACTCTGGTCCTTTGTGTTTTCTCTGAAAAAGAAAAACCCACTCTTTTCTAAGGTTTTACGTATCGGAACATATTAAAAATGATCTGGTTTAATCATTTTCTAAAAACATTCACTTCAAGTGTTCAAAAAAAGTCACATCAGGTTCCAACATTCTTGTTGCTTCCATAAAACTGAAGAGGGCAAGTATGAGCTTGGAGCTGCTGATCAGGTGGACTTGATGCCCTGATCCATCGGTGTGATCACCTCTGAAGATGCAGGAGTTCTGTCAGGTTGCTGCTCCGGACCAGACAGCTGCCAAGGAACAAAGACCTCAATGATCAATCAGCCAAATTGGGAGCACAACTTAGGTTTGCAAAGTTTCGCCTGAATGACCCACAGCACTGTTTATGAGAACGTTTTGGACAAGATACGTGAAACTAACGGAGGAGAGATGCTTTGGGCTCGTTCTGCAGCCACAAGACCTGTGCACTCTGTAGGCACCGAGTCGACCATGAGCTTTGACCAAAGGATTCTAGAGTCGATGTGAGACGGTCTGTGTGACAGCTGAAGCTTGGACCTAACTGGGTCATGATCCTGAACACAGCAGCTACTCTACAAGAGAACGGCAGAAACAGAAATAAAAACATTAAACTGTTAAGAGTGGTCCAAACTAGGGATGCACAATATTATCGGCATGGTATCGGTCGATATTAGCAATAAAGTTCAATATTGGACATCGGCCATTCCATCACAAAAACTCACCGATATAAAAGTTTTGTTAATTTTTTATTTAAGAAACTGTCAAGTATATCTATTAATGCACTACTACTTATACGCTCGTCACTTGTGAACAGGTGGAGTTTAGATTTGTGAAAATGTACAAATTTGCACTGTTCGAGTGTCGTCGTTGTGTTAGCGTAAACGTCTTGAATAAATTTGACATGAAACATAATCCAAGTTGAAGTGTTGCATCACTTTCAGCTCCTTTTTGACATCTGCACTTGGTAGCAGGTCAGATTAACAAAGACCACGCAGAATAATGTAGTATTTTAATTCCACAGCAGAGAAAGTTATGTGGTCTCTGTAAGTTGGTCTAGGGGGAAATATCGGTGTTGGTATCGGTTACAGGCCAAATAAGTTTTAAAATATCTGATATCGGCCAAAAATCCAGTATCGTGCATCCCTTGTCCAAACTTGATTACAGTGCTGTGGTGGGAGCCTAACAGAGCCGAGCTGAAACAGATGTTTGCAAACCTCAATAAACTGATGCAGTGTTCTAAAGAAGAGTGGGCCAAACTTCCCTCACAGCCACAGGAAAGGCTGAACTCAGACTTCTGAGAATTCCTGCTGCATCATGGAGTGCAGTTTGTTTTTCACACACGGCTTTTTGTTTAATAAATCATGACGAGGTGGAGTCTTGTGTGCGCCTGAGGGTAGATTCAAACATAGAACCTCAGACATTTGTTTCTGATGTGTACAACCTTAGATTTGAAAGATATTCATGCTTTTGTAGATGTTCTTCTTGATCATCACATCGTGTTATTTGGCACCCGGGGAGTAGAGTTTAGCGCTAAAGATTAAGTTTAAAGTTGTAAAGTTTATATTTTGCTTTCAAGATTTTAAACATTTAATACAAATATTGCTTTCATTAATACACTTGCTTCCTTTTGTTACTTATACAGTACAATGTATTTATTATTTCTGTCTGTGAACAAGTTTAAACAGGTTCTGTGCATGCAGCGTGTAACTATCTGCTTTTAATGTAGATTTGTTCTTTTGTCTCCTGCAGTTGCTGGTCTCTGTCACCAGCTGACAAACGCCCTTGTAGAGCGGAAACAGGTGAGGGTTCAGAACACACAAACCAGCAGATTATAGAATGTCTTGTCTTTAGCAGAAATGTGTTTTCCTTCACTTTGACTTCTGTTCTTCTGTTTTATTTCATGACTCTTCCAGAAGCTTCTGCTGCAGTTTTTATATAAAACGAGTACCTTACTTGCTGCCGTACACGTTGCACCACTGTATAAGTCGCGTCAGTCCAAATATGTCTAATAAAGTGTAAATAAATATAAATGCATCGCTTTGCATAAATCAGTAAGTCAATAAATCAATAAGTCGCATCCATTACGCGTCACCGCTGACAACCCGGAAATGTGGGCCGGTGTTGTGCCAAAAATCGATTGGCTGCCAAATGACGGCTGCGGGAGCGTGCACGGCAGGACTTTAACAAGAATTTAACAAGATTAACATTTAAAAAGAATTAATTATTAGTTTGCTCGACATGATAGTGAAGGTGTGTCTCAGTTGAACTCGTCCTTAATAAATGCACTTCTATGGTCAGATCAGCTGCATTTCTCCTGGGTGGTGCGGTGAAATGAAGATGATTTGACGTTTGCTCCAGGAGTTCCAAAGCGAGACGAAGGTGGCTTGGTATGGCAAGCCAAGTGTCTCATTAATAGCCACTTTTACCTATTAATGAGACAGTTGGCTTGCCACAGTAGTCAAGGGCCCTCTAGTGGCTGAAAATGGTAATGTTCAATATTTTCCATGCCAGACTGAAGTCGTCTTATCTCGACCAAAAACTTGTTATAAATACGGGGGAAAACATAAATACGTTGCTTTGCTGCGTAAGTCACAGGCACGCTAATTTATGCAAAAAATTGTGACTTATACAGGGAAAATTACGGTAGTTGAAGGAATCTGTTGGGGCTGACTGCACTTCTGTGGTTTTTGTTTGTTTTTAGTCTTTTTTTCATTAACACCTTGTGGCTCGATATGTTCAGTTTCCATAAATAATCCGGGTGTTGGAACAGAAATGAGGAGATTCTGTTGAGACGAGCTGGTTTCTTTGACAAACTGCTGGTTTAGTGACGTGACAGATGACAGCAGTCGGGGCTTTAGATGTTTCCTGTCTTATAATATGTAGGACAAATATCCTCACACACTTTAAGAGTCATACAGTAGCTGTTGACAAACTCGTGGTATAATCAGCTCCTCTGGTCTTCACTAGCTCCAGCTGTGTGGTAGATAAACCACCGTCTCCTTCCTCTCCTGTTACATGCTTGTGTGTTAGCTTCATGTTCTTTAAGAAGACCATCATGCATTGGGGTGTGTCTTGTAGCTGTAGATTGTGTGTGAGACACTGTTCAAACTTTTTCTGCAACTTCCTGCCCCCCCACCCCACTGACATTTGATTTGGTTTATCATCATCCTCACAATCAGAGCTCACATGAGTCCCATCATTTATTCTGTGCAGAGTTTCAGGACCCAGGAGTGGCATGTTTTTCCTTTTTCCGTCTCGCTCTAAATATTTGACCGTGGAGTTTTAAAGCCCGGTTGCTTTCAGTATGTTTGAATGTCCCGGCACGCTGCAGCAGAATCACTCGTGGCTTTTCTCTTCCTCTGACAGCCATTGAGGGGTGTCGTCGTTCTAAAACAGGCAATAGACAAAATGCAGATGAACACAAACCAACTTACCTCAGTTCATGCAGACCTGTGTCAGGTGAGACGTTTACTCCTTCTGATGACTTTATGACCGTACAGTGTGACCCTCTCACTCAACCCCCTGAACTCTTCCCTGTAGCTGTGTTTGTTAGCGAAGTGCTTCAAGCCAGCTCTACCCTTCTTGGAGGTGGACATGATGGACATCTGCAAAGAGAATGGAGCTTATGATGCAAAGCACTTTTTATGTTACTACTATTATGGCGGCATGATCTACACGGGCCTCAAAAACTTTGAAAGAGCACTGTATTTTTATGAACAGGTAAGTTCTTTAGCTGTAAACAGGAAGTCTTCAGAACGGGTCACTTTAGGCCACAGGTGCGCCCGCGTTGTTCCTGATGTGTCTCTTTTTGTTGACAGGCAATAACCACTCCAGCCATGGCAGTGAGCCACATCATGTTAGAAGCGTATAAGAAGTACATCCTGGTGTCGCTCATCCTCCACGGCAAAGTGCAGCCGCTGCCCAAATACACCTCACAAATAGTAGGGAGGTTCATCAAGGTACACACGGCACAGCTTTATTGTCATTTCCATCACATCTGATGAGGTGGAATGAAATTATGTACACAGGGTCCCAGTTACTTCCAAAAGTAGCAAAAATATAAAGTGTAAAAATAAACGGTTTATAAGGATCTAAGATATACACTAAACATTAATCATGTAAAACAGTTTGAAGTATGAACAGCAGCCTGAACATGAGTCTGTGCTGATCAGATGGGTATGAATGAATGAATTCAGCAGCATGAGATCAGCAGCATGAGATCAGCAGCACAGACAAAGTGACATATCACCAATTACAGTGATTATCCTGGTTAGGGATTTATGAGTAACAGCTTCAGGGTAGAAGCTGTTCCTCAGTCTAGTGGTTCTACACTTTCAGCAGACCCCATTCATTTTTATTTAGTGTTTTATTGGTTGATACATAAAACGTGTGTGAGGACGCAGGTTGATGTGGTCATGATAAACACGTGCATTAGATCTGTTCAAACAAAATACAGTTCTGTGGTTGAAAGCTTATATTTACTGAGCACATCATTCACACAAATGTCTCCATCTCTGCTAAAAGATGCTACTTTTAAGGATCGTTTTTTCTTTTTTGTAACTTGTTTACTTTGTCTAATGAGCCTAAATTAGGGATGCACAATATTGGATTTATGGCTGATATGTTAAAACTTATTTGGCCGCTAACCGATACCAATACTGATATTTTCCTTAGACCTACTTACAGAGACTACATAGTTTTCTCTGCTGTGCAATTAAAATACTACATTATTCTGAATGGTGTTTGTCAGTTTGGTCTGCTACCAAATGCAAATGGGACTGAAAATGATTAAATATAATATAATATTTTATTTATATATATATATATATATATATATATATATATATAAATAATAAATAAATAATGTCTGAAATTTAACTTAATTGCTAATGTCATCCGATAGCATTGTGCATCCCTAGCCTAAATGGAACAGGTTCTGCTTCTACATGTGTCCATTTTGTCTCACACGAGTATTTAAACAAGCATATTTTACCCTGGCCCCAAACTTATTAGGAACTTTATGGATTTTCAGTTTTTAACTCAAATGTAAAATGTGCAATCATTGAAAGAAGCACTTTCACTGTCAATCCAGTCAAACTCATTAGTTTCTTATTTGTTTGATTTCTTTTGGTAAGAATATTTGTCTCGATTTTAGTTCCACTCTTCAGTATCAGTTTTTCCCAGTTTGGCCAGATGGGGCAAAAATAATTCAGACAACATGAACAGACCGCTTTCATCATAATATAATTATTTTTAAACAGTCACTTAGTCTGTTTGGTATTATAGTTAATAACTTTATGAACTGAAAGCAACAGAAGCATTGGAAAAAAAAGAGACTAAAATCTGGTGAGCAGCTAAATCCTCTATTTGAGCCTCAAACATCCTTTTGTTGCTTCAGTTGTGTTGCTCGCTGTGTGAACACAAACGTTAACAGTAACGTGTCTTCTGTCCTCTCTTTTCTGCTTGTGCCTCAGCCCCTGAGCAACGCATATCATGAATTAGCTCAGGTGTACACCACCAACAACCCGTCTGAGCTGCGCGGCCTGGTCAACAAACACAGCGAAACGTTCACGCGAGACAACAACACGGGCCTGGTCAAACAGTGCCTCTCCTCCCTCTACAAGAAGAACATCCAGAGGCTAACCAAGGTGGGCCGGTGGTTTTTACAAGTGGGCCAGGGATTGGGTAATTAACTGCTGGTAAAGGAGCAACCATGCAATAAGAGCTTGGTCATTAAAATATGGTTGAAGTGTCCACACGTCTGAGCAGCTTGTTACTGTTCAAACACTTACTAGTCTAAAGCGATCCGTGAACAAAACCAGATTTTCCAACAGCTGGAAGTTGAAGCTCAGGTCGACTCTCGACGTACGACACAGTCAATATTTACAGAAACACGTCGGATAGAAGAAGCTGTGTGAAACTCCCAAAGTCCACTCCGTCGCTCTGCACCTACAATAACTTCAAATAATTGTTGTTGTTTTTGCCATTTTTCTTCATTAAGTTGCTTCAGTTGCCGTCAAGCAGAGGTCTGGACTTTACCTGGACCGGATTTGTTTGGTCTGTCGTAGATCTGCTGCTCGTGTGGGATCAGTTTGTGAGGCTCAGTTTGGGCCGAGCTTCAGCTGTCAAGCTGATCTGACTAGAATATTTTTTTCTACCTTCGCCTTATAATCTAGCTGTTTTTGCTATTTTTTTTGGCAATCTTATTTTAATTTGTTTGAAAAAATTTGAGATTTTTTTTTTTTAGTCAGAATGAATGAAAACAGTCAACTCTCAGCCAAAAATTGATTTATAAATATGGAAAATATCCATGAATACGTCGCTTCAGCCTTTAAGTCGCAGGGCATGTAACTTGTGCAAAAAAACACGATTTATTCAGCAAAACATATGTTAGATATTCATGGTTAGCTTAATGACTGCCCAAGTTTTATGTCTGCAAAAGGAGCCCAAAGCCTCCTGCACGAGTCAGCATGGCACTGAGCATCATGTCCAGCCAGCTCCACCTGTCTGTGTCGAGAACATTTTTACACAAGCCTACATGTTTGTCTGAACATCACAACTCGCTCACTTTTCTGGTCTTCAGTGAAAACCATCATTTTCTATACGTACTGTCACTTGAATCATTCAAGCCTGTAAGGTCTGAGGCTCTTGTTTTTGCACGGTCTGACTTTAGGGTGAATTTGTTGGAATGTCCTGGGAAGACTGGCAGCTTGCTTCATGGTTTTCCACTCGTAAATAATATTTCTTACTCTAGAATGAAGGGTTGGTAATTACTACTAAATGGCTTTATGATGCTTGTCCAACTGGCGAGCTTCTCTAAGGTCATTGTTGATGTCTTTCCATCTCGGCACTGTTGCCACCCACCTGTATGCTCCTGACACATTGTCCAGTTTTAAGACTGGGCTTAAGACTTTCCTTTTTCCTAAATCCTATAGTTAGGGTTGGCTTGTTATGCTGCCTTAAGTTTAGACTACTGGACGACAAATTGTCCTCATTTCTTTAAATGAATTGTTAAAATTGAATAGTTTTCATTTGATATTATTTGTATCTTAACGTGATTCTTGACCTGCCATTGTGTATCTGTTCCTCTCAAACCCAGCCGCCCGAAACAGACGGCTGCTTGTCCTGAGCCTGGTTCTGTTAAATGAGGGAGTTTTTCCTTTCCACTGTCGCCTTCATGCTTGCTCAAGATGAGAGTTGTTTGATGGAGTTAAATTCAAAGCAGTCTGCTCCTCAGATAAATAATGTGGATGTTTCTGTTCAGTGTCCTGAGATGACTTCTGTTGCGACTTGGTGCTAAATAAATAAACTGAACTGGATTGAGCATGCTGTCAGAAATAGTCCAGATCAGTCACAGTTGGCTGAAGTTAGAAAAGTTGTGCAGTAACTAAAGGAGTTGTGTGTCCTGCATACATTCAAGCCCTGACGAGCATCAGCTCAGCCACACTGAACGTTTAGTGCATGAGAACAACATTCTGTGTTCAATCCAATCCACTTTATTTATTTAGCACCAAGTCACAACAGAAGTCATCTCAGGGAACTGAACAGAAATATTCATATATACAAATAATAATTTAACATGATGATGAGGTGACAGTGCAACAACGACGTGTGCACGTGACATCAGTGGCACATTTCTGGTTTCTTTAGGTTAAATATCAGTCTGCTGTAGTTTTCAGCTCCGTAACTGGAATCAGATGAGAGTAAATGTGCTCATCAGATCTGAAACCAGTTTGTGTTTCCTCCAACCCCTGCAGACCTTCCTGACGTTGTCTTTGCAAGACATGGCGAGTCGAGTGCAGCTTTCAGGTCCGCAGGAAGCAGAGAAATACGTCTTGCACATGGTGAGCCCTGCACAAACTCAACAGATGATGCACATTTTGTTGTTTATCATATTCACATAAAATGATCTTGTCTCTACTTTTGAACGTGTTTGACATTATTTCTGCACACCCCGTTGACTTTTTCGTTGCGTTTCTTCTCGTTGCTGTTTCAGATTGAGGATGGTGAGATCTATGCTAGCATTAACCAAAAAGATGGCATGGTCTGCTTCCATGACAACCCAGAAAAATACAACAACCCTGCCATGCTCCACAAAATAGACCAAGAGGTGATGGACCGCCACAGCCAGCCAGCAGGCCTTTGCTGGTTTTCAAGTCTTGCTCTATGTTTTAAAGCTGGCCTGTTTTTACTTTACAGATGTTGAAATGTATAGAGCTGGACGAAAAGCTAAAGTCTATGGATCAAGAAATTACAGTAAATCCACAGTTTGTGCAGAAGGTGAGACGATGTTTTCACTTCTTTCTATAGGATTCATGCTTCATGTCAGAGACCTGTTCTGAATGTTAGTTTTTAATTATAGCAGTGCCCCTCAGTGCAAACAGTTTATTACAGGAAATTACAAACATTTATGTTTGCAGATGATTCTGTGATCTGATGAGAACAGGGAACAGGTGGAAGAGAACTTAGAGAGGTGGAGGTATGCCCTTGAAAGAAGAGAAATGAAAGTCAGCCGTAGTAAGACAGAGTCCATGTGTGTGAATGAGAGGGAGGAGGTGGAACAGTGAGGCTGCAAGGAGCAGAGGTCACAAAGGTGCAGGACTTCAAGACTTGGGCTCCACTGTCCAGGAAAATGGGGGGTGTGGTAAAGAAGTGAAGAAGAGAGTCCAGGCAGGATGGAGTGATGGAGAAAAGTTTCATGAGTGATTTGTGACAAAAGGGTGTCAACAAAGGTCAAAGAAAAAGTTTACAAGACTGTGGTGAGACCAGCTGTGTTGTATGGTCTGGAGACAGAGACATGGACAAAAAGACAGGAGAAAGAACTGGAAGTGGCAGAAATGAAGATGTTGAGGTTCTCCTTAGGGGTGACAAGGATGGATAAGATTAGGAATGAGATCATCAGAGGTGCAGCACAGGTTGAACAACTGGGAGATAAAGTTGAGAGGCCAGACTGAGATGGTTTGGACATGTCCAGAGGAGGGACAGTGGTTTGGACATGTCCAGAGGAGGGACAGTGGGTATATTGGTAGAAGGATGTTAGAAATGCAGCTGGCAGGAAAAAGACAAAGAGGAGATATATGGATGCAGTTGGAGAGGACATGGAGGTAGGTGGAGTGAGGACAGAGTGAGGTGGAGGAGGATGACTCACTGTGGAGACCCTGAAGAGGGAAAAGCTGAAAGAAGAAGACAAACATTGGTGAACGTCAGCTAATGTGAGGAATGATGGCATGAAAGGTGCCAAACCTCACTTTTCTATCAAGTAACATTTTGGTATGTAACGATGTCAGAGTCAGAGTCAGAGTTTCTTTATTGTCATTCGCACCTCATGTGGTACATGTGGTGGAGCGAAATTATGTACACGGGGTCCCAGTTACATCCAACAATAAAATGTATAAGAAAAACAGTAATAACATCTAAGATATGAACTAAGAAAAACATCAACTAAGCACTCATAACATAAAACATTGAACATCAGCACAAACATGAACATGAACATGATGTAAAGAGACGGTTTAGTTTACAGACAGAAAAGTTGAAACACGCTGCAGTCAGTGTGAAGACCAAAGGAAAAACACTACAGTGTACTAATGATTTCAAGATATTTTAACAAACCTGAACACGTTAATGTTTAGCTGAGTTTGAAATTTGGTAAATGCCACCAAGCATGCATCATCAGTGCTCCTGGAGTAATGCAGGTAGATGAGGTCCACTTCACTCTGGAGGATCTTTGCAGAAATTTATCCAGTTTCCTAAAATATTTTGATAATATTAAGAACATTAGATGATAGCAGTGGTTTTATTTAAACCTTTTTTTTTTACCAGAAAAGAAATCTATTGAAATTATTAATCTCTTTCAAACCAGATTCTAAAAAAGTTGGGACACTAAACAAATTGTGAATAAAAACTGAATGCAATGATGTGGACATGGCAAATGTCAATATTTTATTCGTAATATAACATAGATGACAGATCAAAAGTTTAATCAGAGTAAATGTAACATTTTAAAGGAAAAATATGTTGATTCAAAATTTCACAGTATCAACAAATCTCAAAAAAGTTCGGACAAGTAGCAATAAGTGGCTGGAAAAAGGAAATTGAGCATATAACGAACAGCTGGAAGACCAATTAACACTAATTAGGTCAATTGACAACATGATTGAGTATAAAAGAACTTCTCAGAGTGTCAGTGTCTCTCAGAAGCCAAGATGGTAAGAGGATCACCAATTCCACCATTGTTGCGCAGAAAGATAGTGCAGCAATACCAGAATGGTGTTACCCAGCGTAAAATAGCAAAGACTTTTAAGTTATCATCATCAACCGTGCATAACATCATCAAAAGATTCAGAGAATCTGGAACAATTGCTGTGCGTAAGGGTCAAGGCCGTAAAACTCTACTGGATGCTCGTGATCTCCGGGCTCTTAAACGTCACTGCACCTCAAACAGGAATGCCACTGTCAAGAAAATAACAGAATGGGCTCAGGAATACTTCCAGAAAGCATTGTCAGTGAACACAATCCACCATGCCATCCGCCGTTGCCAGCTGAAACTCTACAGTGCAAAGAGGAAGTGTAAGTTGCATCTATTATGCGTCACTGCTGGCTTCCTGGAAATGTGGGCTGGTATGACAAAAATCGATTGGCTGCCAAATGGCGGTCGCGGGAGCGTGCACGGGAGGACTTTAACAAGAATTTAACAAGATGTAACATTTAAAAACAATTATTTGTGTGCTTGAAATTATAGCAAAGATGTGTCTCAGTTCAACTTTTGCTTAATAAATGCACTTTAATGGTCAAATCAGCTGCATTTTGAAAGCAGATTTGCAGCTGCTGGAGCGTGCAGAGGGAGGACTCACTGTGCATTTCATCGAAATTTACCAAGATAACCACCTAAAAACAATTATTTGTTTGTTCAACATTATAAAAAGGTGTGTCTTAGTTGAGCTTTTCCTTAATAAATGCATTTTAATGGTCAAATCAGCTGCATTTCTCCTGAGCGGTGACATGCAGCTGATTGGACGTTTTCTCCAGGAGTTCCAGAGTGAGACGAAGGTGGCTTGGTATGGCAAGCCAAGTGTCTCATTAATAGCCACTTTTACCTATTAATGAGACACTTGGCTTGCCATTTTACTCGAGGGCCCTCTAGTGGCTGAATATGGTAGTGTTCAATATTTTCTATGTCAGAATGAATGAATTTGTCAGATCTCAGCCAAAAATTTATTATAAATATGGAGAAAAAAAAACGTATATTAGTCACTTCGGTGTATAAGTTGCAGGGTATGCTAATTTATGCAAAAAGTGCGACCTATGCAGCAAAAAGTACGGTAATATTAAAATATTCAGAACAAAACATGCGGTAATAAAACACAAAATACAATGCAAGTTTAAATAATATCACAATTTAAGACACTTAAACATTACAGGTGCAATATGTGACTAAAACCTCTGACAGTTTTTGTTTAAACCTAGATAAAGGAATGAAAGACTCCAACCTCAACTTAAACTGCAGGTCATTCCAAGACAATGGGCTGAAATGGCTCTGTGCACCAAGGGCACCTCAAACCACAGCCTGGTCCTGAGACTGTGCGTTCTGTAGTGAAATGAACTTGGAGCAGATGTACGATGGTCATTTTCCTAACATGGCTTTGTATATGAAAATACACCAATGCTTCATCCTTCCAATATTGATTTATTTATTGTTTTAATATTGTTTCCCCTACCGTTATCTGGTCGTAGCAGATGGACACTTGTCCTGAGCCTGATTCAGCTCAAGGTTTCTTCTTCATGAGGGAGTTTTTCCTTTCCACTGTCGCCTTCATGCTCAAGATGAGTCTGCGATGAAGTTAGACTCAAGTTCATGTGTCTTTAATGTCACTCGCATCACATGGTACATGAGGTGCAACAAAATTGGGTACTCAAGGTCCAGTTGCACCCAAAAAAAAAATATATATATATTCTATAAATAAAAATAATATATAAGGATCTAAAATATGCACTAACAATAATCATATAAATGAAGAGCCTGAACCTGAGTCAGTTGTGAGCAGATGCTTCTGATTTCAGCAGCTTATGGGTAAGAAATCAGCAGCATAGATAAAGTGTCATACTGGATACTATAAAAGAAATGCTTAAAACACAATCATTATTCTTGTTTGCAACAAAAGTAAAATCTAGGATATCGAAGAATCCCTTCAGGGTATTTTTATTAAACGTTTCCGACTATCTTTTTGTGAGCTGGCTTGTGTTTTTTTTAATGGTGATGCAGCAGAAAGCGATTTTCAGTCGTTCTGTTTGTCGTCTTAACAGGTGACGTTTATGAACTGTGCCTTTTTAAATTTTCTTCCAGAGTATGGGATCGCAGGAGGACGATGTTGGTAGCAAAACGTCAAGTTATTCATGAGGGGCCTTGAGCAGGGACGGAACGCCACAGCCACCCAACACGTTCTTCCCGGGATGAGTTGGATTTTTTTTTAAAAGAGGAAAAATAAACAACAATCTGTTGCATAAGGACATTGGTCAAGGAAAATCTAATTGTGTGGAATGATGATAAATTTGGTTATTCTTACTTCACCGTGTCTTAAGGATAACAAAAGATCCTTACAGATAAAGGAAAAAAAAAACTTAGTTTTGTCAGTGTTTTATTTATCAATGTTCAGGTTGGAGCGCCACTGCTGCATTGACACAAACCACAACAATAAAACTGGACTTATCTGTTCCAAACATATGTGTGAATAATCTCACTGTTTGTTTTGGTTCTCCTGCATGACAGCCAGAACTTGAAGGGCATTACATGTGACGAGGAATAAATATGGTTCTGTTCCACATTTGTAAAGACGTCAACAATCGTTTTCTTCTCCCTCCTTAGCTAGAATGTAAATACCATCGATTGCAAAACTGTACAAATGGACATAGTTTTGATGAAGCTAGGCGTTGTGGAGAAGTCGAACACAACGGTGCGCCTTGTTTTGGTTTGTTTTTCCTTTCTTGGTTTTAGATCAGATCCACTAGAGGTCGCTCTGTACAGAAAACTGTTTTGACAGCTTGTTGCAGGCAGCGGAGTCAAACCAAACTGTCATGTGACTGGGAGCTTGAGCAGTGCGATTGTGGGTCTGTTAATAAATTGTTTAAGAATATTACTGTCGGTTGTGCCTCTCTAAGGTTTGTTTGAGTGGTTGTGTACTGCTGATAACCACACATGTCGCTTTGAAGCTGAGCAACACAAGCGGATGTGGTTTGCAGTGGGCGCACTCCTTTTCATGCTACAGACTGAAGACCTGGTTCAATGCGATAAGCGGGAACGGGAGATCCTAAAAGGAGAGCAAGGCATGTGCCAGTGGATAAAGGTATTATCTTAAATTATAGACAACCGGTCATGCGATATATTCTTGCTTCTGGTAACGAGTTTTCAGAGGGACATTATGCTTATAATCGCGTGCAAACTCCGCCTGTTTGCAAACAGACTTGTCGCTTTGTCAGCCGAGTTACAAATCGTGCGCAGCCACTGAAGCTACCAATCACGACGCAGTACTCGTTTATGGGGTGGAGCTTAGTGAAAAGAAAAAAAAAACACCGTTTGGCACACGCCAATCACGCCAGCCTCCAGGCTCTGATTGGTCCGCCGGTATGAAAGAGGCGGGTCTTTATGCTCACCGTAGAAGCCACTGTTGAAATTCCAATGCTACCAACTTTAGCCAGCGTGCTAATATTATGTCATTTAGTGATTTCGCTGAACTGCATGTGCCGCGTGCTGCTAGACTTTAATGCGTTAATTGTATTTGTCTTCAGAACGGACACATTATTCAATTAGCTTTGAATGTTTTCCGCTGCGCGTGTCTCCAACCACCGACACCAGGACATGTCCAGTTAGCCCGGACGCAGCAGCCTTACTACGATAACGAACCTGGCGAGCTAGCCCTGAGGAGGGGGGAGCCCGTTTGGACCGGGGGCTGCTGCGTGCTCTGAGCAGGTTCCATCGCAGTAAAACCGGATGTTGTGGCTGCCATGAGTCCCGCAGGCTGTCCTCATGTGAACGGCTTCAAAGTGGACAACTGGAAGCAGAACCTGAGGCTCATTTATCAGTGCTTCGTGTGGAGCGGTTCGACCGAGACCAGAAAACGCAAGGTAACGAGAAGTGGGGAGGACGAGGGTTGTTTGTGTGCGTGGACAGCCCCCGCCCTTCCAAACACAACCACGCACCAGTAATGGACAAAAACTGTCCACTCTGAGGCTTCATGTCTGATAATGAGACCTAATGAGTGTAGGCTGTCCACACAGAGACATTAAAACCAGGCTGTCCACAGAGAGA
>NC_056514.1:16778947-16785721 GCF_014905685.2 Nematolebias whitei | reverse complement strand
GAGACATTAAAACCAGGCTGTCCACAGAGAGACATTAAAACCAGGCTGTCCACATGGAGACATTAAAACCAGGCTGTCCACATAGAGACATTTAAAATCAGGCTGTCCACACAGAGATATTAAAACCAGGCTGTCCAAATAGAGACATTACAGTCTGTCTGTCCACACAGAGACATTAAAACCAGTCTGTCCACAACCTGCAGCATGAAGCCCAGGTCCATCAGATGCAGCCTCCTGTCCTTCACAGCTGACCAGCAGCTCAGACACTACATGATCGCCCGCCGGCGAGGCGGGGCCACGTTGTCATGTTTGTGCTGATAATCTCTCAGATGATTTCAAACCTCTTATTTTTGGTCCCAGTGAAAAATCTCACGCAGAAACATTAGTGATAATATTTAAAACCTTCTGGAAACATTTATGTTTGTGTTCGTGTGTTAGTGAAATATCTCATGAACCAGCAGCTGGACTTCAGTGTAACCTTCAGAAAGTACTCAGTAGATGTTCATGATGGCCGCCACAGCCAGCTGAACTTAGACAGCACAAATATCCACAATTTACAGCTTTCATGCTAGAAGTTGACGTGGTAGTGGCTGAGCTGTGTCCTTAACACGTGCACGTCTTCTTCTAATGAAACCGTTAACTGTTGGACTCAGCAACGCTCCGTTCCAGTTTAGGTGTAAAGAGTGAACCTAAAGACACTTCTCCTTTTTCTGTGCAAGTTCTGTGGACTGACGGTGTCTTCTTTCACAACAGATGTGATGCTTGTGTGTGTGTGTGTGTGTGTGTGTGTTACTTCTTAGTGTCACTTCTTGAGAGTGTCTTGTCGAAGCTCCAAAATTCACAGTTGAAACTAGGAATGTGCGATTTGGCATAAAATCCATATCACGATATGTATTGTGAAGGGTGGCGATAACGATATATATCACAATATATTTTTTGTATAAAAGTTGCAATAGGATTTTTTTTAAAAAGCATAGGGTGTCCTTTTGCCATCATTTATTTTGAAAACTGCTATACCACAAAATAATCTCTCAATTAAGAAAATTCCACTACTAGGTCCAGAGAGTTTGTAAATAATAAACAAATCAAGTATTAGGCTTCTTTTATGTTGTGCAAAACAGTGCAAAATATATCAAATGTAGTTTTAGCCATATGTTTTAATCAAAAGTATATGTTGTTAACTCTTGACAGTTTCCCGTCTTCTCACTTAAGAAATGAACAGCAACAGAGCAGCATTTTACACTGAAAACACTTAACACTCCAACCCTCTAGTGGGCGTCTCCTTCCGCTTTAAGGAGTGCTGACACAAAATGGTGACCAGTTTCCTCTGTGGCTTTGACCAGAGAATCTCGCAGTAAAATCACACAACACAGCGTTCTTTTCACAGATCAGAGAGCAGGTTTCTCTAAAGCTGACCAACGCTTACTTTAACTTTCAACGGAAAAAAAAAAAACTTTTGACAGAACACAGCGTTTTACACATGCGTCCAAATACGGCAACACTACAGCTTGCCGGCCTTAGTTAGCTTGTAGCTTCACTACTTAGCTCTCGAGGACTTTACCACCGCTTACGCAATTTTCAACTAAAAGAAAGTAACGATTAAATCTGACCACTCTGATTAATGATTTTACATCAGACACAGCATTACTGCGGTTAGCCGGTAGAAGACAGATCTCTATCGTAGACTAAATGTCTTATCGTTTCTACCGTGTACCGTATATATCGCGCATTCCTAATTGAAACCTGTGCCTTCGTGTAAAATGTTGTTTTTCTCTGCAAAAAGAAGCTGAGAACTTGTTTACTGATTTAAAAAAAAAAAAAATTATTAAAAGCTTTGTGTGCAAAATGCTATGCGCCATGTTGAGAACCGAAGAGAGACAGCTCATGTCATGTCAAAGGGCCTCCCTCCCATTTTTCTTAGAGACACGCTGCTCGCTCCCTCACTATCCATCCTTCAGTTCAAACAGTCTTATACTGTCATCCAGTGGTCAAAAAAGGTACTACACTCAAAACAAATTAACCATCATTTCTTCTTAAATTTGACAATAATGACTAATTATTGTCAAATTTCAAACAATATTATCGTTTATCGCAATAATTTCTGAGACAATTAATTGCCCAGAAAAATTTGTTATCGTGACAGGCCTACTCACTGGTTAACTAGTCATCATTAACTTCACGCAGACTCTCTCGCTGGTACATTTTCATCTTTAAATCACTTCTTGGTCTGCTGCCTTCTTACATCTCCTCCTACACGTCTCTGTGTGAGTGCAGCTACAGCGTGCGCTCTCAGGACATTATTACCTGCAGTGTCCCCTCAGTGAGGACTGAACTAGACAAAAGGGCCTTCTCCTACTTCGCTCCTGCAACTTGGAACACGTTACAAAAAGACCTGAATCTCTCGACCTTGACCTCTCTTAAGTGGCTTCAAACATCTACTAAGTTCATGGGAAAAACCAATGCAGACATGTTCCTGTTTTTAGTTTTCTACATCACCTTACAACCTAGCTGTTTTTTTGTTACATTTTTTCAATACCATTTTATTTTCACTTGTTATTCTCAGTTTGTATACATCCTTTATGATTGTCTATTGTTTTCATTGTTGTCATCATTCTTTTTTTTTAAATCAAGTCTCTTGTAAATGAGTCCCCGAAGCTCAGTGGGATTAACCTGTAGAAACAAAGGTTGAATGAAGAAAGGAATGTGGGCAGTAAATGCAGCTGCTTGAAATGATGTCAAACTTATAGAGACTTCTAAAAATCAGAGTAGTATTTGTTGAAGGAATGCACATCGCCTGCTGCAGTGAATGTAAAAATTTCAAACAAAGATTTCATTCTTTTAATGGCATTATTACACAACGTCAGAATTATTTCCCATCAAATCAGCGAGTTCCTGGACTCTGAGTCAGGTCTATGTGACTCGGTCAGGCTGCAGGTCTATTGCGGTTCTTGTTTCCTTTGTTTCAAACATAATCCATCTGGCTGAACACTTTTCCTTCGCTGGACAACGTTTCAAAGATCAGTGGCTCCATGGGGGTGCTGGAGCTGTGCAGATCCTTCCATACGACACTTGAGGACGTACCAGTGTCCAAGACATGAGCAGACATGAACATGAACAAATGATCAACTACAGGGATAGATCGTTGTAAAATCCTGTTGAAACATACATGGTGCAAATGTGACAGGTAAGAGGTAAAAGATACATGTACGAGGTGAAATCACCAACCACACGAGTGTGATTGACATGACATGTTTTGGACCTGAAAGTCCTCCCTCCATGCTCTGTTTCAATGTTACCATCTCTCCTCGTTCCAACATGGCTCATTTGTTCCCCCCACCTCATCTTCATGCTGACTCCACGTCTGCACGCTTTGAACCGTTGCTGTGATCTACCTGACCAAACGTGCTGCCTTCTTTGTTCATCAGACAGGATGTTTAGGAGGCAGCACTGTTAATAATTCATAGCTGGATCCTGGATAATAATCTTAAACATTTATTCAATAAATCTGACGTCATCTTTACAGCTCCACAATGTTACGAGCAAAACATGAGAATAACATTTTACTCAGATATGGCTGCTGCTGCTTTTGGCTGTTCCCTGTTCACGGGTCTGCACAGCAAGTCATCCTCCATCTCACTCTGTCCTCTGCATCCTCTGTCCTCACTCCAACTACCTCCATGTCCTCTCTAACTGCATCCATATATCTCCTCTTTGTCTTTTTCCTGGCAGCTGCATTTCTAACATCCTTCTACCAATATATCCACTGTCCCTCCTCAGGAGGGACATGTCCAAACCACTGTCCCTCCCCTGCACATGTCCAAACCACTGTCCCTCATCTGCACATGTCCAAACCACTGTCCCTCATCTGCACATGTCCAAACCACTGTCTCTCATCTGCACATGTCCAAACCATCTCAGTCTGGTCTCTCTAACTTTATCTCCCAGTTGTTCAACCTGTGCTGTACCTCTGATGATCTCATTCCTAATCTTATCCATCCTTGTCACTCAGGAGAACCTCAACATCTTAATTTCTGCTACTTCCAGTTCTTTCTCCTGTCTTTTGGTCCATGTCTCTGTCTCCAGACCATACAACATTGCTGGTCTCACCACTGTGTTGTAAACTTTTCCTTTGATCTTTGCTGACACCCTTTTGTAGCAAATTACTCCTGAAACTTTTCTCCATCCACGCCATCCTGTCTGGACTCTCTTCTCTACCTTTTTACCACTCTCCTTCAGGGAAAAGAAACAAAAATGGACCGTAGGTCACTAGTTTGCTGTGAAAGTTGAGGTGGTTCAGGCACTAGGATGCCTCCTTGATGCCCTTAAAGGTTTTTCTGGTCTTGACTTATGGGGAAGAGACCTTGACAGACCCAAAACTTGCTGGAGGGATTGTATGTCCTCTCTGGGCTGGGAACGTCCCAGGATCCCTCAGGATGAGGTTGCTTAGAACAGGGATATCTGGGTTTCCCTCCTGGACCTGTTACCGCTGCAGTTTAATGATGGAAATGGTTCACTAGTTTGAAAAGTACTGTTTCTAATCTACAAACTGCATCCTTTACAACATCAGGACGGTTTGGTGGAAGAGTCCAGGTGCTGGACGAGTCCAGGTGCTGGACTGACCTGCCTGTAGTCCAGACCTCTCATCAATCCAAAACATGTGGAGCATCATGAAGCAACAAGGACTGTTAAACGTCTTGAATCCTACATCAGTGGGACAACGTTACGTCTCCTCAGATGTTTCTAGACTGTTGATTAAAGGAGACGCTTCACGGTGAAAAATGTGGCGCTGCACAACTTTTTTAAAAAGTTGTTGCTAAAAAAAGTAACTTTCTCAAAATGATAAAGTTTCTTAATTTCAACATTTTAGATATTTGTTCCATTGCCAATAAAATATGGGTTTATAGGATCTGCAAAGTGCTGCATTCTGTTTGTTTTGTGGAAAGGCACATTTCATACTTTTTAGGGGTGTACCGATTTATCGGCCCCAATTTCCTTAACTTTGGGAAACCGGAAATCAGACGATACTTGGATGAGAACCCGTTTTTTTTTATTTTTTTATTTATTTTTTTAAAGTTTCAACAACAATTGTCTAAACTTCATTTATATTTCAGAGCACTACCTCATGGCCAGTTAAAACAAGTTTGTATTATTTCTAGGATATTGTTCTAGGGTATGTTTATCAATAAAATGAGATGGAAAGTTGAAGGTGCATTGTGACCTTATAACACCTGACAGTGTCGCTTATAAAACAAAATCGTATCGGCAGATCAGATTTTTAGAAATCGGTGATCGGCCAGAAAGCTGCAATCGGTGCACCTCTAATACTTTTACTTTGAAACTGTGCTTGGGTTCATAGTTCTCAATAAATACTCCTCTTCAGTTCTATGTTCAAAGTGGACAAATACGTTAAAAATAAAAAAAAATGAATGAGCATGTGGCGGCCGAGCACACACGCAGAAGAGTGAGAACTTTAGGCGAGGATCCCAGAACTTGGTGGAGGTTGTCCAAGATGGCTGCAGCCCTAATCCCCAGCAGCTTTGGCTGTAGAACATGAAGCCACTAACCAAAGATATAACCACCAACATGGAGACCTGTGGCTGGACGTTTAGCCAGAAAAGCAGAAGTCCTCCTGTTGTCCCAGCATGGTTCACAAATGGAGGTAGGAGGCTCTTCCCAGGACAGGACTCTCCCTGAAGTCCTTCAGGGTTGTGAGGGTTTCATCCTGTCACCTGTGATGGTTGTCTCCATCCTCTGCTGTGGTGGTCTTTGTGAAACATCATGACTCCTCGTGTGGTCGTGTGATTGACTGATTAGATGACAGTTGTTCTGGTGCTGCTTCTGAATCAATCATTCTCTCCTTGTTTCCTGTTTGTTCTTCTTCTGTTTCAGGCCAAGTCGTGTGTCTGTCACATGTGTGGCGCCCACCTCAACAGACTCCACTCCTGCCTCTACTGCGTCTTCTTCGCCTGCTTTTCCAAAAAACACATCCACGAGCATGCCAAGAACAAGAGGCATAACCTAGGTACGACTCAGAAATCATTCAGATCACTTCTGAGACTTGTCCCGTGTGATTAAATCATGAATATAGCAGCACAGAACATCGTGCGCACCCTTCATGAGCAGTGCTTGTTTCTAAAGAGCGTCACAGTGTCCACCATCAGTGTGTGTATTTATCTGTTAAAGGGAGTTATTATTTACAGACTGACTGAGACATCGGTGGTTCTGTAAGGCGTTTACGAGCTCTTACGCAACACATTGCAACAAACTGCAACACCGGCTGAAGGGCCTGGCCTCGAGGGGGGTGAACGTCACCTGCATGTTGGCTCCTTCATTAGAGGGAATAAAGAAGGCGCTGGTGAAGTGATTAATGAGGACTTAGCTTTGGTTTGGAGCTGATTAAAAACAAGCTCATTTAACGGCTTTTATTGTTTTACAAGCTCCTTCAGCTGATCAGCCGTGTGTTTAATATACATGTTTGTGTTGAACTGCATTTAGTTCAAATAAATAAATTCAAATTATAATAAAGTTTCCGGTTTCACAAACTGAACCACCCACCTGTTTCATCCCAGCTCTCATGTTGGAACAGAAATATAAAACTGGACCTGGATTTAGAAATAAAATATGAACTTCACATTCACTCTGTTCTCTTGTTGGATCATATATTCAGATAATATCATCTTTACCTGCTTTTCCATGCGGGGGGGGGGGGGGCAGGGGGGTGGTTCAGTTTGTGCGAAAAGATAAAGCGTGAGTTATCCTTCTCTTATGACAGCG
>NC_056514.1:16774191-16778847 GCF_014905685.2 Nematolebias whitei | reverse complement strand
CCTTCACAGGGACACCTGGACAGGTCTACAGTCCTTCACAGGGACACATGGACAGGTCTCCAGTCCTTCACAGGGACACCTGGACAGGTCTACAGTCCTTCACAGGGACACATGGACAGGTCTCCAGTCCTTCACAGGGACACCTGGACAGGTCTACAGTCCTTCACAGGGACACATGGACAGGTCTCCAGTCCTTCACAGGGACACCTGGACAGGTCTACAGTCCTTCACAGGGACACCTGGACAGGTCTACAGTCTGTCACAAGAACTAGAGTTGCATTTGGGCCTAAAAATCGGGCCTAAAAAATCCGACCTGACCTGGCCTGTCCCCAGTCCGTAGCCATTTTTTCCTGAGCCCGACCCGACCAAATAACTAATTAAAAACCCGAACCCGAAAAAAAATACTTTTTATTTATTTATTATTATTAAGCTTTAACTGCTTTTGTAAGCAAATCAGTTTGACATGTTATATTAAAAAAATGTGTTTCAAAGAAAGGATAAGATTTCTTGTTTCATCAAATGGATATTAACATACAAAATGAATAGCCAACGAAATCACCTGTAAAGATAACTATTATACAGATGAACAAAAATATTTTTTAGAGCAAAAATATTTGGAAAAATATAGAACAAGGCTATTTTAATTGAACGCGCTGTTCGCTTCAGCTTTTGTAGCTTCAGATGCTGCAACTTCCTTCACCGCAGATGAGCAGGGTGCGGAGCGGGACGCATGCGGCCGTTGATCCGGTGAGCCATCTGAAGCTTAACAAGACTTAAAAAAAAATTTTTTTTACCCCTTTCAACCTTCCGGTCAGACCTGAGCGTGCACCTGACGTGACACACATGAGCAGGTTTCACAGTGCTGACTTTGTAGAGTGAGTTCTCCCGTTTTTAGCTTTTGTTTAATACTTTCCAGCTCCATCATGTCGCTGTTTGTGGGTCAATTGAAAATCCTCAGATGTTAAAAGCAGGGCGGGCGGGGCCACATGCGCAATTGTTGCGCAATGCGCCAACGCTATGCTCTCTTTCCACAGTCTGATTAACTGCTGCACTCTTCTTTCTTTCCTATTCCACTCAACTTAGTAAATTTACTGTCTCCTCCTCAACAAGTAGATTAACACAATTTTATATTGTGCATTCTTATTTAGTTTTACTTATGCTGTATGATTTGTAAAACCACATCAAAAGCCCGAGACTGACCCAGCCCGCCCATCAAGCACATAACTGGGCCGACCCGGCCTGAATTTCATGTCAGGCCGGGCTCGGGTTAGAAATCGCAGCTCTAACAGGGACACCTGGACAGGTATAGAGACAAATAAGACACCCTCTGTCACACCTAGGGACAATTTAGTTACCAGTTAACCTAAAATGCTTGTTATTTGTCTGTTGGAGGAAACTGGAGTGTCTGGAAAAAGCCCACTCAGCACGGAGAAAACAAACTCTATACAAAGGCAGGAGTCGAACCCGCAGCTATCTTATTGTGAAGCAACTGCTCTAACCCGTGTTCCACAGTGACACATGTTCAAACATAATTCTACTTCAAAGTAAAACAGAACAGAGATGGACGTGGAGGTCTACCTTCCTGTAAGACGAACTTCATCACTCCTCCGTGTAAAGGAGAAGCTGCTAAAAACCACTAAAACAATCAGGTCTCTCTTGTAAATGAGTCCCTGAGGCTCAATGAGATTAACCTGTATAAATAAAGGTTTAATGAATGTGCCTTTTAATCACTGCACTTCATGAATTTTTGATTTTGGAGGCTGAACGCTGTACACACACACATGCACACCCACTCTTCAGTTAAAAAATGTATCAAATATTTAAAAGGTTTTCTTCCTTTAAGTTATTTTTTGGTTGTTTAGGTTAATTTATAACAAAATGAAAGTTTAATCCAGCTTGTAAGACAACTAAGCAGACGTCGGTGTAAAGGTGGTGAATACTTTTGCAACCATCTGAACTTGAAGAAATGTTTAGAAAAGCTTCAAAACCTTAAACAGTGAGCTGACTGTAACAGCTGCTGCTGCATCATCTAATTCATTAAAATCAGATAAATATCAGCCAATTAACTGACCAACTAATTATGCTGCCCCCTCTTGTCTGTTAAATGCTGTTTATGACAGCTTAAAGATAGTTAACAAACCTACAACTTCAGAGTGCTATTCATGATTAATAGGGGTGTAAATCACCTGCTTTACCACGATACGATGTTGCTCGATATCACAAACTCTGTCACGATACGATTTCGATTCACAAGTCTGCGATCGATATATTGCGATATGAATACCCATCTCATTTACATATAAACAAATTCATTCCAGTTGTGTACTTCAGTAAATTCATTTGCCAGTTGTCAATGTGATGACAGGTTACAGTTACACGCTTCGGTTGTACATGACGTCCATCCATCCGTAGCGATGGCAACTCTGTCTGCGTTCAGTAACTCACATTTAACTTCACTTTTAACTTGATTGTACAGTCTTGGTATACAAGTTTCACTGAAGTGCTGCCTCCATAGTATTATATATTTCAGCTCCAAAGTATGCAGTAGTTCACAAAAGCCGTAATTTTTGATAACACTGTAAGGTCTCATATCTTTACAAATGAAATACAAACCGGATTCCAAAAAAGTTGGGACACTAAACAAATTGTGAATAAAAACTGAATGCAATGATGCGGAGGTGCCAACATCTAATATTTTATTCAGAATAGAACACAAATCACAGATCAAAAGTTTAAACTGAGAGAATGTATCATTTTAAGGGAAAAATCTGTTGTTTCCAAATTTCATGGCGTCAACAAATCCCAAAAAAGTCGGGACAAGTCCATTTTTACCACTGTGTGGCATCCCCCCTTCTTCTTACAACACTCAACAGACGTCTGGGGACAGAGGAGACCAGTTTCTCAAGTTTAGAAATAGGAATGCTCTCCCATTCATGTCTAATACAGGCCTCTAACTGTTCGATCGTCTTGGGCCTTCTTTGTCGCACCTTCCTCTTTATGATGCGCCAAATATTCTCTATAGGTGAAAGATCTGGACTGCAGGCTGGCCATTTCAGTACCCGGATCCTTCTCCTACGTAGTCATGATGTTGTGATTGCTGCAGAATGTGGTCTGGCATTATCGTGTTGAAAAATGCAGGGTCTTCCCTGAAAGAGATGACGTCTAGATGGGAGCATATGTTGTTCTAGAACCTGAACATAGTTCTCTGCATTAATGGTGCCTTTCCAGACATGCAAGATGCCCATGCCACAAGCGCTCATGCAACCCCATACCATGAGTGATGCAGGCTTCTGAACGGAGTGTTGATAACGACTTGGGCTATCCTTGTCCTCTCTGGTCCGGATGACATGGCGTCCCAGTGTTCCATAAAGAACTTCAAATCGTGACTCATCTGACCACAGAACAGTCTTCCGTTTTGCCACACTCCATTTTAAATTACCCCTGGCCCAGTGCAAACGTCTGAGCTTGTGGAGCTTGCTTAGAAATGGCTTCCTCTTTGCACTGTAGAGTTTCAGCTGGCAACAGCGGATGGCACGGTGGATTGTGTTCACTGACGATGCTTTCTGGAAGTATTTCTGAGCCCATTCTGTTATTTCCTTGACAGTGGCATTCCTGTTTGAGGTGCAGTGACGTTTAAGGGCCCGGAGATCATGAGCATCCAGTAAAGTTTTACGGCCTTGACCCTTACGCACAGCGATTGTTCCCGATTCTCTGAATCTTTTGATGATGTTTTGCACGGTTGATGATGATAACTTAAAAGTCTTTGCTATTTTACGCTGGGTAACACCATTCTGGTATTGTTGCACTATCTTTCTGCGTAACAATGGTGGAATTGGTGATCCTCTTGGGCGGCTGTGGCTGAGTGGTGGGCGACTGCGGCTGAGTGGTTAGAGCAGTCGTCCTCCAATGCGAGAATTGGGGGTTCGAGTCCACCAGCAGTCACATGTCGAAGTGTCCCTGGGCAAGACACTGAACCCCTCATAGCCTCTGATGTGTGTCCCATCAGTGTATGAATGTGATCTAAAAGCAGTGATTAGTCTCATTAGAATGATTTTGTTCCATTAGCTTTGTAGAGATCTAGTAGAGTGCTGTATGAATGGGTTAATGAGGCACAGATTGTAGTGTAAAGCGCTTTGAGTATCTTGAAATAAGATAGAAAGGCGCTATATAAGTACAGTCCATTTACCATTTACCTCTTACCATCTTGGCTTCTGAGAGACACTGACACTCTGAGAAGCTCTTTTTATACCCAGTCATGTTGTCAATTGACCTAATTAGTGTTAATTGGTCTTCCAGCTGTTCGTTATATGCTCAATTTTCCTTTTCCAGACACTTATTGCTACTTGACCCAACTTTTTTGGGATTTGTTGACACTGTGAAATTTTGAATCAACATATTTTTCCATTAAAATGTTACATTTACTCAGGTTAAACTTTTGATCTGTCATCGATGTTATGTTACTTCCGGTAAGATGGCGCCCGTGTGCAATGGCTTGCAATCCACCTCTGCTGATGGTGTTCGGATTATTTCTGTTTTGTTCGTTTTTTATCTGTGGCATGAATTCACTCCTCATGTATGACCAACAACAGCTTCTGGATCTTCGTTTTTCTGTCACTGATGTCGCTTATTTAGACCATTATCAGCGTACCTCTGGAA
>NC_056514.1:16739891-16774091 GCF_014905685.2 Nematolebias whitei | reverse complement strand
CCCCCCCCCCCCCCCCCCCCCCCCGCTGGCGGGCGTGCCAGCTTACTTTCGCTCCGCTCCTCACTTCCATGCCCGGAGACATCGCTTCAGACGCCGGGGAAAACATGCTGGTCAGCTGGTGAAGATTAAAGCCCTGCGCACTGCATCTTCCTCTTCAGTCGGTGGTCATGGCCTTCATCACCAGCTTCCCGCGTGCCCGGACCAGATAACCAACGGGAGTTGTCAGCCGGTGCACCGCCCGGGCCGACCTGGAGGGGCTGTTATTGAAAACCTGCGGCCATTAGCGCGAGCTAACTCCACCGCTGCTGGCTCCACTTCGGACAGTATCCAGATGTGTTTGGTCAACGCAAGATCTGTTACCAACAAAACTTTTATCCTCAGGGATTACTTTCAAGAGCTCGAGTTAGACTTTCTGTGCATCACAGAGACTTGGATGTCTCCAGGTGAGTCCAGCGCCTTGACGGAATTACTGCCATCAAACTGTTTGTATTTTAACGCCCCGCGGCCATCAGGCCGACGCGGTGGTGGATTATTAACAATATTCAAATCAACTTTTGACTGTAAACAACTGCCCATCCCAGTTTCCCGCACCAGCTTTGAGCTGAGCGTCTTTGAACTCGGACATTCACCTCCGACTTTATGTGCACTCGTCTACCGCCCACCTCGATCTAAGGATTTCATAAATGAGTTTTCTGACTTCTTAGCTGAAATCACACCAAAATATGAGCATGTTTTCATTATTGGGGATTTTAATTTGCACGTGTGCTGTCCTGAGAAGCCCTTGGTTAAGGACTTTTTAGATTTATTGGGCTCATTTAATCTAACGCAGCATGTAAACGGTCCCACCCAAGAGCGCGGACATACACTGGACCTTGTTTTAACTCATGATGTGACTGTTAATGATCTTGTTATTGAAGAAAATGTTTTTTCAGACCACATGCCAGTCCAGTTTGAGTTCACCCTCCCCCATCTAACTCCTAAGTCGTGCATTTTTGCACGTAGCACCCGGGCAATTAACCATTTCACTGCCACACGTTTCACAGATGTTTATAACTCTGAAATGATAATTCAGCCCCCAGTGTTTCTCACCACCACTGAGAAACTGACATCCCAGTTCAACTCTGTCTGCTTAAAGACTCTGGATCATGTTGCACCTGTTAAAAAACTAGAAAATCAAAACTCAGAGCAGAACCTTGGCTGAGTGACGTCACCAAGGCCGTTAGGCAGCAATGTAGGAGGGCGGAACGAAAGTGGAGGAAAGACAGGCTGCAGGTCTCTTTTCAAATACTTAAAGAGAGTTGGCGCCATTATCAGAAAGCAGTGAGAGCTGCTAAATCCAAATACTTCTCTGATATAATTACCTCAAACTCTCGCAACCCACGTATCCTCTTCTCCACCCTAAACTCTGTTCTCCACCTCACTGAACCATCACCTCTGGAAGCCTCGACTGAGCTGTGTGACAACTTCTTACATTTCTTTTTGGAAAAAAATTCGACCACTCGGGCTCTCATTTCCCCTCCAACTCATGACCCATCCATCCCACCTCAATCTGTAGCGCCATTTGACCATTTTGAACCCATCACTCTGTCTTCTCTAGAGCAGGTCATGTGCAACTTGAAACCTTCTGGCTCCCCCTTTGATGTGGTTCCCCCTCGACTACTAAAGGAGGTTTTTCCCACTCTAGGTCTGTCCATTCTTGATCTAGTAAACAGTAGTTTATCCATTGGCGTGGTACCAAAATCCTTTAAACATGCTGCTGTCCAGCCTCTCCTGAAAAAACCAAACCTTGACCCCTCAGTCGTTTCCAACTTCCGGCCTGTCTCCAAACTCCCATTTGTTTCTAAAGTACTGGAGAAAATAGTCGAGTCCCAGTTGAAGTGCTTCCTGGAAGGTCACACCATCTTAGAGCTATTCCAACCTGGCTTTAAACCTCTCCACAGCACTGAAACTGCCCTGCTGAAGGTCTTTAACGACATCTTCAGATCCACAGATACTGGTGATTCTGTGCTGCTTGTCCTATTGGACCTCACGGCCGCCTACGCCATCGACCATGAGATCCTCATTGCTAGGTTAGAGTGTCACAGGGTCAGCCCTCAATTGGCTCAGATCCTACCTCACTGACAGATCCTTTTGTGTCTCCATCAAGGATTTTAGTTCCGCAGAGGCAGAGCTTAAACGGGGGGGTTCCGCAGGGGTCCATCCTGGGTCCCCTCCTATTCTCTTTATACCTGCTGCCGCTTGGTGCTATTTTCCGGAAACACAACATGCCCTTCCACTTCTATGCCGATGACTGTCAAATTTACTTCCCCCTAAGACAATGGTACATGCTCGATTCAACCGCTGCTCGACTGCCTGGCTGACATCAGGGACTGGATGGCTTTAAACTTCTTAAGTTTCAATGAAAAGAAGTCTGAAGTCATGTTGTTCCCTCCCAATGACACAATCACAAATCACTGCATCGACCTCTCCGCTCTAACCCTGTCAGAAAAACAAAGAGTCACTAATCTGGGAGTGATAATGGACCCTTCCCTGAAATTTAACAATCATGTAAACATGATTGTTAAATCATGTAAACATGTTTCTTCCAACTGAGGCGGCTGTCTAAACTGACGCCCATATTGTCCAAAAATAACCTGGAGACAGTAATACATGCATTCATTACATCTAGGCTTGATTACTGCAATTCACTCCTGTTTGGTATCAGTCAGACCTCCATTGCACGACTACAACTGGTCCAGAATGCAGCAGCCCGATTTTTAACCAGTACAGGCAAAAGAGAGCACATTACACCAGTTTTGGCCTCCCTGCACTGGTTACCGGTTCACTTTCGAATCCAGTTCAAAATACTGATGCATGTCTACAAATCACTGAACAGTCTCCCACAACCATATGTCCCACCACGTTCCCTGAGGTCAGCGGACCAGTTGCTCCTCACAGTTCCAGGAACTTGTCTTAAGTGCAGAGGTGACAGGGCCTTCTCTGTAGCAGGACCAAGCCTCTGGAATGAGTTACCGCTGCTTGTCAGACAGGCCCCCTCCCTCTCGGTTTTCAAGTCCCGTTTAAAAACTCACTACTATTCAGTAGCTTTCAACACCAGATGATCTGTGTTTTGATCCTGTATGCTCCACACTGGTTAGTCGTCATTATCTGCATCATTTTTATGTCTATATTCTGATTTACCTCATTTTGTATTTTGCTTGTTGTGTTACCTGTTGTTTTGTCTGTACAGCACTTTGGTTGGCCATGTCGCTGTTTTTAGTGCTCTATAAATAAAGTGGTATGGTATGGTATTACGAATAAAATATTGACATTTGCCATCTCCACATCATTGCATTCAGTTTTTATTCACAATTTGTTTAGTGTCCCAACTTTTTTGGAATCCGGTTTGTATGAAATGGCACCTGTGCTACTCGTTGCTCTTTTCAAACTGTTGTTCAGCTTTTGTGGGAAGAAACTAGTCAAAGGTGGCATGCCGTTTGACACGTAACGCTTGCAGAGCTAACATGGTTATCAATGCCGTGTTTCTTCTTCAGGCGAATGGCCAAATTAGTTGTTTCCCGAGTATTGTAACTCACACTGGCACCTGTTGCATACGGCATGAGTTTTGACTGTTGAGCCGTCCTTCTGTTGGAATCTGAAATATTTCCACAGAGTTGATTTAAATCCAGCAGGAGAGTGAATTTAATCATTCGTGTTTTCTGCCTCGACTGCCATGTTGCTAAGGCGGCCGCAGATCACAGCCGCGCACGGAAATAGTGACACAGACGTGCCGTGGGAATAGACCTGTCGCGATAAACAATAAGTCAATTAATCTCATTATAAATGAAAATTATCAACCTCGTTTTCATTTATCGGCTTTATCGTTTCTTCATGTCTCTCTCTTTCTACTGAAGACACTGGATGGCAAAAAGCGCAACTCCAGTGCTCTTCACTGACCGCTCCCTTTCTCTTTTCTCTTTAAAATCTGTTTTAACCATCCAGAATCGCTTTCTTGGATCGTTAAAAGCAGCTAATCTGAGAAGCTAAGCTACAAGCTAAGCTAACAGGTTGACCTCAGGAAAAAGACCTCCGTCTTGTCAAAGCTCCAAAGCGCCTCCCTCTCATTTTTGTTAAAGAGAGCTCGCTCCCTCACTATCCATCCTTTGGTTCAAACAGTCTTATACTGCCATCCGGTGGTCGAAAAATGCTACTTCATGCAAAACAAACACTTCTTCTTAAATTTGACAATAATTACTAATTATTGTCAAATTTCAAACATTATTATCGTTTATCACAATAATTTCAGAGACAATTAATCGCCCAGCATATTTTGTTATCGTGGCAGGCCTACTTGGGAATTTCAATGCAATGTATTATATTTTTAATAATAATAATATATTTTATTAATTATTATATTTTTACAGATCATGATACGAATCAATGTTTTATTTTTTTTCCATGAGGTAATTGAGTCATTAATCATTTAATCGATGTATCGATGTAGATCGATGTATTGTTACGCCCCTAATGATTAATTACTTGTTTTATCAGTGAGCATCAACCTGTGAAGATGTTTAAGGAGCATGAGATGCCGAGGGCGCTGCTCGGTAGTTTGACGCTTCAGTCTCGTTCAACTCTGGGGTGTGCGTGAGCCTCCGTGCACTGGTTGTGTGTATTCTTCATGTTGATGATGTGTTCAAAGCCTCTCAGCCCTGTGCATTCTGGGATGTTTTTTATTCCAGCCTCCAGGGAGGCAGCCACGTGCACTTCCTTAGAGCAATGACTGGAAAAAGCCTCACACTTGATGGATTTGAGGCTGACGTTGGTTTAAATATAACAAACCATCGTTTGCAGTTTTATTTCATGTAATGTTGACAAAATAAGTAAGACATGCTTTAAAGGGTCAATGCTGTGAAAGAGTCATAATGATAATCGTTTTGTGTTCATGTGAGCACTGACAGCGTGACTTAAGGTTTTATTCTCTGACTGCAGAGACTGCAGCAGAACCTGATGCAGCAAAAGGTCTTCAGGGGATCCAGACTAAATCTGGGCTCTGCAGATGTTGGGAATTTACAGTTTGTTTGTTTTTCAACCATTTTTTGTTTGTACCCCCCGAATCAGGAGGACTCCCTGCAGTGTCCACGTGCACAGTGTAACGGAGTTTGATTAGCTTAGCTGCTGAGTCTAGTTCTGCAGAAACAGAGAAGTAAAAAGGCTCAGCTCAGACGGGGAAAGACTCTAAAGAAGGGGCAGATCTCCGTGGAGTTAGTCTTCATTAAACACTTCCTCCTGATTCTTCATTTCTTTCAGTGACCTGTTTGATGTAGTTTCACTCAACCGTTCACTATTTTCTGATTCTACTCTCATGTCGGCTCGTCTCCATCCTCTCCTCCTGTTCCCATGGTTACCTAATGACCTTATCGATACTTGGAAATCTTGATTTTTATAATTTCGCTTGTTCCATTTTCTACTCAAGTGAAATCCTGCCTGCTAACCTTGGTCCATCCTTTTTGTTTTCTTCATACCTGCAGAGAATGCTAACTGTTGGATTGTCTTAAAAAATGGTGTATTCAAGAATGAAACGAGAGAATTGTCTTCAGTTTATTAAATGTTTTAGCAGGTCACAAGCTGAACACATTATAACCTGCTGGAGTTGTGGCAAAAGTCAATAGAAGGCAGGGAGTTTTCATGACCTTGATTTTGAACCACGAGCCAATCAGCTTCCAGGAAAAGCTCGTAATCAGCGTGTGCACGAACCCCAGAACCAGTGAAGACACCCCCCTCCAGAAATGTCCTTACACCCTTTACATCCATCCAGACGAAATGTTCTTCAATAATCACAATGTATTAGTTTTTCATTTGCACCTTCGAGAGGCAGGTTGTCATAGCAACATGAAACAGAAAGATGCAGGAGGAGCGCTGCAGTCTGTGAGAAAAGCATGCAGGGTCCTCCCTCTTCCAGGGGCCTCCTTCTTCTTGACTCCTCGCTGCTCCCTGGCTCTTATCTAGAAGTTGGTGATTTGTCAGAAGAGACCCTACCTGACCTGAGCCTACAGTTAGCGGCTCTCACAGATTGCACGTGCCTCACCGTCAAATTAATGGAGTGTCCTCGTTTTTGTCATCTCTCTGTCCTGGGTGTGTCTGTTCAGCTATCGACCTGCTGTATGGGGGAATTTACTGCTTCATGTGCCAAGACTACATTTATGACAAGGACATGGAACAGATCGCCAAAGAGGAGCAAAGGAAAGCCTGGAAGATGCAAGGTACGACAAAACTGAACACGAGCTGTCAAACCATGAACACAGCTGAAATGTCTCCGAGTTAAAGCAGAGTGGACGTTTTACAAAACTCTGAGGTCTCCTGTGTTCACCCACTCCTACCAGTAAACTAGAGAAATTGCATTTCCTGTGTAAATGCAGTGAGAATGCTAAAAACATGCTGAAATCGAAGAACAAGCCTAAATTAGCAGAAGAAGGTAGAAATAACACATTTTTGCCCAATTAGGCTGAAAGAAGCACAAATGAGCACAAACGTGGAAATTATCTGGAAAAGCAGAAATTAGCACAAAAACAGCTGAAAAGTAGCTAAAAAGACAGAAAGAAGCTTAAATTACCAAAAGGAAGCAGAGAGAGTACATTTTTGCTGATTTAGGTTGAAAAAAGTTAAAATGAGTGTAAAAAAAATGTGGAATTAGCTGAAAAGGCTAAAATTAGCATAAAAACAGTAGCTGAAATAGCATAAATAAGCTGAAAGGAGCAGAAAGAAGTCAGAAGAAGCACAAAAATGTTTCAGTTAACAGAAAGAATCCGAAGCACAAACAGCTGAAAGTAGCTGGAAAAAAAAAGTTTAAATTTGCACAAAGAAGCTGAAGCAGAACAAAATGTGAAAGGAGCAGTAAAAGATTGTAAACACATCTGAAGATGTGAAGGATGTAAAATGAGCTCAGTTCATTTTCTCTGAGGAAAAAATGGCAGAAAAGGCTAAATATTTCAACAAGCTGAAGTTGCACCAATACCAAAAGTCATAGCAGCATTGTCCAGAAAGAGCCGAACGTTTTGGTTTATGATTTGTTGAAATAGCTTCAAAACTGCAGGACGAGCTAAATAAGTTTTATCATATCAGATATCGGTCAAAAATCCAACATCCTGCATCCCTAGTCCATTTATGTATTGTATCAGATTGCTCATTTAAATAAACAAACCGAGTGTTGATGCCAGTTTCCGGATGCTTGTGTGTTGGTTTGCTTCAGGAGCTGGAGAGAGGTACTCGACGTGGGAGCCCACAAAGAGGGAGCTGGAGCTGCTCCGCCACAACCCCAAGAGGAGGAGAATCACCTCCAACTGTACGATTGGTTCGTACTCACCTTCTGAGCACGACGAGCTGCCTGATCAGCGTCTGCTCTTTACTCTCAGACACGCAGGAGTCAGGAAGTGTTGAGGGAGCAGAGCTGAAAAAGTTCTGCTGCTGCTCAATAATCAAGGTAGAATAATCTCACGAGGTCAGGTCAGAGCTGAACATGTTCTGCAGGGAGAGTTGGAGGAAGTGCTGGAGTCAGACTGTGACACCTCCCAGCAGCTGCAGGGATCAGCACACACCTGGCTCCTCATCAGTGACATCACTGCTTTCCTCCTCATTTCTCCTGTTTGTCGATCAGACCTTTCTCCTCCTCATGTTAACTGTTTGTGTTGGCTTTCAGGCCTGCGGGGTCTCATCAACCTGGGCAACACGTGCTTCATGAACTGCATCGTCCAGGCGCTGACGCACACGCCGCTGCTGCGCGACTTCTTCCTGTCCGACCGACACAAATGCGAGATGCAGAGCAACTCGTGCTTGGTGTGTGAGATGTCCCAACTCTTCCAGGAGGTGACCGTCTCATGTGCTCATGTTCACTGTCCAGGAGAGAAAAAACGTTTCTTCTCTCACACTTGGGTGGTTTTTGTCAGTTCTACTCAGGCCATCGCTCACCTCACGTCCCGTTCCGCCTCCTGCACCTGGTGTGGACTCACGCCCGCCACCTGGCTGGCTACGAGCAGCAGGACGCCCACGAGTTCCTCATCGCAGCGCTGGACGTTCTGCACCGCCACTGCAAAGGTAAAGAAGCGCCGGCTACAGACGTGCTCCACGGTCTGTCACTTTTCACTGTTCACGAGCAGACGGAGACGTTACACAGGACTGATGCCGTACAGTGTGTGTGTGTGTGTCCATAGATGACAACGGGAAGAAAGCCAACAACCCAAACCACTGTAACTGCATCATCGACCAAATCTTCACCGGGGGCCTCCAGTCTGACGTCACCTGCCAAGTGTGCCAGTAAGTCCATGTGTTGGAGGGAGTCAGACAGGAAGTCAGAAGGTCACGCCAGTCATGACTTCCTGCTCACAAACAAACTAGAGGATCAAACTGAACTAGAGTTGCATTCAGGCCTAAAAAAATCCAACCCAACCCCAGCCCGTAGCCATGTTGTCCAAACCCGACCCGACCAATTAACTGTAATTACAGGGCCCAAACCTGAAAATAAATAAATAAATTTTATTAAGCTTTTACTGCTTTTGTAAACAAATCAGTTTGACATGTTTTAAAAATGTATTTCAAAGAAAGGAAGATATAAGATTTCTTGTTTCACCAAATGGATATTAGCATACAAAACGAATAGCCCAAAAATATCAGCTGTAAAGAGAGGCTATTATACAGATGAACAAAAATATTTTTAGAGCTAAATTATTTGTAAAAATATAGAACAAGACTATTTTAACTGCTGCTCGCTTCAGCTTTTGTAGCTTCAGATGCTGCAACTTCCTTCACCGCAGATGAGCAGGGTGCGGAGCGGGATGCGTGCGGCCGATGATCCGGTTGTCCATAAAGCTTAATGCAACTTTTTTTAACCTCTTTCAACCGCCGGTCGGACCTGAGCGTGCACCTGACACACATCAGCAGGTTTCACTGTGTTGACTTTGTAGAGTCAGTTTAATACTTTCCAGCTCCATTATGTCGATTGTTGGGGGTCAGTTGCAAATCCTCAGATGTGTGATAAGAGCAAAGGGTGGGCGGGGCCACATGCACGATTAAAACCACATCAAAAGCCCGACCCGGCTCGGGTTGGGCTGGGGGATCGGCCAAAAATCACAGCTCTAAATTGAACTGCCTCTTCAGTCAGTCCAACATTCTCAATCATCACTTCCTGTCCTGCCTCAGTCTGGGAGATGCTTCTCTCCTGCCATCTGCTGGATTTATGACTTTATTGCTGTTTAAATATGTTTTATGTCCAAGAGTTGGACCCAAACCCACTCCAGGGCTTTATCCACTCTCTGTGTCATCACTTTGGGCTGCAGCTCTCAGAAACTTTAATAAAAACTTATTTTACTTCATTAAAGGCCAAAGATTCCTTGAGGGAATGTGTGTCAGAGCTTTGAACTCAGATTAAATGTTGAACAAGGACCGAGTAGTTCTGGTCCAACTTTGTAAACAACCGTCATTCTCACTGAGGATGACTCTCAGCTACTACCACACACAATGTTCATCTTGTATGAAACTGAATGAGTTGAAGATTTGTTTATGTTGGATAATAATGTTGGACATCAGCCGTTTTAGAAACGTGGAACTACCTTCAGATTTGTTTGTGGAGATTTCTTGTTAGCTTTGGAAATCACGGTGGACCGAGATGTTCTGGAGTGAATCTGAGTGTGAAAGTGATCACGATGGTCTTCGTCCCTTCGATGACTCGTCTTCAGAGCTCAGTCCTTCACAGTAGAAACATTCAAGTTGTTGACTTCCTTTATCTAAAGGTGGATTTTAAAGTTTCTAACTCACAGGAACACATATTATTAAACTCTTCAGAACCAGGTGTCGTTCTCTATAACAAAAACTTCAGAGCTGTGTTTCCTGCTGAGCTGACAGACTTTAAACGCACCGCTCAGCTGCTCGTTGAATCTGTCGTACAGCCGCGTCTTTTCTTCATGTTGCTGTGTCGTCTCCTCTTAAGTGGCGTCTCAACAACCATCGACCCGTTCTGGGACATCAGCCTGGACCTGCCGGGCTCCTCCACGCCATTCTGGCCCCTGAGCCCAGGAGGAGAGATGTCATCTCTGAACGGAGAGAGTCCCGCCTGTGGAGCCACGACGCTCATGGACTGTCTGCGCAGGTAGCCGGCCTCTCGCCTGACTGAGTGACTGAAGAGTCCAGAACTGGAGCAGAACCCTAAACAGTCTGTCTCTGAGTCCAGGTTCACCAGACCGGAGCACCTGGGCAGCAGCGCCAAGATCAAGTGCAGCGGTTGCCATAGTTACCAGGAGTCCACCAAGCAGCTGACCATGAAGAAGCTGCCGATCGTGGCCTGCTTTCACCTCAAGGTAACTAAATTACATTTTACCTGAAGCTGCTAATTATATCAGTAACTAAACACTGTGTGTGTGTGTGTGCCTGCGCGTGTGTGTGCCTGCGCGTGTGTGTGTGCAGAGGTTCGAGCATTCAGCCAAACTACGGCGGAAGATCACGACGTACGTCTCCTTCCCCCTGGAGCTGGACATGACCCCCTTCATGGCCTCCAGGTGAGCAGAACCTCGAACCTTCAACTCTAAAGAACGAGACAGTGATGAAGAAGAGCTGCAGGTTCTGCCTGTCTGTGTCTTCATCAGGCAGTTTGTTTACCACCTGGTTGGACTAACTACCACTAGTTGTAATTTTCTGTGTGGTATTTTATAAATTTATGAATCTAAGGCGCCTCGTTTTTTTCATTTGGTGACTGCTGAGATGTTTCTGCATCTTGATCTGTGTGACCTGAAGCTGATAAATGATGTAGAAGGTCAGGTCTGTGGAAGGCCTCCTGGCTGTGAGCCAAAGTCCAAACCAAACCCTCAACAGAACCGCAGCAGAGCTCAGAGACAGGAGAAGAAACAAAGAAGGATGTGAGAAAATATCCCGGTCCGGCTGGACACAGCCGACATCAAACCCTGAAAGCTTCAGCTGAGTATTAAAAACGAGAGGTGTGTACAGTTAGGTGGTTCCAGTTAGACCTACACTGTGTGTCCCTGTCCCTTCAGCAGAGAACAATATGGAGTGTGTAAATGTTCAGAAATAAAGAAAAGTAGCTTTGATAAAGTACAACAAAAATAATACCACAGTAAACAGAGAAACCACTGAAATCCTAAGAAGTAGTTCTTCCATTAGTTTTGACCAGCTCTGAGGTGAAATCAAGCTTCACGTTAGAATGAGACTAACCTGTATAAATAAAGGTTGAATCATTCTGTTTCTATACAATGACCACATTAGTTCTCTGCATTCAACCCATCACACCTGAGGTACACCCAGGTGGAGCAGTGAGCAGCGCCTGGGGAGCAGTTAGGGATTGGGTGTCTTGCTCAAAGACACCACGACGTGTGGGAATGGCGGGGAGTTGAACCTGCGACTTTCTGGTCCCAAGTCGGCTGCCCTGCCTCTACCCTGTCTCGGCTCCATTAGATGAATTGAACGTGTTTGTTGTGTTTCAGTAAAGAAAGCCGGATGAACGGGCAGTACCAGCAGACTGTGGACCCATTCAACAACGACAATAAGTGAGTTCAAACAAAACACAGAAGGAAACCACAAATACTTCAGGTTTGTTGGCTTTTTAGCACTGTAGACTGCTGCTGGAGTGAGGCCATAACAGTACTACAGTACTGACGAGGACAGTTCTTCTAAAACACAGTCATCCTGGAAATGTCCATATCTCCTGCAAACATGAGTCCAACAGAATTACAGACTTTGGTAGCAGTACACAATACAGCCCAGTTTGTACCTGGTACTTGCAGTGTTCATACTGGGTACGTCCTGAATATGTACAGACACCAGGATGTATTAGGACACTGTACTGACAGGGTACTAGGCCTGTCGCGATAAACAATAAATCAGTTAATCGCATGATAAATGAAAATTATTGACCTCGACGACTTTATCGTCTACTGAAGACCCTGGATGACAAAAGGCTCAACTCCGATGCTGTTCACTGAGACACCCCCCCCCCCCCCCCCCACTCTCTTTAAAGTACATTTTAACCGTCCAAAGTTGCATATTTGGATCGTTCAAAGCAGCTAAGCTAACAGGCCGATGTCAGAAAAAAACTCCATCTTGTCCAAGCTCCAAAATTCACGGTTGAAACTCGTGCCTTCGTGTAAAAAGTTGTTTTTCTCTGCAAAAAAGAAGCTGAGAACTTGTTTACTGATTTTTTTATTAAAAGCTTTGTGTGACAAATGCTATGCTAAAGGGCTCAAACCACACCCAGCGGCCGCCATTTTGAGAACCGAATAAAGGAAAGGGAGACAGCCCATGTCACGTCAAGGGGCCTCCCTCTCGTTTCTCTTATAGAGACACGCTTCTCACTCCCTCACTATCCATCCTTCAGTTCAAACAGTTTTATACTGCCATCGAGTGGTCGAAAAAAGATACTACATGAATAACAAATTAACCAACAGTAATTACTAATTATTGTCAAATTTCAAACAATATTATCATTTATCGCAATAATTTGAGACAATTAATCCCCCATCAAAATTTGTTATCATGACAGGCCTACAGGGTACATACTTTGGGGCTTGCAGTGTACGCACCTGATATATACCTGGTACACGCCAGGGGTCGAGGAGGTATTCACTTCCTTACAACGTATGTACCGAATACTTGGCTGGTACTTAAAGGGTAAGTACTGGATATGTACAAGAACCGAGCTATATATTGAAGAAGCTTGTTAGACCGTAGTGGTACTACCAGGTACTTCCAGGGTATCAGAGGATGAGTGGTAACTAAATTGTCCCTAGGTGTGAGTGAGAGAGTGACTGGTTGTTTATCTCGTTTGTCTCTATGTGTCCCTGTGATGGACTGGAGACCTGTCCAGGGTGTCCTTCATCTCTCACAGTACTGTCTAGCTGGCTGGATGGATGGATGGATGGATGGATGGAGTACTTGTAAATATATTTTACTAACTTGAACTTTTAGCTACGTCATAAAACATGGCTTCTCACGTCACAGGCTGTAACGTGAGAACAACACGAGCCTTATTTGCAGTTCTTTAGATGCAGAATAATGAACCGTAAGCTTGTCGTTTGTTTTCCAGGTACAGTTTGTTTGCAGTGGTGAACCACCAGGGGACGCTAGAGAGCGGCCATTACACCACCTTCATCCGGCAGCACAAGGACCAGTGGTTCAAATGTGACGACGCCATCATCACCAAGGCTAGCATCAAGGATGTGCTCGACAGTGAGGGGTAGGTGAGGCAGACTCAGCAGGACTCCCGTCTTAGCAAGGCTGGTTTTTTACTCTCTGCTGCTGTTTGTCTCCTCAGGTACCTCTTGTTTTACCACAAACAGTTTTTGGAGTACGAATAGTTGCAGCCTCGTGGAAGGCAAGACAGAAACACTCCAGTTCCCGCTGGAACCACCCCTCTCTACATCCTTTACTCGTCCCTCTCTGCTGTGCTGGATACAACAAATCAAGAGGACTCATTCAAAAGGACAGAAAGTAGAAGGGAGGTTTGTGGACTTTACGATTCAGGGCACGAAGACGACACAAGCTGTGAGAGTTTGCACTTGCTTTCAGATAACGGAGGAAACGCTTCAGTTTCTCCTCCTATGAGGCGCAGGAACTTTTTCTTGATCTTGTTTTGGTTTCATCCACACCTGGGTTCACCTTCCACAGCTGCTTGCAAACTACCTGCAAGGATTCACACCGGCAACTTCCTGACACAAGCACATCTATCGGACACACCAACGCTCCAGCACCAGACCAAATCCAGATGTTGTCTTTGTGAGGCTTTTTGTTTTAAAGTAAAACAAAGAAGTTGATCGTGTTTCTTATCGGTGAGTTGAAGCTTGTAAAATAGGTATGATTAGGAAGGAACAGACATTCACAGAAAACTGGCAGGAAGCGCCTCTCTTCCAGCTTCCAGCACTCGGAGAGGAGGATCAGATTATCCAGTGAATCTATTTTTATACATCTTGCATTAAAATGGTTGTTTATGGTTCCTCCTGATATTTCCATGTTATTAACTGGGTTCAGTCACGATCATGGTTTCTATAAACAAAAAGCAAAATAGTACTGATTTTTATTTTTTTCTTTTTGTTTTTTTTTAACTGCTGCTATGGCTGTTTTCCCCCTAACTTTATTTAATTTTTATTTTGAACATGGTCATGATGCTATTTCAGGTAAACGGGAAACAAAAGAGTGAAGTTGAACAGGTCAGAAGCTGCAGCGTTAACTGTTGACTGCATGTTGCTACATGTTGCGTGTCCACAACGGGCCCGAGTCGGTGTATAAAATGTGTTCTTTCATGTACAGAGACGATAAAAGAAAATCCTGTCTGTATGCACGTGTGTCGTGCGTATGCAGTGTATGTTCGTGTACTGAATCAGTACTTGCATTCAGCATGCCGTCTGAGCTGGGTATCGCAGTTTGATATGTCTTTATTTCCCTTCTCATGTTGATGATGATATATGTTCAAAGTGTTTCCATGTATGAGACAAACGGTGAAACTAAAGTTCATGGAAGTTCTTCACTGCTGAGTGCAGCTCGTCCTGAAGCTGCTGGACCATTCCTCGCACACAGTTACTGCTGCAAGAACTGGACATTGATAGAAATGTGCTCAAATAAAGGCAAATCTGTTCAAAACATGTGGAGGTTTTCATGTTCGCCTTTGATTCCTACACGTTACGGTTCGATTTCAGACTTATTTTCCTCTTCAGTTTAGAAATGAGGTTTGTATAACTTCTAATCCCAGTCTTATGCCTGACAGCTGCCATGTGCTGGTGTTTGTTACTTTGTACTTTTTCAGTTTTGGTCACGTACTTGGTGCTGAATGAGGAAGTGAAATGTGCAGGAGAAGTTTATGAGACAAATGAGCACTAATAGTGATGGACAGGTTGACGGGAGTCCTCATGTTTGTATGTTTGCTGATGACATTGTGATCTGTAGGAAAGAGTAGAGAACAGGTGGAAGAGAGCCTGGAGAGGTAGAAGAAAATATTTGTGAGAAAGAAACAGGTGGGACAGTGGAGGTGGATGAGTTTATAGATATTCCATGCAAAGTCAAAACGGTCAAAAAAGAAATAATTTCTTTTTGATTACTAATGTGTCCTTAAATTTGTAAACAGCTGCTAACTACGGCTTGCGTTTGTTTACTTGTTTATGGAAACAGAAGTGGCAACTGAAGTCTTCAAGTTTTGCTACAACCATGTGTTTGAATTCTGCTCTGTCTTCGTGGAGCTTCACACTCGATCACCAAAGTTTCTTCTTGGTCTAAAGCTGGAATCAGACTGCGGAAAGCGAAGAACTCTCTCGCTGACTAAAATCACATCGTTTTGTTCTCGTATGAACGCCACGAGTCCACTCTGAGCACAAACTCGTTTCTCGCAGGGAATGCACAAAGTTCTCTATGTCAGAACTTTGTCGTGTTTACGTGATCATTTGGCTTCAACTGCTGCTGAGGAGCAGCTGGTCGAGGCTGTTGGAAATCGCATCAATCTTTACAGCTGTTCTGACAAAACTTATAAAGATCATCAAATAAGTGTAAAAATAGTGAGTTCTGTGCTGCAGTATCTAATGAAGTCTAAAACGCCTGAAAAGTATTACATCAGCGAGAGCAGACTTCTTCACTCCTCAGAGGATGGGCTTGCTTGGTCTTTCTCTTTTCTCTCCATCCATTTGTCTCTTGAGTTTCAACGTTTGTCTGATTCCACCATGTGTGTACCTAAACAACCTACAGCTAATCTAATGAAGGTCAGTCATGTGACTCGAGCACTGCTAGGGAGGAGGAAGACCACAGAAAGGCTTCTTTGCTGGAGGGGGTTGACACAGAGACCAATAATCTGCTGAGGACACTAAAAGGCAGCAGCAAAAGCAGAAACGGGACATGTGACGGCAGAGGTACCCATAACGGAGCGTGCCTGTGCTGGATTGGCTCAGTATGCTAAGGTGAGGCTGATGTCCGTTATGTAAAAAATGGCATAATTCATGCAGCTGTTTACTTATTCTGCAAACACCTGGAGCTTCATGTCCCTCAAACAGTGTAAATAAAAGTTTAACTCTGAGTGTCTTCTATAGAATTATTTTGTATCAAAATAAAATGTTTAGCCTTTATTTGTGTGGGGAAAGTCAAAAGTCACATTGTTTTTGTAAAGAAGAGGTCTTCCCTTTCATTCCGATCAGAAGTCACGCTCACTCTGAACAAGCTCGCGCTGGAAACTTCACTGATTTTCCTGAAGAGTACTGAAGTGATGAACTGCAGGTGGAAGTTCGGTTCAGACACGACCTTTGAATTACACCGCTCGGGGTGGCTGCATGATGGAGTAGCTCTGGTACATTCATTCTCAAATTTTGCTTCTGGAAACTTTAATTCCTCTTTTTTTCTGTGTAATTTTTTTTTTTTTTTTCCGGATGATTATTTCCTCTGATATCAGATCCTGTGCAGCTGGAAGGATTTTTACTGAAACCTTTTTTACTTTTGGGCATTTGTTATGATGCATAATCATGACAACAAGGTGGTTTTCGACATTCGGGAGCTGCTGATTAACATCTCAAAAGCTCAAATAATACCTCAGCTACAGCTCCAAATCCCAGATGAGTTGAAAAGGAGGCACCGTGGATGCATTCTCATCTACCTGGCGGCAATACTCAAGTGCCGGACCACTGAGATCCTGGAGCTGGCTTGTGACAGTGGGAGGACCGGGATCGTCCTTCGAGACCTACAGTTCCATCTGTGAGGACGAAGGACTCGACAGGCTGCTGGGAGGAGTGACCATCGCTCGTAGAGAAGTTCTGCATTCAGGCAGTCCAGCTGCCCAAGAGGACCGAGAGGTCCAGGTGGGCAAATCAGCATCTGCAACTAGTTTCTTCAGATTCGCTGTGGACGGATCGTTCCAGATTCTTCCTGCCTACAGACAGCATCTTTAACAACTCTTTGAAACCAGGATGATGAGTTACAACAAGAATTAATTTCCCTTTGGGATTAATAAAGTATTTTTGATTTGATTTACTGCTGCTCTCTTATCTCTGGACTAGAGTTTCCTTCTGCTCATGTTTCTACTCAGTAGAACATTTTTACTCATGTTGCATTCCACTTGTTATGCTTGACCTGCAGCAAGGTATAAAAATGAAGTCTGAAAACTGGAGCGTTTTCTAAAAGCAGACAGTGATTTTCCTTGTGTACATGTAGGACCATTGTTGCCCTGGTGTGTGATGGTAAACGAAGCCTTTAGGTTATAGTGTTAGCGTTAGCAATCATAGTCCTGCTCACAGCTCTTTGGGTTCTACTCATGGCTGTCTGAGAGGATAAACAAAAAAAACCATAATAGAATTATAAACACAATCATGAAAAGTAGAGCCGTCGAGAGCCAATTGTAAGGGCTGTATGGAAGTCTTGAAAACATTTTTCATCTGTTCAAAAAATTTCTTTTGAAAAGACAACTGGACTTATTTTCTTCTTTGATGAAGATGTTTTTCCCTTGTTCATCTGAAGAGCTTTCTCAGTTTAGATATCTAGCCTACTGGCTAAGGCAGACGTGGGCGATATTTGGCTTGGTGGCCAAAAGTGGCCCTTGACCAATCAAGATTTGATGAAATCTACATTTTAAGGAAGTCAAAATGAAACATGTTGGACATCCATCCATTATCTTTTTACCCACTTCTTCCATTTTGGGTCACGGGGGTCACCGAAGCCCATGTCCAGCAATCACTGTGCGAGGGGTGGGGAACACCCTGGACAGGTCGCAAGTCCAACACAGGGCGACATAGAGACAAACGCCCATCCACTCTCTCACTCACACCTAGAGACAATTTAGAGTTACCAATCAGTCTAACATGCATGTTTTTGGTCTGTGGGAGGAAATTGGAGAAAACCCATGCAAGCACAGAGAAAACATTTAAACTCCACCCAGAAAGGACCCCTGACCTGGATTTGAACCAGGGACCTGCTCGCTGAGATGCAACTAGTTGCACCACCGTGCTGTACATCTTGGATAAATACATTGAAAACCTTTGGATTAAGGTAGGCTAAAACATGTTTTTAAGTAGTTGTGTTTTAAGTTTGGCAGCATGATGGCTCAGTTGGCGTTGCCGCTCACAGTGAGAACAGTGAGAAGGTCACCGGTTCAAATCTCTGCCCGGGACCTTTCTGGGTGGAGTTCACATGCTCCATCTGTGCTGTGTGAGTTTTCTCTGGGTACTCCAGTTTCCTCCCACAGACCAAAAACATGCATGTTAGACTGATTGGTAACTCTAAATTGTCCCTAGGTGTGAGTGAGAGAGTGAATAGTCGTTTGTCTCATTTGTGTCCCTGTGATGGACTGAAGACCTGTCCAGATGTCCCCCACCTCTCACACAGTGACTGCTGGATATGGGCAGCAGTGACCTCCACAGCTCAAAAAGGAAGAAGTGGGTAAAGATAATGGATGGATGGATGTTTTGTGATGTGTACTAGACCCTTAAAGACTTCAAACATGTTAGTTTTGTTTTGCATATTTAAACTAACAAGTACTGTATTGTAAAAAGAACCAGTTTAAGTAAGTATGTCTCATATTCTTGAAGAGTATTGGGGAGATATATATTTTTTTTATCAACTAATACGTAAAGAGTGATGTCACATCACTCTTTACGTGCATTCCTGTTGATGATGCAGTAGAGGTGGTCAGTTTAAAATTAAAATCAGACACCACTCTGAGCAGCAGGACCACGCTTTCCACAGAACAACTGTGTCAACTCTTGAAACTGTGCCTGCAGTCAACCTACTTCACATATGGGGAGCAATATTATAGGCAGAAACATGGGTGTGCTATGGGGTCTCCAGTTTCTCCTATTGTTGCCAACCTGTACATGGAGGAGGTAGAAAAGAGAGCCTTGACGTCCTTTTCAGGGACACCACCAAGTCATTGGTTCAGGTATGTTGACGACACCTGGGTTAAAATTAAATCTCAGGAAGTCCAACATTTTACTGACCACATCAACTCTGTGGATAAATACATCAAGTTCACACGAGAAGATGTAAAAAATGGCAGGTTGGCTTTCTTGGACTGTGAGGTCTCAGTCTCTGATAGAGGACATTTGCAAACTGAGGTGTACCGCAAACCCACCCACACAGACCAGTATTTGCAGTTTGACTCCCATCACCCTTTGGAGCACAAGTTAGGAGTCATCAGGACTCTGTATCACAGAGCAGACAGCATCCCCACTAGCTCAGGAGCCAGGCAGAAGGAGAAATCCCACACAAGACAGGCTCTAGAGCAATGTGGATATCCTAACTGGGCCTTCCTGAAAGCAGAGGAGAAACACAAACAGGACTCCAGTCAGTAAACAGGTGAAAAGGAGGAACCCAGACCCAGACCAGTGGTCATTCCATATGTTGAGGGAGTATCAGAGAAACTGAGACGTTTATTTTCTAAACATAACGTCCCAGTGGCTTTTAAACCCCAAAATACATTACGGCAAAGACTGGTTCATCCCAAAGATCCAGTCCCCCGGCACAAACAGAGTAATGTTGTATATGCTGTTCAGTGTCAGGAGGGCTGTGATCAGTCTTACATCGGGGAAACTAAACAGCCACTGGCCAAAAGGATGGACCAGCACAGAAGATCAACATCATCAGGCCAGGACTCTGCGGTCTACACTCATCTCCAGGTCAGAGGTCACTCTTTCAGGGATGAAGATGTTCACATCCTGGACAGAGAGGAACGATGGTTTGAGAGAGGAGTAAAGGAGGCCATCTTTGTGAAAAGAAATCGTTCATCATTAAACAGGGATGGAGTCCTCCGGGTTCAACTGTCCCCCTCTTACAATGCTGTGATTGCTAGTATCACTCAACCCCTTTGAATAGTAAACAGCCATCAGTGTGCTAATGATCCATTGTTAGGCTGATGGTCCTTCTTGAGCATGTGAGCAGCTGGTTTTGGTTGTCAGCAGCAAAACTGGTTGATCCACTCTGAGAAGGTGCTATTTAAGAGACTGAGCTGAAAACAGCACCTCAGACTGAGGAAGTCTCTCGGATGAGAGACGAAACGTTTCTACATTTTTTTGTTGATTTGCTTTGTTTTTTTTTTAATGTCCAGAGGACCAGATTTAACTTTTTTAGATTTTTCTACCTGGATTATTGAGCATGCATCAGGATATTTGTTCAGTTAGCTTTGTAACAATATAGTAGAGCGGTATATGAATGGGTAAATGAGGGCACAGATTGTGTTGTAATATGCTTTGAGTGTCTTGATAAGATAGACAGGTTCTATAAGTACAGTCCATTTACCATTTACAAGAAAAAACCTGAAAATGTCTTCTAGATTATTAGTCTTATAGAAAATGTATTTTCCAGTTCTCTATGTGGCCTTCATTTGCTTTAAATATCTTGATTTGGCTTTCTGGGGAAAATAAAAATGTTGCTCACCACTGGAGTTATTTTCAAATAAGGTATTTCGTTAGCTGCACAGATGTTGTATAACGATGCGCAGAATAGAAATATTCAAAAATCAAACGCAGGTGAGAACAACAAGCATTGCTTCCTTCTTGACATCAACAGAACAGTGTTCCATGAGCTGTTTAATAATGTTCACCATCACCCTGCAAACTGTTCTTTTCCCCGGTTGATAATAATACAGAAACATTAAAAAAAAAAAGAGCAGAAATAATATGATCACAAGTTCAACACTGCCTTGTAGAGCGATTAAGAGATTAGAGAGATTAGAGATTGTAAAATTTCAGTCAACTAACAACCTTTAATCTTTGAGGTGTAAATGTTTTGGTAAATTTATTTTAGAGTCCAGATTACAGTAAATTTCATCCCAGTGCTGCGTCCTCCTGGACCTCAGTCTGAGGACGGGCCAGGTTCTCCTTGGTCCAGACAGGACCTCCCTTTTGGACATGGGCTCTGTGGAGGACGGCCTGCTGGTAGAAGGAGAACGCTGTTCTCTGTGGTCGGGCGCTGTCCTGGCTGAGCGCTCTCAGATCAGGGAAGCAGTGGACACATGCACAGGTCTCCACTGGGTTGGAGTCATCTGATGGTTCTCGGCAGGAAGAGTAGTTCGAACCAGATGGACAATCTGTAGAACAAACAAGCAAAATAATAAATTAAAAATATCCAGCTGAACTAAAAACATCCAGCTAAAATGTTACCCAAATGACACGTTTTATTGTACTGACCATTGGAGCTCCTTGCTGCTTGGCTACCTGGATGTCCCAAGTCCTGTCCCGGCTGGACCATACTCTCCTGCTTGTGGTCACCGGCCTTGTGGGGTCTTGTTTCTGAGCTTTTGGCCTTCCCTCCTCTCAGAAACAGCACCAAAGCTAGAGACAAACTGAAAAGCAACAACCCCATGCACGTTGCCAAAAGGGAGTAGAGCTGGATGGTGGAGTCAGCTAGTCCTGGAGGCCCCCTGGTGTTCACTACCCGCCTGGTAACTCCAGCCAGCAGCCGAGTGCTGGTCACAGGGGAGGGCAGAGCTGCAGGGGGCATCACAAGATGTCTTAGAAATGACTGCCTAATTATCTGATTCAAAGCATTCCTTTATACACCAGAAAAACTGCATTTTCTGTGAAACTGCAAATATCAAGGTCACATTTATTGATGATCCAGATGTATTTTGCAGCAGTTTGGAGGTTCTGTGTTGCTGTTTTCTTTGCCTTCAATCTCTTTCCAACTTGTTTTCTGTCAACTGTGTCCAGAGTTTTGACGGAAGGCCGGGCAGTAACTCAAAACTGAAATCCAGGATAGAGGGGTACTCACTGGAACAGTGCTGGGAGCATTCGGCAGGGTGTCTGCCACAAATCTTTGCACACCTCACACATTTCTTCACCAGCCGGTCAAAGTAGTGGCCAGGTGTAGCCAGGCAAAGGGCAGACTCTTATTTAAAGAAAGCACATGATGTAAAACATGTCAGGTGAAGTAGAGGACATCCTGTACGGTGAAGCCAGGACTTCAGAGAAAGCATCTTTATAAACCTCGGCTTCATTGTTAAGTGTTCAATATTATTTGTTTCTGCCTTTCATGTGCTGCAAATAAAATGTACTCACCGCAGTAACTGGCACATCTGGGGATCACATGTGGCTGCCGGCACATCATGCGACAAGGTATACAAGATTTGGTCAGTCCATCAAAGTGCTCACCCTCCCTGCACCTTCCAGCCATCGGCCCTGATAACACACACACCCACATACCCCCCCCCCAACCACCACCACCACCACCACACACACACACACACACACACACACACACACACACACACACACACACACACACACACACACACACACGAACACACACACACACATATTCTTCTTTTATTTACTATATAGTGAGGACCAAGTAAAAAAGACCAGCAGAGTGAGGACCACTAGTTATGAACCACTTAAAAAGTGAAATAAAGTGCTATGTGTCGTCATCATTGTGTGTTTCCATACAATGGAGAAATTAGTTCTCTGCATTTAACCCATCGCACATGGGCTACACCCAGGTGGAGCAGTGGGCAGGTGTCTTGTTCAGAGACACTGCGACATGTGGGCATGGCTGGGGATCAAGCCTGGGGCTTTCGGTCCCGGGCCAGCTGCCCTGCCTCTACCCCATCTCGGCTCCCCCACAAAAAAGAAAGAATGATCAGTTTTGGACACTAGGTGTCACCCACCCACTAACACTCATTCAGATTTTGCAGGACAGCAAGATTCTGAACAAGATCTTAACCAGCCAAGTGAGAACTGATTACAGTGTGAATGCTTATTGAGCATTAACCTTCTGCTCTTCTATTTTAAACACCAGTTTAAGATTTTTAGTTGTAGTTTACTTCCATACTAACTATTTAAAAAAAAAATTCTGTATTTTTTTAAACTAATTGTTAACCAATTTAACATTTATTAAACTAGTTTTAGGTTGCCTACATCGCTTTTTAAAATCTGTTTAACACTTTAAAGGCTAATTCAGCCTTTTATAGTTCTGTTTACCCCCCCCCCCCCCCCCCCCCCCCCACCCCCACACACACACCCACAGTGCGGTGATAGGACCCTTTTGATCATGTTCATCATGATCTATCAGCAGGTTGAATTTTTATGGTTTTAACCAAAACAATGTAGGAAACTCAAAGCAATGAATAAAATGTGAACCAGACACCACAGATACACTAGTTTTAATTTTCCGTTGCATTTATTAAATGTATGGAATAAGAAGTAATGCTGGATCAATAGAAAACACAATGCAGGGCCCTAAAAACTCTATAAGAAACTATAATGTATGACATACCGTGATAACCGTGCTACACAGCAGGATGCCATCCCAGCTTTCACTTTAAACATTTATTTATGAACACTTCGTAGTGCCACACACAAACATGCATCAGTTTTAGACTTAAATAGAAATGAAATCAAATGCAAAAGGAGTGTATCGTAAAGACAAAATAATAAAGTTTTATATAACTTTGTTGTATAACTTTGTTGTATAACTTTATCATAGAAAGATTTTAACCTTTGTATGTCTCGTACTGCATTCTGTTAGTTCCTTATAAATTATTAGTTTTTTAATTAGCACTTTTTTGGCTTTTTATGTTTATTTAGTCGTTTTTGTGCTCTTATCTGTCCTTTAGAGTTGGTTAGCCTTCCTAAACTTCTATTTTGTCTGAAATCTTCTTGTGATTTTTCCATTTTCTGCTCTTTTTGTCTGCATTTTGCTCCTTGTGTCTCCTCTTCTTTAAATATTTACATAACTTGTATATTTTTTAGCTAATTTTAGCTGTCACTGTACAAGAGGCCTCCTCAGCTAAAACACCAGCCTTCCAGTCTCAACAACTCCTTGAGTATTTTCCTCTTCATCTGTTGCCGTTGCAGATTTGTTGTGTTTGAACTCATTGTTCCGTTGCCTCATGACCCAATTTGGGTCCACTTTGTAGGTGGACATGATCGACTGGAAGCTGTCCAGGACTTCACAACAAACCCGTCATCACCGCTTCACCACCAGACCGATCATAGAATGAGGTGTTCAATCAATCAACCTTTATTTATACAGGTAAATCCCATTGAGCCTCGAGGACTCGAGGTGTTTGTGCTGATACGTTGGGTTTGGTTTACTCCAAACATGCTTTTGGGGTTAAACGTCTCTCCTTTTGTCTCATTTGTCCAAAATACATGGTTGCACTTTTGATTTTGATTTGATCTGAAATAATAATTAATTTGTGATTTCATACATGTGGGGGCTCAGCTGGTAGAGCTGGTAGAACCCAGCGTGGGTTTCCTTACTAGGAGGAAACCCACGCAGCATGGAGAGAACATGCAGACTCCACCCAGGAAGATCCCCAGCCGGGATTTGATCCGGTGACCCTCTCACTGAGAGGCAACAGCTCTACCAGCTGAGCCACCGTGCTGCCCTGAATTCTTATTTATGTCTGTTTATTTGCTCATTTTGTTACATATTATCTCACATAATTCAATGGAAGCAAGCAATGGTTTGTACGTTGGTTCTGTTCAGTCTTGTGGTCCTGACTACGCAGCCAGAGGACTAACAGTGTCAGAAAGGTCAAAAAGTGAACCAATATGTGAACTTGACCTTATTTGATGAGGATAATACATGTCTGTGTAAATATTTTTTTAATTAATAATTAGAATAGGAAATGTAAAAAATGAATGACAAATATAAATGATCTGCTTTTACTTCTCTGTTTAAATATTTGGAATTCTACCTCCCATGGTTTACCCATCAGTGAGGGGAAGTGGCATAATTCAAGTTAATTAATTTCATAAAAACTATTAATCCTAAAGGGAAATTAATTGTTAATGTAACTCATCATCCTGGTTTCATTAGAGTTGTTATAGATGCTGATGGCTGTGGGCAGGAAGGATCTGCAGCAGTCCGTCCCACAGTGGATCTGAAGAAACTGGCTGCAGATGCCGATCCGTCCACCCAGACCCAGCAGACCTCTCGGTCCTCTTGGGCAGCAGGACTGCCTGAATTCCGGGCAGAACTCCTCCCCGAGTGACGGCCATTTCTCTCAGCAACCTGCTGAGCCCCTTGTCGCTGTGGACTTAACTGCAGGTGCCGGGGTACGATCTCAGCCCTTCCGCTGTCACGAGCTGCGTTTCCCGATACCTCCAACATCTCAGCAGCCAGGCACTCGAGCACCACCTCCAGGTAGACGGGAATGCATCCACAGTGCCTACTTTTCAACTCATTTGTGATTTGGGGCTGTAGTTGAGGTAATATTTGAGCTTTTGAGATGTTAAGCAGCTGCTCCCGGTTGAAGAACACCACCTTGTTGTTATGGTTACGTATCATAACAAATGTCCAAAAGTAAAAAAAGTTTCAGTAAAATCCTTCTAGCAGCACAACACCTGATACCAGAGACTCACCTACTTTAGCTGCACTTTAGCCTTTCCTGTCATTTTGTTCTCACTAAAAATGAATTGAACTCACTTCACTTCCTTCAAAGCGTTTGGTATGTTAACAACATTTTATTGCTCATTTCACATGTTCTGGTTCTGCTCTTTTCAGCTTCTTTCTGCTAATTATAGCATTCTTCTGCTACATTCAGCTAATTTCAAGTATTTTGCCTGCTAATTTTGTGCTTCTCTGCTAATTTCAACTTTTAATGCTCCTTCAACCTATTTCTGCTCACGTCTTTTTTTTTCTGCCTTTTCAGCTACTTTTAAGTTGTTTTCTGCTAAATGTAGCTTTTTTTCCCCAGGTTATTCTACCTTTTTGTGATATTTTCAGCTTCTTTCTGCTTAATGCAGCAAATGTGCTCTTTATGTTTTCTTCTGCTAATTTAAGTTTTGTTCATCCTTTTTAGCCACATTTCAGTTTGTTTTTGTTGTTAATTTATTTCAGCAATTTACAACGTTTTTGGGGTCATTTTAGCTTCTTTCTGCTTAATTCAGTAAAACTGTGGCGCTTGGCTACCATTTCCTGCTTTATGTTAGCATTTAGCTACTTTTGACTTTAGGCTAGCCTTTTCTTCCTTTTTTGGTAGCAGTTTTACAGTGGCCCTAAGGTGTAAATGAACAACATTTGAAAAAACGAAATTACATTTGAATGTTGTTCATTTTCAGGTCTCTCTTGTAAATGAGTCCTCGAGGCTCAATGGGATTTACCTGTCTAAATAAAGGTTGATTGATTTACACCTTAGGGCCACCGTACATTTTGTTACTTCTGACTAAGTTTTTTGTTTGATATTTGCTAGTGTTTCACTGCTTGCTCTTAGTTAGCATTTTTCTGAATTTTGTTACTTTTGGCTCTTAGTGTTTTGGTTCTTTTTATTAGCATTTTAATACTTCTGGCTCTTCACTAACATTTTCTTGCTTTTGCTAGCATTTCAACAAATCATTCAACTGTTTTTGTCTACATTTGTAACTGTTCAAATAAAAAAATTGACTGCACTTATATAGCTCTTTTCTGTCTTACCAAGATACTCAAAACTCTTTACACTACAATCTGTGTCCTCATTTATCAATCCATCCATCCATCCATCCATCCATCCATTATCTTCCACATTATTCTGAAGTTGGGTCGTGGGGGCAGCAGCTTGAGCAGGGCGGTCCAGACATCTCTTTCCACAGCCACCTCGTCAAGATCTTCTGGGAGGATTCTAAGGCATTCCCAGGCCAACCGAGAGACAGTCTCTCCAGCTTGTCCTGGGTCTTCTCCGGGTCACCTTCCAGTCGGACTTGCCCGAAGCACCTCCCAATGGAGGCACCGAGGGTGCATCCTTACTAGATGTCCGAACCACCTCAACTGGCTCCTCTTGACGTGGAAGAGTAATGGTTCTACTCTGAGTCTCTCCCGGTTAACTGAACTTCTCACCCTATCTCTAAGGGAGAGTTCAGCTACCTTGCAGAGGAAATTAATTTCAACCACCTGTATCCAGGTTCTCATTCTTCCGGTCACTAACCAGAGCTCATGACCATCAGTGAGGGTAGGAATGTAGACCAACCGGTAAACAGTGAGCATTGCCTTACAGCTCAGCTCTCTCTTCACCACAACGGACCGGTACAGAAGAGAAAGCTTTGCGTTGCAGCTCAGCTTTCTCTTCACTACAACAGACCGGTACAGACAACAAAAAAGGTTGAATCATGTCCGGTACAGAGTTTGTAATACTGTGGATGCTGCACCAATTTGTCTGCCAATCCCACGCTCCATTCATCCCTCACTCGTGAACAAAACCACAAGATACTTGAACTCCTCCACTTGAGGCAGAATCTCACCCTTGACCTAAAGAGAGCAATCCACCCTTTTCTGACTGAGGACCATTGCCTCAGATTTGGAGGTGCTTATTCTCATCCTAGCCTCTTCACATAATGGCTGCAAACCACTCCAGTGAGAGCTAGAGATCACAGCACGATGACGCCTGTAAGGATGGTCCTTTTCTGTGGCCCGGTTTGTGTCTGTTTCCCTCGTGCTCCCTCATTAGTTTCCATTGTTGCCACCTGTGTCTCGTCCCAGCTGTTTGGTATCACGTCTCATCTTGTCTCTGTATTTAAGCCGTCCTATTCTGTCTTGTTCTTCGTCGGGTCGTCTTTGTTGGTTACTCTTCTTTGGGTCTCCTGAGTCTTTCCCTGAGTCTTCCTGGTTCCTCGAGTTCCCCGTGTCTCTCGTGTCTCCTGAGTTCCCCGTGCCTCCTTCCTATGTCCATGTAAGTTTTGCTGCCCCGTCAGCTTGTTTATTTTGTACTTTTATTTACCATTAAAATCCTATTTTTGTATTTCTGCCGAGTTGAGTCCCTGTTCTGCACTCTGGGTTCGCTCCTAACCTCAAACCATGACAGTACGACCCGACCAGAACAGAACCCAGCGGGCAGGGTTCTCACTCGGCAACACTCACCTTTTTTCTTTTTTTCCTCTTCGTGCCGTGATGGACGAGCTCCTCTCCGTCTCTGTCCATCCACCGTCCCGCCGCCGCCGCGGTGGACGGTTCCGGAGGCAGTCTGCGGCGACCGGCCCGGTCTCGTCGGCCGAGCAGAACTTCAGAGCTGGTTCCGGTGTTTTCGTGGGAGCGGGGTTCGCCGCCTCACCTCCCAGGTTTCCGGTGGGGGCGAGATCCAGCGTCCCGCGGGAGCTCTGGTCCACTCCTGTTTGGTTAGGTGAGTCCGGTCCGGTTGACGTTACAGGGGCGGGTTCCGTCATCTCACCTTCCAGGTTCCTGGTGGGGGCGGAATCCGGCCTCTCACCGCCACTCCGCAGCTGTTCGACCCAGCCTGGCCGTACCTCCGGAGAGTATTCATTGTGACTCCGTGGGGACGTGTCCCGCCGCCTCACCTTCCAGGTTTCCGGTGGGGGCGGCACCCGTCACCACACCCACTCATACAGACATTCCCTTTTTTCATTCATTTTCCCCTGAAGATATTTTTCATGTTAATCAAGCCCTTTTTGAACTATTTAATTCAGCTAAAAAAAAACCCGTCCTCCTTTGATTTTGTTTTGTCCCAGATGGAGGATTTTTTACTTTCTATCCCTGGTCTTTCTTTGCTCCCCGAGTATGATTTTTTGTTATCTGAATTAGAGACTCTAAAGACTCCAGTTGCAGCCATTCCTGAGGTGGGCTCCACGCTGCACGCAGCCATCCCTGAGGTGGACTCCACGCTGCACGCAGCCCCTGAGGTGGGTCCTCATCTCTCCTACTCCGAGGGGGTCCCGGCAGACGCTCCTCATCTCTCCTACTCCGAGGGGGTCCCGGCAGACGCTCCTCATCTCTCCTACTCCGAGGGGGTCCCGGCAGACGCTCCTCATCTCTCCAAATCTCCAGAGGGGTCGGCACTCTCCACATCTCCAGAGGGGTCAGCGCTCTCCAAATCTCCAGAAGGGTCGGCGCTCTCCAAATCTCCAGAGGGGTCGGCGCTCTCCAAATCTTCAGAGGGGTCGGCGCTCTCCAAATCTCCAGAGGGGTCGGCGCTCTCCACATCTCCAGAGGGGTCGGCGCTCTCCACATCTCCAGAGGGGTAGGCGCTCTCCACATCTCCAGAGGGGTCGGCGCTCTCCACATCTCCAGAGGGGTCGGTGCTCTCCACTACCACTGAGGATTCGCCTCCATGGTCCTCCATGTCGTCTGCTGCAGAGCCACGGGCCTCTCCGTCGTCTGCTGCAGAGCCACGGGCCTTTCTGTCGTCTGCTGCAGAGCCACGGGCCTCTCCGTCGTCTGCTGCAGAGCAACGGGCCTCTCCGTCGTCTGCTGCAGAGCCACGGGCCTCTCCGTCGTCTGCTGCAGAGCCACGGGCCTCTCCGTCGTCTGCTGCAGCAACTCCCCTGGCCTCCACGACAGCAGCAGCAACTCCCCAGGCCTCTTCGACAGCAGCAGCATCTCCCCAGGCCTCTCCGCCTCCTGCTGCAGCCTTCAAGGTTTCTTCGTCTCCTGCTACAGCCTCCCAGGTTCCCTCGTCTCCTGCTGCAGCCTCCCAGGTTCCCTCGTCTCCTGCTGCAGCCTCCAAGGTTCCCTCGTCTCCTGCTGCAGCCTCCAAGGTTCCCTTGTCTCCTGCTGCATTCTCCAAGGTTCCCTCGTCGTCTGCTGCAGCTCTCCAGGCTTCCACGCCGCCCGCTGCAGCTCTCCAGGCTTCCACGCCGCCCGCTGCAGCTCTCCAGGCTTCCACGCCGCTCGCTGCAGCTCTCCAGGCTTCCACGCCGCCCGCTGCAGCTCCCCAGGCTTCCACGCCGCCCGCTGCAGCTCCCCAGGCTTCCTTTTCTGTGGCCCGGTTTGTGTCTGTTTCCCTCGTGCTCCCTCATTAGTTTCCATTGTTGCCACCTGTGTCTCGTCCCAGCTGTTTGTTATCACGTCTCATCTTGTCCCTGTATTTAAGCCGTCCTATTCTGTCTTGTTCTTCGTCGGGTCGTCTTCGTTGGTTACTCTTCTTTGGGTCTCCTGAGTCTTTCCCTGAGTCTTCCTGGTTCCTCGAGTTCCCCGTGTCTCTCGTGTCTCCGGAGTTCCCCGTGCCTCCTTCCTATGTCCATGTAAGTTTTGCTGCCCCATCAGCTTGTTTATTTTGTACTTTTATTTACCATTAAAATCCTATTTTTGTATTTCTGCCGAGTTGAGTCCCTGTTCTGCACTCTGGGTTCGCTCCTAACCTCAAACCACGACAACGCCAATAGGACCACATCATCTGCAAAGAGCAGAGTTGGAATCCTGAGGCCATCGAACCGGAAACCCTCTGCCAGCTGGCTACACCGAGAAATTCTGTCCATAAAAGTTATGAACAGAATTGGTGTCAACGGGCAGCCCTGGCGGAGTCCAACTCCCACCTTGAAGGGGTCCACCTTACTATCGGCAATGCGAACCAAACTCTAGGACCTCTTGTATTGGGACTGAACAGCCTGTAACAAGGGGCCCCCAATCCCATATTCACGAAGCAGCCCCCACAGTGTACCCCGAGAAACACAGTCGAAAGCCTTCTCCAAGTCCACAAAACACATTTAGACTGAATGGGCAAACTTCCATGACCCCTTGAGGACCCTAGTGAGGATAAAGAGCTGATCCAGTGTTTCACGGCCAGGAGGGAACCCACATTGTTCCTCCTGGATCCGAGGTTAGACCATCGATCGGACTCGCTTCTCCAGTACCCATTCATACAGCACTCTACTATATATCTACAAAGACTAATCAGAATCAGAATCAGAATCAGTTTATTATCGCCATGTCAATGAACGAGGTTCACAAACTAGGAATTTGCTTCGACATAAGGTGCGAATAGTAGTAAAGTAAAATAAAGTAAAAATAAAGTAAAAATTAAGTAAAAATGAGAACATTACATAAGACATAAGCCTGTGTACACCCACAAATAAAGTCAAATTAAAAACATAACATATCCATATGTACACCCATACAATAGAAAACAATAAAAAAGCTTAGAGAACAGTACAGATGGAGTATTCAGTTATAATACAGATGTAATGTGACCAAAGCAGACATTATGAGGTAGCATTATGAGTGTTCAGGAGTCCAACAGCAGAGGGGAAGAAACTGTTCTTATGGCGGGAGGTTCTGGTCAGAATGGACCGAAGCCTCCTGCCTGAGGGGAGTGTTTCAAACAGTCCGTGTGCAGGGTGAGCAGGGTCAGCTGTGATCTGACCTGCTTGCCTCACAGTCCTGGAGACGTACAGGTCGTGGAGGGATGGAAGGCTGCAGCCGATCACCTTCTCAGCTGAGCGCACAACGCGCTGCAGTCTGAGTCTGTCCCTGGCAGTGGCCCCGGCGTACCACACCGTGATGGAGGAGCTGAGGATGGACTCGATGATGGCCGTGTAGAACTGCACCATCAGCTTGGCCGGCAGCTTGGCCTTCTTCAGCTGTCGCAGGAAGTACAGTCTCTTCTGGGCCTTCTTGATGAGGGAGCTGATGGTTGGCTCCCACTTGAGGTCCTGGGTGATGGTGGTGCCGAGGAACCGATAAGAATTTGCAGTGGTGATGGGGGTATCATTACAGGTGAGGGGGGCAGAGGGGCTGTGGCTTTCCTGAAATCCACAATCATCTCCACTGTCTTCTGGGCATTGAGTTCCAGGTTGTTGCTGCTGCACCAGGTCACCAGCCGGTCCACCTCCCTCCTGTATGCAGACTCATCACCGTCTGAGATGAGCCCGATGAGGGTGGTGTCATCTGCAAACTTAATAAGTTTCACAGAGTCATGGCTGGAGGTGCAGCAGTTGGTGTACAGGGAGAAAAGCAGGGGGGAAAGCACACATCCCTGTGGAGATCCTGTGCTTATAGTCCGAGTGTCCGAGACAGCTCTCCCCAGCCGCACGCACTGACTCCGGTCTGTCAGGAAGTCTGTGATCCACCTGCAAGTGGAGTCAGGTACATGGAGCAGGGAGAGCTTGTCTTGGAGCAGAGCAGGGAGGATGGTGTTAAATGCGGAGCTGAAGTCCACGAACAGGATCCTGGTGTAGGTTCCTGGGGAGTCCAGGTGCTACAGGATGAAGTGAAGAGCCAGGTTTATTGCGTCATCTACAGACCTGTTAGCCCTGTAGGCAAACTGCAGGGGGTCCAGGAGGGGGTTGGTGTTAATCAGTGTTTTATCACATTCATACACTGATGGGATGCACATCAGAGGCAATGAGGGGTTCAGTGTCTTGCCCAAGGACACTTTGACATGTCACTGTTGGTGGAACCGCGAGCCCCCAACTCTTGCATTGGAGGCCGACTGCTCTAACCACTCAATCACAGCAGTGACTGAGTGGTTGCAAGCAGTAAAAGTTCAGCAATTGAAGAGTTACAGCTTTATTTTTAGTTTCTTCAAAATCTTTCAGCAAAATAATACAGCAATAAGCATTCACACTACATTTGAAAAGGAAATGCAAAATGTTCCAGTTTACAACACTTGTCATACCAAGAAGTGATACAGCTGCTCATAATGGTAAAAGTTTGTGACGATGGAAGGGAAATTCTTGCACGCTTCATTTAGCAGAACATGTGTCAGCACTCACATCCCCGAGGTACTACTTCAGCTCAGTACAATGGAGCGTGACATCTTACTACCAATACAAACTGTCTGCTGTGTTCCTGACAGGAAGACCAACAGTTACAGAGTGAAGATTGTACTGAGCTTTCAGAAGCAACTTTATAAACTTGCTAATGTTTTGCCTTACTTTTAGTAAAAAACAGCTTTCTATCAACAATCTATTCAAACAATCTCCATAACTTATTAACCAAAATGGGGTAGAGGTAGGGCATCCGACCTGGAATCAGAAAGTTGCAGTTTGACTCCCCGCCATTCCCACGTGTCGTGGTGTCCTTGAGCAAGACATCCAATCCCTAATTGCTCCCCGGGCACTTACATATCTGCCCACTGCTCCACCTAGGTATATTGCACATGTGATGAGTTAAATGCAGAGAGCTCATTTCATCATTGTATGGAAACATACAATGATGACAACACATAGCACTTATATTTTGTTACTTATGGCTTTGTTTTAACACATAGTAGTAGGTCTCAGTGCTCAAAATTAAGAATAAATCAACAGACTAGTTCCTTTAGTTTTGAATTTGTTAAACTATTGCATTCAGAACCAGAAACCCCTCTTCCCCATTTGTGATAAGTTGTCACTAGAAAAGTAGTAGAATAACAAGCCTTAACAATTTTCAAAATTTTATATTTCTATTTCACAATGTAAACTTATTTACAAACCATCCATCTATCCATCCATTTTCTTCTGCTTATCCGGGGTTGGGTCGCGGGGGTAGCAGCTTAAGTAGGGAGGCCCAGACTTCCCTCTCCCCAGCCACTTGGTCCAGCTCCTCTGGGGGGATTCCGAGGCGTTCCCAGGCCAGCCCAGAAACATAGTCCCTCCAGCGTGTCCTGGGTCTTCCTCTGGGTCTCCCCTCGGTGGGACGTGCCCGGAAAACCTCACCAGGGAGGCGTCCAGGAGGCATCCTAAACAGATGCCCGAGCCACCCCAAATGGCTCCTCTCGACGTGGAGAAGCAGCGGCTCTACTCTGAGTCCCTCCTAGATGACCGAGCTTCTCCCCCTATCTCTAAGGGAGAACCCAGACACCCTGCGAAGAAAACTCATTTCGGCTGCTTGTATCCGTGATCTCGTTCTTTCGGTCACAACCCAAAGCTCATGACCATAGATGAGGGTAGGAACGTAGCTCGATCGGTAAATTGAGAGCTTCGCCTTTTTACTCAGCTCTCTCTTCACCACGACAGACCTGTACAGCGCCTGCTTCACTGCTGATGCTGCACCTATCCGCCTATCGATCTCATGCTCCATTTTTACCTCATTTGTGAACAAGACCCCAAGATACTTGAACTCATCCACCTGGGGCAGGACCTCCTCCCCGACCCAGAGAGGGCATTCTACCTTTTTTCTGGCTCAAGACCATGGCCTCGGATTTAGAGGAACTGATCCACATTCCACATCCAAGCCGTGTCATACTCGGCTGCGAACCGCTCCAGCGAAACCTGTAGATCACGACCTGTTGAAGCCAATACGACCACATCATCAGCAAAAAACAGAGAAGCAATCCTAAGGCCACCGAAACGGATCCCGTCAATACCTTGGCTGCGCCTAGAAATTCTGTCCATAAAAGTTATGTATAGAATCGGAGACAAAGGGCAATGTTGGCGGAGTCCAACACTCACTACATATGCATACATATATACATATATATAAATACATATATACATACATATACATAAAAAAAAATATATATATATATATACATATATACATATATACATGAATATATATATAAATCTATATCAATCTCTCTCTCTCTCTCTCTCTCTCTCTCTCTCTCTCTCTCTCTCTCTCTCTCTCTCTCTCTCTCTC
>NC_056514.1:16717668-16739491 GCF_014905685.2 Nematolebias whitei | reverse complement strand
AAATTGTATTTTTAAATGGACATTTTCATTATTACCTTAATCACAATTTAGCACAAACATTCAAATTAAAATGTTTGTTGTCTTCATACGTTTTTTTTTTTTCAATTTCTTCTCCTTAATGTTCTGTTTGTTTACACTTTATATTGAAGTGTCATCTGAAATAATCTAGTTTTAGTGCAAAGTGCTTTTCACATGTTCAAGTAATTACTGATAAATGAGACATTTATGAATAAATTGCAAAGAAGGTTGAAGTGAGTCCTTATGATGAGTGGCAGCCGTTAACTGCTCAGTTAATTATTGCTTTATTTGCTGTTACAGAGAGGCCATTTTTAAAAAAGTTTTTTTCTTAAACAAATACAACAAAACAAACAGAAAATATTTATTTTGTCAAACCATGCAGCCTGGTTGTAGTTCTTACACATGAAATCATTTAGAGTGACTTTTTGTTCTGAAACAGCTTTTCTCTGCTCTGACGGTCACTGATTCAGCGGAGCGTGAAGATCTGGCTCATCTGACTCTCCTCCACCCTTCACTGCTTCACACTCAGAGCTGTAGACTGAACTGAGTCTGTCCCACGACATTCACCAAGGTCAGTCCTATTCACATTCAATTCACTCTGTAACTATCTCAAACACTCCGTTTACTACCAGCTGTCCTAAATACCAGTAATTCTTCCAGTACAAAGTAGAATCCATAAAACAGGATTTCTACTACCGTACGTTAATATTTGTTTCATGTCATAACTTTAAAATCTTCAGTCCGTCAGTGAACTGTTTAACTAGTGGAAGAATCTAATTCCACCTAAAAGCCTCTTATTCATTTAGGCTGCAGCACAGCTCTCATGAGTATGAGGCTTTTAAATCCAAGCTTCACAACAAAAATTTGTAAGAAATAGTTTTAATCTTTGAGTCCCGCCCGCCCTTGGATGAAAACAGTGGTTGGAGGGGTCACTTACCGAGTGAGACGAGGTAGCAGTGGGAGAATCTGTGACTAGAAGACAACAAAGTGAGACAGACCTGTTTTTCTGCCTGGAAGCTAATTTGGATACGAACCTTCAGCCTGGTGGGACTTCCCCCTGTGTGTCAGCAGGATCCTCCACCCTAACAGGCTCACATGCTAACAGGCCTGAAGACATCCTTTAGTCTCGTACTGTACAACACTCTTCATCAGAGTCTCCTGATGAAGACATGTCAAACCGTTACTCTGTTTGCACATTAACACTTGAAACTGTTCAGTGAGCTTCAGCTTCTTTTTGTCCTCAACAAGAAGTGAAGAGGAGAACTGGAAATATCGTTTGTCCATCCATCTGCGTTCTGAACATGAGAGTTTGAAAAAAATATGTCAAGTCCCGACGTCTACTCAAATAATTGTGGTGGCTGAAGGTTAATTTATGGGGTGGCCAAGGCCACCTTTAAGCACCCCCTGGCTCTGCCATCGCACCTGGTCATGGATAAAACCGCTCCCTCTGCTTGCCAGGATCCATCACTCTGCGCCGCCTCACACTAGAAAATAAAACGACCTCCCTCTGTTTTTATACACGGCGTGACTCCAAAACATCTTGCACCAAAAACATTTAGGTTCACTTCTGTTCAAGTCCAGTCCAGAAGAACTTGAAAACTCCAAACATTCAGTGTTCAGAGCCGTCAGCGATGAGGGACATCAGCTTTACTTTGTCCAACGAGTTGTTCTGGATGTGCATCACCTGATCCAGACATTTACTGACAGACTGATGTGCAGAGAAAAGACTAAAGCAGTGTGCAATAGATGAAGTCTAGACAAGGGGTGTTCAGTCCTGGCCCCTGGGGGCCACTCTCCTGCAGGTTCTTCTTCCCTAGCACACCTCTCAGACAGACTCTTCTAGTGGAGAATCCATGTCCAACAGCTAAAGCTTGTTTCGTGTCAGGTCTTTATTAAAACCATTTCCTGACCACAGAAAACAGCTCAAAAATCTTCAACATGTCACCTGGCTCATTTAACGTACAGATTACATTTTTTTCCTGTAAATTCTGTAAAACTGTCAAAGCCACACACAACATTGTGCCATAATAACATTTGACAGGCTCGTAAAAACATGGACTTCATCATAAATATTAGCAAAGCTCTTTAACAGCAAACACACTATGCACATAAAATACAAAGATGCACGCGCCACACCCACAAAATAAAGAAAGAAACAAACATCTGTCAAGAATTAGGACAATGAGGCAAAAAGGACCCATTTGAGTTGAAAATAAACAAAAGCTGAAAAGATGCTGCTTTTAAAAGTACCATATATAATTAAAACCCAGAGAGAGCAAACTGAGGGAAACAGACTCAAGCTCTTCTTATGATGCAGTGATTCATTTACAGTGATTTAATATTTACAGTATTACTACAGAGGAAGAGAGTGAGACTGGTTATAATGAAGGGTTGAGCACTGGTTGATAAGTTCTTACTGGAAGGTGAAGGTCTTGTAGCGTTGAAAGGACGGCAGAGGATTCCAGGTATGTTTGGTCAAAGACAAGAGAAGCAGGTGGGTCGTAGAGGTTTGTTGACGGGCTGCTGGTAGAACGGCAGAGGAGCAGCTAAAGGTAAATACTGATGTTCTGCAGGCACGAGGAGCAGGACTGGAGACTCAGGAGACAGGTACTAGAAGTCATGAGGAGAAAACGTTGGTTACGTACTGTAACCCCAGATTCTATGAGTATAGGCTTCGCCCTTTAAGGCCCTCGCTAGTGGGTTTTATCCCGTCACGCAAAGCGTAGCACTGAAAACTTTTGCTGACGTTGCCTGTCCCGGAGGAACCATCCGATTCGCTCCGAGACTTGGCGTCAAAAAAGGCGATGGCGTTGTCCAGTGAACAGTCCCTCGCCACGGAGCCGCACTCCTCGACGTCAGCCTTGAACAAGGCTGCTCGCCTCTCCTCAGGAGGGAGAAGGTCACAGAGACGGCAGGAGGAGGCGGGGTAGGCGTGGCGGCGACCCAGGCATCCTTCGCAGGTGTCGTGCCGGTCAAAACTCAGCATGTAGCCGGTCTTGCAGGACAGGCACAGGCGAATGGTGTTGGTGCTGGACATCGCGTTCTTGGAAGATCAGTGCTGGTTGCTTGCTGAAGAAAAATGGGAGCCGATTACCTGCTCTCAACGTAATTTATACGGACCAGGTAGGGCCCACACGACAGGTGGGCGTGGACTAAAGTTTTCAGTGCTACGCTTTGCGTGATGGGATAAAACCCACTAGCGAGGGCCTTAAAGGGCGAAGCCTATACAAAATAGAACAAGGTAAGTTTACTATTTTAACTTCAAGAATCACAAGGAGGCCGACAGCAAATACTGGTTGGTATCTAATGCTCCAGCAGGGAAAGGACTCTTCTGCAGCCACTTACAGTCCTGGAGCTCGTCAAGGAGATGACCCACAGCTGCTGCTCGTTGGTGCCACTCCCAGGAACCAGGAACCAGGAACCTTTGGAAAGAGCTGGAATCCTACAACATTTCTGAGATCTTTCTTCTCTAAAGTAATGACAGCGAAACAATTGATGTTTTTCAGTAAATCTGGAACTTTAATTCTTTTAGAAGCGGAAATGTGTAATCGATTTTACATGCGTATTTTAAACAAACTGTCTTTAAACAGTTTGATTTATTCTCCTTTAATGTTCCATAAAAAAATGGATCCATAAGTCTGGCTTGAATTACAATAAATGAATGATCTGTGGCTGAGGCCCAAACAGAAAGATATTTTACAGATGGAGCCAACATGGTGACTCGCTTCTTATTGTTCTATATTTTACTAACAGAGCACTTCGCTCTCAGACTACAGGTTTACTTGTGGTTCCCAGAGTTTCCAAGAGCAGAATGGGAGGCAGATCTTTCAGTTATCAAGCTCCTCTCCTGTGGAACCAACTTCCAGTTTCTATATGTGAGGCGCTACATTGTCTACTTTTAAGATTAGGTTTAAGTCAACAAAGTCTATGCTCAATAATCCAGATATACAATCAAAAAAGAAAGACTTAAACCTAATCCAACAATTTTCAGTCAGGTCAACTGGACAGTTTCTTTTTTTTTTTTGTGCTGAAATGTTTCACCTTCCATCCAGAAGGCTTCTTCAGTCAAGGAAACACAACACAAAACTGATTCTTTCCCCAACAGCTTTCTCCAAAGTGGAACAAACCAGTTATGTTGGTGCTAAGATGGTGTCTTTGGCACCCCCCCTCCTCTGGTGCCGGCCCTCTTCCTCGTTGACAGTCATGTCAAACTGGTTCAAAACCAAAAAAGTGAAGCCTTCTGGATGGAAGGTGAAACGTTTCAGTGGAAAAAAATAAACTGTTCTGATGACCTGACTGAAAATTGTTGGATTAGGTTTAAGTCTTTCTTTTTTGATAAATCCTATAGTTAGGATTGATTTGGGTTTCCTGAGCTATCCCTTAGTTCTGCTGCTATAGGCTTAGACTGCTGGAGGACACACTGACCACATTTCCTCTCTCTGCGGCTCTCTTTACTTGCTCCTTCCTGTCTTCTCAAACCCAGTCGGTCGAAGATGGCTGCTCGTCCTGAGCCTGGTTCTGCTGGAGGTTTCTTCCTGTTCAAAGGGAGTTTTTCCTTCCCACTGTCTCCTTTATGTCTGCTCAGGATGGGAGACTGTGATGAAGTGAAGACTCAACACAATCTGCTGCTTCCTTAGATAGAGAACTTTACTAATTGTCTTTTATTACAGTGTGTATGTGAATGTTTGTGTTCAGTGCCCTGAGACGACCTCTGTTGTGACTTGGAACTATAGAAATAAGCTGAAGTGAAATTGAAACTGCTGACAGGTGCATTTGAAATTAGTGGAAATGACAAAAGTAAATTTCATAACGTCAACAGGAAACTGTTGGGCAGTTCCACCGAGTTTTCACCTGAAGCGAAGTGTTTCTGTCCACCACATGAACGTTCATTAAATGTCTTTAAACACTTAAGATTGTTGAAAAACGTCACGTTCCTGAGGTTTGTTCTTCTTCTCTGGTTCATGTAATTTGAACTTCTTCTGTGTTGAGTTTGACGCTCAAACGATCTCCAGTCTTTGCAGGTCTCACAGGCTAAAAATATATCAAAGAGAATTTATTCAAATAGGATCAGATTGATGCAACCTGACCTGCATGGAGCCAGGAGGAGGCCGAGAACAGAAAGGTACTGGGCGTTCATGTGAGACTTTCACACAGGATCTGCTGCTGCAGCTGTTAGCAGCTGGCGGAAACACGTGCCCGCTGGTTGTGAATCACTAAAAGCTGTTGCATTTTAATCTTTTTTTGTTTTGTGACATTATTACGAGCTGTCGCCTTCAGGCTGATCACTGTAGCCTGTTTCTCATGAACCTCGGAACAGATTTAACTCTCAGGAAGTCACCACAGGATGAACATCTGCAACTGATGAACTTTTGGAGTCAACTTCATTCAAAATGGCCACCACAGCTAAGCAGTCTTATTAAACACAATGATGGCTATAACTCTGCCAAGTGTACAAAAATGAAGCCAAAGTGTGGTAGTGGCTGAGAGTCGTCCACAACACGTACTCTGAGCACTACAAGATGTTTCTCTTTAACTGTTGGTGTGAACCCTGTCTGTCTGTTAGCAAAATAACTCATGAGCCATTGGATGGATTTGAATGAAACTCTGAGAAATCTTTCGTTGAATGAACATACGCTACTTTTAGAGTCAACTTAATTCAAGATGGCAACCACAGCTAATAGCTGACTGTCATGATCTGTGGTTTTTTTGGATAGTTTTGATGTTCTTGTACTTTTAGGTTTGTGTCGTGGTATAAACGTGTTAGATCTTCGATCTGTTTTAGATCTTTCTACCTGGATTATTGAGCACAAATCAGGATAAATGGGTTTATTTTCTTGAGGTACTTCCTGTTTAGCTTCCCTGTGTTCCACTCTCTTTCTCCTTCAGTCACTCTCCTCATTCCTGTCAGCCTCTGCTCCACATGTTCAGTCTCCTGTCATCACCACCTTCACCGTTCATTATCGGCCTTCATGCCACGAGTCAGGGACGTATTTCCCCGTCTCCTTGTCTATCCCTGATTTTCTGCGTTTTGAACGTCTGTTTTCTATTAAGAAAATGTTTTATTTTTAAACTCCTTAAGGTCTAATCAGACCCAACCCTGAGAATCATCTTCCAACCTATCCTCTGAGCTCAAACATGCGCTGGAATATATGAAGTCCTTCGTAGAATGCTGGGATTGAATTTTATGAGGCCTTAGGGACAGACAAGAAATTAGTAACTGGCTGCTTTTAATAGAACAAACAATCCTATTTCATTTTGTTTTTTATGGTTACGTCATGAATTATTTTATGTCTTTCTTCATGAGGAAAAAGTGATTCAAAGTAAAGCAGAATGTTGTTTTGATCAAACTGCACCAAACTGCAATATATATATAAAAATAGTAAAATCTTAAATATTTATCACAAGGTTATCTTCCATTTTACCTATGCTCATATGTGAAATTTGAAAAGGTGAGATCATTTGAAGTGGGATTCTGTGGACTGACAATAAACAATAAATGGCTTACTTGTTGTGGAAAGCTCTTTGAAAAAAAAATCACTGAAACGCCACTTTGACTGATGATATTATCTGCTGATTATCTCGTGCTGCTGATTATCTCGTGCTGCTGATGATCTTATGCTGCTTTATTCATTCATATCCATCTGCTCACCACAGACTCATGTTCGTGCTGCTGTTGTTATGCCTTATTGTTTTACATTATTAGTGTTTAGCGTATATCTTAGATCCTTATATACTGTTTTTTTTTATACTTTGTATTTTTGCTATTGTTGGGTGTAACTGGGACCCTGCGTACATAATTTCGTTCCACCACATGTGATGAAATGACAATAAACCTACTTGAACTTCTTAGTTTTGGAGAAAAAAACTTTTAGTTTTGACAGGACTGACTAATGAGCAAGTTGTTCTGAGCATATCCAGTTTCAATGTAAATTTCTGCCTTCATAAAGAAATGTTTATACCAACATTCTTTTATAAACCCTCACAGATTTAGCAATTTCTCATTACATGTTTTTTTTAACAGAAATATTATGAAAGTCCTCCAGGATGTATCAGACTGCATCATAAATTCTAAATGTTGCACTATTTGTGCTGTCAAAAAATATAAACAATCATAAATATTTGTGTAAATAATTGTTTGCAAATTGGGTTTACATGAAATGTTATGAAATTTATTAGACTGGAGTTGTTTTAAGACGGCAGAAATCCAATTTGTCCCAGTTAAGCTAACTGTTATCTCTTAAATCAGGTAACGATTTGTTTCTTCAAACTGAGGTATCTAAAGCAGGTAAGATATTGTGTGCTCACAACCATTCCACAGAATGCCTCTTCAAAAGATCTGAATTATTGCTACATGGCAGGTTTACACTGAAAATGGAAACAAAACCTTAAAAACCAACTGAAGGTTTCAGAAACTTTAGAAAACTACCTTTGAATCCCAAACACCAGAACTGGATGGAAGTAATCACCTCAAACTCATATGATAGTACTACAGTACTACATTAATATATAGTACTATATAGTACTGTAATTAAATGGTAAATGGACTGTACTTACATATCACCTTTCTATCTTATCAAGATACTCAAAGCTCTTTACATTACAGTCTGTGTCCTCATTTACACATTCATACTGCACTCTAGCTATAAAGAGATAGACAGAGCTTTAGATCACATCCACACACCGATGGGACAAACATCAGAGGCAATGAGGTGTTCAGTGCCTTGCCCAGGGACACTTCAACATGTGACTGCTGGTGCAATTGAATCCCCAACGTTCACACTGGAGGACAACTGCTCTAACCACTCAACCACAGCCGCCCCAAAAACTTTTGTACTGTAGTAATAAAGTGTTATAGTACTGTAGCCCTCAGGGCTGTGTGTTGAGTCCCCTCCTGTTCACTCTGCTCACATATAACTGTGCACCTACCCTTCCAGACTGTAAAGTTTGCAAACGATACAGCAGTGGTTGGATGCATCACAAACAATGAGTCCAGCTACAGGCAGGAGGTGGAACACCTGGAGAGCTGGTGCAGGAAGAACAACTTTCACATCAATGTGAAGAAGACAAAGGAGATGTTCGTGGACTTCAAATAGAGCAACCCCCCGCCCCCACCCCCCAAAATAGGAGAATCTGGTGGAAGTGGTCTCCAGCTACAAGTACTTGGGTGTAGACCTGTCGCGATAAACAATAAATCAGTTAATCACATGATGCATGAAAATTATCAACCTCATTTTCATTTACCAGATTTATGGTTTCTTCGTCTCTCTTTCTTCTGAAGATACTGGATGACAAAAGGCTCAGCTCCGGTGCTCTTCACTGACCACTGACCTCGGGAATAAACCTCAGTCTTGTCGAGCTCCAAAATTCACAGTTGAAAACCGTGCCTTTGTGTAAAAAGTTGTTTTTCTCTGAAAAAAAAAAAAGCTGAGAACTTGTTTACTGATTTTTTTTATTAAAAGCTTTGTGTGAAAAATGCTATGTTTAGTATATATCTTAGATCCATATACACTGTTTATTTTTAAACTTTATATTTTTGCTATTGTAGAATGTATCTGGGACCCTGTGTACAAAATTTGTTCCATCTCATGTACCTACCACATGTGATGCGAATAACAATAAATAACTGTGAACTTGAACCTTGATGTGAGTGACAGATTACAATCAATCAATCAATCACTCCATCAGTTTCAGACCCTCGTGGTGTGTAAAGCACACATGTTCACGGATCTGTTTCAGCCTAATCCACCAGCACAGGTAGGACTAGGACCACAGAGCTGTCCGAGGACATCAGGGACAAGATGGATCCTGATGAGACCTTCATCAGCAGCACCCGGCCAGATTTATGTGGATACTTTGTTGGTGAAGCATCAGTAGTTGACTGACATGAGGCCTGTCTTACAGACAGGAAGGTGTTTGTGTCATCTGCATCCTTGGACCAAACAGAAACCGGATCAGTTTCACTGCAGATGCCAGTCAAATTCAGAGACGGGAAAAGGAAGCCAGCTGTGCACGTATCTCTGCGCAACACTTGTTCATCTGGATTTATTTCAGGATTTTATTGTGCAACATTAAAAGCAGCTTGGGACACATTTTGATGCAAATGCTTCATGTTTTTCTTTTCTAATTAAGCTTCATAAAGCCTGCTCACATAAAACGAACAGACCGTCCTCATCACCGATTCATGCTCTCATCTCTGCAGGACAAACTTTGAACCTTCTCATATGAATCAAACATCTTCTAGACTTCTTTGTATGTCCTGAACACACTCAATCTGGGAAAATGTGCAGATTTAGACCAGTAGATGGAGACAGCCTGCAGAGTATAGAAAACTGGTCTCTGGCTCTGTAATATTCACCTCACAGGAACACAGTGATTTACCACACACAGAAGGTGCACTTCTGTTTTTTGATATAAAATGTTTGGAACGTAAAGACAAAGGCAGGTATGAAGGACACAAGAAGAGCATTTGTTGGAGTTCATTTGAACAAGATGAATGTGATGAAAGGATGAAACCTCAGATTTTTAACCACAAAGCTGCAGATATCTTTAAAAGACTGGACCATGGTGCACTTCCTGCTCCTGCATCAGTGTGGCTGGAAGAATAATCTTGTTGCGTTCAGACAGCAGGACATGTGGCTTTTATGTGCTTAAGTAATGTAGAAACATTTAAAGTAATGTCTAGTTTTGGGTCCAACATAATCCAACTTGATATCATCTACAGCAGATGATTCACATTCAGTTTATTTACTTTTTCATTATGCTGCATATCATACATATTGTATTTATTTATTGATTGATTGATCCATTAGTTTAGTTTGAAACCACCCATCCTTTGTTTTTCACGTACTGTATCTGTGATCGGATCGGGTCCAGGAGGGACACCCAGACTTTTCAGCTCCTGCTGGAGGATCTAAACTGTTCTAGGTGGGATAAACCATCTCAGCTGACTTCTGTCGATGCACCGGAGCAGAGAATTAAAGTGACAGTTTCTGTTTGGAAACACCACCTGAATGTGGTGGAGGGGTCTGAGTACCCCATGACCCTGGGGAGAGGGACCATGTAGTCTGGGTGTTAGCCCTGATCGGGCTAACCAACATGAACATGGAAAATTGGACTCAGGGCATAGGTGTCACAACAATTATTTGTGAAGGGGACGTGTCCCCCTCACATTACAAATGCTTCTGACGCCAATGCCTCAGGAGCCTCAGACTAGAGTGAATTGAGGACTTTAGTGACGTAAGACCACAGAAACAGGTCACCTCACGCAAAACCAAACATGGAAAGGAACCACAGTGTCCTGGGGTGTGGGCAGACACCTCCACGTCCATGATCCCTCATCTCATAAACTAGCTCTGATCGAACCATGGAAGTAAAACAGTGATGTCCTTTTAGCAACATATCTGTACATAAGTTGATCCATCGGTGCCACCAGATTGAACTGTTGTTACGTAACACGACTCAGAGGATCCGCTCATTACTCAGAAAGTAGATAAAGCAGCTCGAGCCTGAGTTTTATCCTTTGATCTGTCCAGTAACCAAATGTTACCACTGTATGCACCATAACAAAATGAGGCTTTTTAAACCAGAAGGGATCATTTTGTATTTAATTTCTTTCATGGTTCCTGAAGGCGAGCAGAGAAAACCCCTTTAAGAACGTGTCTTTGGGCAGAATGAAGGATTTTAACCACAGGAGAACCACAGAATGCATCAAATGAATTAATGTTTAGCTAAATTAGATGTGGAAGGTGAACCTGGCAGACCATAATAATGAAAAGCTAAAAGCACGACCTCTCAGCTAATCTTGCACTGTACACGTGCATTAAGCAAAAGTCTTTGGCGGCCATGTTAGCTTGAAAAAAAGAGCTCTGTTATCGAGATATCAAGTGAGAGGAATAAAATTCAACACAACAGTATGAAGGCCCCCCCCCCCCCCCGCTTCATGAGCCATGATAAATTCACTCTAACTACCTTTGGATTAAACTGAGTAAAACTGACTCATCAAATAGTTTAAGGTGATTAAATCTGTCTTTGTATGAATCGTTTCAAATGCTTTGATTTGATCTTTTCAAACGTAAAAGTTAAACTTGTGCCCTAATGATGTCAAATAGCTTAAAGGATGGAGTCAGGGGATCTTCCTAAAGCATTATTTACTCAGGACTTTGCAGTGTTTAGTTAAAAAAATAAAAAAATTAACTGAAGATGACAAAACGTTAAACAAATGTAAAAAAATGTAAATACATTTTGAATGTTGTCAAAGAAACAGGTCTAAAATTCCAGCATCCATGAAAGACCTTCTCTAATGCACAAGAGTAGATCAGTGACTCATTAGGGTCACCATAGTAACCTCACTCCTGTGTCTGTCACTCCCTGGCAGCACTCTTAATTGGTCAGGCAGACAAAACCCAAAGCAAAATGTAAGCCTGAGACAGTCAATGTGCAGAAAGTACGCCATATTGAAAAGAAAAACTACAAATGGTCGAATGTGTGGTTAAGTTGGTAATCACATCACACCTCTGCCTAATTTTATCCTCACTTTGTGCCCAGCCATTACCTTTCCATCCATAATAGGGATATGACACATTTCAGAATCAGCTTTATTATCATTGTACAGGGATACAGCGGGAATATGTTCGTACAGTCGTCTGAAAGATGGGCGGAGTGCACGATGGGCGGAGTGCACGTAGCTGCTGCTATGATAGCGCGGCCTCTTATCCTTTATCAGAATACTTTTTTAGATAGAAAAAGGAAAAATCTATGAGGATAGGATAGAGGCATTACCAAAAACAATCTCTTCATATCTTGTCCTATCAGGACATGATTTAAGACACGTGTCAAACTCAAGGCCCGGGGGCCAAATGTGGCCCTGGTTGACATCTTAAGATGATGTTTTAAATATAAAATACTTTAATCACTTTTATTTTTTCCAGTTATCTTTGATTATGATGCCAAAAGTGCAATGGAGAACGTCCACTGAGACCAGTCAAACTCTTGTTGAGGAACCTGCAACCAAGAAAAGACGTTGGGTGTTGAACTCGAATTCATGTAGATTCTGAAATTGGCCCTTAGTTTGAAAAAGGTTTTAAATTTGGCCCCCTTTAGTAAGTGAGTTTGACACCCCTGATTTAAGACATCGGAAACCTCTGGCAGCAAGCACATTTATAGACACATTACATATGCATATGATGGCAAGGTGGTCCATGAAGCACTTCCAGATAGACCGTAGTCCTGATAAGATGTTAGTCAACCAGCACAGTTCTGATAAGCCTCCACACAAGTTCTCGTGGGGGGTGAAATAGACAAAGCTTTTCCTTCGTTTACACATTTCCCATACTTTCATACTTTACAATCTGCATCTACAGCAAGGATCAAGATGAACTTTACTTCATCATCCACATTATTAAAGGTCGCAACTTTAAAATGGAGAAAATTGGGAAAGTGAGAGAAAACTGTAAGTCCTTTATCACTGGGTCAAAGAAGACCAATATCATCTTATATAGCCTGATCTGTTGAAGCTCTCGACATGGAGCTATTCCTGAACTATGGAGCCACAAACAGAGCCAGGATTCATCTCCATGGACAGATGGACAGATGTCACAGACGTAGGGACGATGTGTGGGAGTTAAAGTCCAATAAATGTTCTGGCTGCAGCTCAACGTTCAGTGCACGTCAGCAAATACGACTTAAGTCCAAAGATACACCTCGGATCAATTTTCCAGGAGTTGACCTTTGATGATTTTCATGATTCTTGCATTGTTGCTGTTTTTGCCATATTGTTTTTATACATTTAGTTTTAACAAGTTATGTGTTATTTAAAAACAACAACAAAGAAAGCCAATGATGGTTTGTGAGTGAGTGGGTGGTGCTTAACCAGCACACTGCACACACCGGCCTACAGCATCGCAGCGCCAATAAGAAGGGACATTTAGACTTTGATTTAGGACAGGAGGAGAGCCTTTGTTCATCTTTTTACTGTCAATGTTCTTACTTATTTCAACAAAAGCCCTTTGTTGTGTTTATGGAAATATTTTCTAATTATATTCAAAGTATAGTTCACTGTTTTGTTGTATATTCAACTGAGCTGTATTCATTGTTGCATGTTTTTTTCTAATGCTGAGGAGGAAAATCAAATAAATGTTGGAAATAGAAGAATAATTGGAAACAATATGAACTGTGGATGTGTGCTGATGCATTGGAGGGAAAGTTGTGGCTGAGTGGTTAGAGCGGTCGTCCTCCAATGGGAGCGTTGGGGGTTGATTCCACCAGCAGCCACTTGCTGAAGACACTGAACCCCTCATTGTCTCTGATGTGTGTCCCATCGGTGTATGAGCGTGATCTAAAGCTGTAATTAGTCTCTACAGATTCAGATTATCTTTGTAGAGATGTAGTAGTGTCGGGGTTGCAGGACTTAATGTTTTTTAAAATCGACTTCAACATGATAAAAGTCGACGTTGACTTGTCGCTGTGACGTCATAGGAACTCAAGATGCTATATCATCTTCACAAAAAAAAACGTAATTTATTATTTACAATAAATGGTGAATGGTAAATGGACTGTACTTATATAACACCTTTCTATCTTATTTCAAGATACTCAAAGTGCTTTACACTATAATCTGTGCCTCATTTACCCGTTCATACAGCACTCTACTAGATCTATACAAAGCTAATTGAACAAATCATTCTAATGAGACTAATCAGAGCTTTATCACATTCATACACTGATGGGACACACATCAGAGGCTATGAGGGGTTCAGTGTCTTGCCCAGGGACACTTCAGCATGTGACTGCTGGTGGATTCGAACCCCCAACTCTCGCATTGGAGGACGACTTCTCTAACCACTCAGCCACAGCCACCCGGTAATAAAAAAAGAACAACAAAACATCAGGAGCATATATTTATGCTCCTACCATTTATCAAACTGCAAATAAGTCACAGGAAAACCAAAACTATTATCAAACTGCAAAAGTGAAAGAAACGGGCGGCACATAAAAAACAAGGTTAAAAACAGGAGGCCGGCAGTGGAGGAATCCACCACCGTGGATTAAATACAATAAAACTATAAACGGGGGTTACTAAAGCGCAACGGCTGAGTCCAGTTATGTTTCAGGTGGGTCGCTGGCAGTGAGCCATCTGGACTTATTTTTACTTCTTTCAACCGGCCTGTCAGCACGCGGTCAAATGGCTGCGCACGGCTGGTGATCCAAATTACATCGTCAGCTGCGTGTGTCCACTGACACAATCAAAAGCCCGACACCAACCCAGCCCGCCCATCCAGCACATTATTTTGGCCAGGCTAGGCCATATATACTATTATTTAATATATTCTGGCTAGGCCATATATATATATACTATTATTTAATATATTCTGGCTGGGCCATATATATTAATATTTATCACATTCTGGTCAAGAGTGGGCCCGTGTTAGAAATGACAGCTGTTCCAGCTCCTGGCGACACAATCACGTCACTGCGACTAGTCGACATGAAATTTAAAAACTTGTGAGATGTCCTAGAATTGACTAGTCTATTCAACCGCTAGACTAGGGTGCTGTATGAATGTGTGTGGAGGTAAATGAGGGCACAGATTGTGTTGCAAAGAGCTTTGAGTATCTTGACCAGATTGAAATATAAGTACAGTCCATTTACCATTTGAAACTCTTGATGTGAACACTAACACAGCCTTGTTTGGTTGGACAAATGTTTTTGGAGTTTAATTCCTTCCAAAATTAGTCAAAGTTCTCTGAAAACGGAGGCAGAAGTGGTGGTGCAGAGATTAGAGAAGGTGGGCCTGTGATCGGAAGATCACTGGTTCAACTCCTGGTACCAACATCAAAATGTAGGTGGGATAGGTGAAACACCCACACCAGTCTCCACCCTCATTTGTCCCACTCTGGGCCTTTGAGCAAGGCCCCCACCATCTGCTCCCCCGGGCGCCCTATATGCTCTCTGCTCCACACACAGGGCTGTGGTAGCATCAGGAAGGACATCCCAGGTAAAAATAATTGCCACGTCTTCGTGCGACTTAGTTTGCTCTGGCAACCCCTGAAGAAGAGAACAGTCGAAAGAAAATCGAAAATACTCTGACAACAAAGCATCTCGCCTCTGAGGTACTTTACTATTTAATTTAGGTCACGACCTTCAGAAATAAAATATGTCTCTAATATTTCATTATGCTAACTACCTCTGCATTTAGCTGTGCTGCTCCGAGTCTGGCTTGGTCTGTTGGGTCCAAATTATGAAACAGAATATTTCGAAGGACTTTTCAGGCCCATCTTGATTGGTCATTTTTTCATCTGCTTACCAGAAGGTCATAGTCTGAAGCTTTGGAGCAGCAGTAATGAAACTGGGGGAGCATGGGCAGTGTTCGTCGACTTTTTAAAGTTGGCATTCAAAAATAATTTTTATAAAAACTTATATTTAGCTGGTTGGAGTTGGATTGGAGCCTTCTTTTTCTGATTCATTTATTTAATCCTCATCTTGGTTCTGTGTCCTGCCAGCACCACCATGGAACGCTCCCCAGCACGAGATTCATTACTGAATCCATTGTTTCCACAGTGGAAGGGACTCCTCACGGCTCAGACCTGCATGGCTACTCAGAGCTGAGTCACACGGAGGCGACTCAGTGAGAGGTGATGTGAGGGAATGTTGTCACAGGCACGCTCACTCGTGTGTGGAAGGCATTAAATTGAGCCTCGCCTACCTTTACGAGTCAGACGATGTTCAAATAAATTCACGTTAAACCAAAGGAGGTGAGCATTTCAACATTTGAATTTTGTTACGAGGAAACTGGCATGTTGTGAAATGATAGTCTCGCTGTCGCCTTGTCAGGAATAATAGGACAATAATGAGATTCTAATATCTCTAAACATAGAAATGTCTTTTGCCTGAACAAAAAATTAAACACCATCAGAAATTTGTGTTCATGAAGCTGATATAAGAATCCCGAAGTGCAGCTGAAGAGCTTACAGTTCATCACCTAATTAATATTACCATAAAGCATGCCTGGTTAAACATGTACATCAAGAATTTCATCAAGAAACAGTCTTTTTGCACCAAGTGACTGCTCAAGAACTTTAAGACTTTGCCAAAAACGATAGGAGTTAACTGTGTTTGTTGGCAAAATGTCACATGAAGCAAGGGTTGGATTTGAATTACGCTCAAAGAGTCTGGAACTGGTTCACTTGTGGAGTCAAACCAGCTCAAGATGGCTTCTGCAGAAAATAATTTTAGAAACACCAAGCCTAGCTTTACAGGTAACACTTTACAATAAGGTACACAAAATTTGTGTAGCTACTAAGGAACGCCTCAGGAACAAATCAGGAGCTAAAGGGTAGATAACCAGTACTTAATGGGGAACACACAGCCAAGCCTTATTGAGGACTACTGGTAAGTTACCTGGGAAACAAAGAGGAACTAATCCAGAACTAATGGTTAGTTACTAAGGAAACCAAAGAGGAACGAATCAGGAGCTAATGGGTAATTAACCAGTACTTACTGGGGTGAACATCAATAAACAAAATAATATCCAGGCAATGATTTGGTACTGAGTAAGTGATAGTCAGACCTAGTTAAGATGACAGCAGTATAAGATGATGACATTGATAATGTATTTCATCAATAGGTTTACAAAAGAGAAAATCCAATAAAATCATTAGGAAACAGGTTTTTGACAATTACGAGCTGTGACCTCACTGGTGCAGGGTTTATTCAGAACCCACATGGAGAATCTCTCCTCTGTTTCTGTGGTAACAAACCAGTAGTCCCTTAATAAGTCTTGGCTGTGTGTTCCCCATTAAGTATTGGTTTACTACCCATTAGCTCCTGATTTGTTCCTGATTTGTTCCTTAGGCATTCCCAAGTAGTTGAGTAAATTTTGTATACCTTAATATAAAGTGTTACTGCTTTACAGACTGAATGTGGTACTGGCTGAGAGTCATTCATAACACACATGTGAACACCAAAAGATGCACGATGTATAAGAGCGCTCTGTTATCTGTAAGGGCTGATCAAAATGCCCAATATGCTGTCATTTCTGAACAAAAGGTTATTTCTGACATGAAAGTCATGGCTTATAATCATTCTTCAAGTAATGCCTTTAATTTCATAAAGTCATCAAATGATTTGCGTTGTAAAAATCTGGACTTAAAACAGTTTAGATTCAAGTTCACTCAGGTCATCTGGATGGATTATTTTTCTCTTTTTGGGGTTTAGATTCTTTTTACCAATGTTGACATCATTGTATCAAATTGAGGCTCGGATGAAGATCATTCCCTCCAAATCAGAGGCGGATGTCCTTAGTCAAAAAATACTGGACAGACTCCAGGTTGGGGTGCCTCAAGCGGAGAAGGACATGTTTTTTTAGTCAGAAGTGAAGGAAGAATGGAGGGTGAGATTGACAGACAGATTGGTGCAGCTTCAGCAGGACTGCAGACTCTGTGCCGGTCTGTTGTGGAGGGTCTACCTGTTGGTCTACGTTCCTACGCTCGTCATGGTCATTAAGGATGAGCAGTGACTAAAATAATGAGACAGAGTCCAGCTACCCAACAGAGTTTCCTCCACAGGGGTAGTTGGACTCTCCCTTAGAAATAAAGTGAGAAGTTCATTTATCTGGGAAAGACTTGGAGTAGAACCACTGCTCCTCCACATCGAGAGGAGCCAGTTGAGGTGGCTCAGGCATCTGGCAAGGATGTCTTCCTGTTGCATGTTAGACTGGGAGGAGACCCCAGGATAGACCCAGGACACGATGGAGAGACTATCTCCTGGCTGGCCTGGGGACACTTTGGAGTCCTCCCAGAAGAGCTGGCTGAGGAAAGCAATGTCTGGGCCTCCTTGCTCAAGATGCTGCCCCTGAAACTCAACTCCAAATCAAACAGAAGACGATGTAGAAAACTCAACCTGAGCTGTTCTTCTGACGTACTCATTTTCTTCTCAGTCCACCACTGTCACTCTCAAAGGAAATCAAAATATCTACATCTTATCATCTACATTTGTCTCCGTCTTATGCATCCCGTCTTTCCTTTACTGGCAATCAGCCCTGCTTGCTCCAGAGCACACATCCTTACAGCTTACAGTGACATATCCTGCCTGCATGCTGATATCGTTGTAAGAAGAGTTTTGATGGACAGCTCTGCTCTGCCGGGATCGTTTCTCTTTTTCCCGCTCATGTAAATCACCTGTACCTGATCAGAAAACTGTCCAGAGCTCTTTTTCTTTTTATATCAGGTAAGTCCATCTCCAGCATCCTCCTCTCAGAATCCCTCCTGATAATCTCTCTAACAGAAATCCCTTTCGCCCCATCTTCATATCCTTTCACTCAAACCGGACCTCTCAGGGGTTCCCAAATGTTTCCATGCCATGGCCCCCCCAGTATTAGCTTCTGACCCAGGCCCCCCACGCAAAACCACAAACAATGCTACAAAATATGTAAAGAAACATCAACTTTTGGAACGTTTTAACTTTTATTCACTAATTATTACAGCTGCTGAGCATAAAATGTTATTAACTAACATGCTTTAAACACTGAATGATATTCCCACTCAAGTGGAGCTGAAGTTTCAAAGGTTTTAAACACTCGTCTGTGAGGGTCTCCAGACAGAGGACACATTTCAGTCAGTCATGCACATTTTTCTGTATTTATACATTTTAATGTATGCTTCCTCATACCTTCAAATTTTACCACGAGTTGTTTGTTGTTGTTTTTTGCAGCAGTTTCCAGCACAGCAGGGCTGCTGGTCGGTTCCTTCGGTCTTTTTAGAAACTTCTCCATTTCGTCCTTGCTATGCTTGTAGAGTAAAGCAGCTTGATCCATTTGACTGGCAGCCAATCAGAAAGATGAGCGTAGTGAAAAATCTTTCAGTATTATGAAATATATTTTAAAATAGTTATTGAAAATAGATTCAATTTTATAAAAGCGATTTAAATTTTTTTTTTTTAATTCAATTTTTTATTTTTTTTGCTTAAAAAAAAAACAAAACCTTCTTCTCTCCAGCTTTCTGAGGCCCCCTAGCACCCTCTGGCAGCCCTCCACTTTGAAAAACACTGCTCTACATGATCAAACATAATAAAATAACTCGCTAGAAAAGTTATTCCATGTCTTGTTTAAAGGTTTGTTTTGCCCGTTAATATTTGTTACAAAGTACGACTCAACGTCACAAACTGATTTAGCCTGATGATGAAAGAGAAAAAAAAAAGGTAAAAAATTAATCACAAGATATTGTGAATTTATAGAAAATCTGTTTTTTAATTAGAAAAATCAATTAGCTCTAATTGTTACCAGGGAAATTAAAGGTCTGAGTTTGTACCATATTGTAGTTGGTAAAAGCTAGAAAGACTTATGAAAAGGAAACACCATATAGTATCATATTCCTTCACTCATCCTTTATTTATACAGGTTAGTGTTGTTATTATATAATTATATAAAGTAATTATAGTGTATGGTTTATGGAGACATTAGAGCAGAAGCTGTGTTCTACTCATCCCTTGCAAACTGCTGAATTAATGAAGGTTTGTGTAAATGATGAGGGAAACTGCTTCCCATCATCAGCTGTCACTTTGGGTTGCCATGACGACGTCAAACACAACATTTGATTTGACTTGGATAAAATGTCTCACAATGTTTGCCTCAAACCAGAGCTGTTTCCACTAATCACTGCTGTGGTTTTTCTGTCAGCAATCAAGGAAATTATTTACAACAAAAATAATAATAATAATACAAAAACTACATTTGAGTCAAACTGTTGCTTTTGTTAAACTGTCATTTCTGCTATTTTGAAAACAACTTCAACTCTGCTGAGACTAAATGAGTGTAAGAAACATGAATATTCCCATGTTCAGGTAAAAACTTGTGATGGTGGAGTTAGAAATGTCAACACTCCTGAACTCTTGGATCATTTCTGAAATATCTCCAAACTGAAGAATATTTAAGAAATAACATTAAAGTCACGCCAAATGTTTTGTTGTTATTTATCTGTTTACAAAATTTTTAATTTGCCGCTCATCGAGGGTAATGTCCTGGTATAAGACCATACTATAAAAAATATTATCTGACTATCTCAGTTTTAAATGTATGGAAGATTAAATCATAAACATGAAGGTGGTGAGGCAACAAAACAATGTGCACAGCCATAAATGCAGTTTTGCAAGCTGTGCACGTAAGAACAAGTTGTTAATTTTTTTCAAAACCTGGCAACTCACCCGTCACTTGATGTCAAACAGCTCGAATTCAGTGACACAGTGATGTAAATCTGGTATTTTCTTACAACTGTCTTGAATTTTTGAGTGGTTTTAGTCTCCCAGCATTCTCACCTCAGAGATGTTACATTGTATTCAGTTTATACATCAAAAATGTCCTGCACCGTCTCAGCTTAGCTGAGTTTTAAATGAATCCTGAGCTTTACAGAAGAAAAATTTTGGAATGAAGCACTCCAAACCTTTTTTAGGGGAACATGTTTTACTTTACATTTGCAGTGTTGTGTTGCAGACCTGTTGGGTTTCCCACACACGGACAGATCCATCTCTGATATTTACTCTTCTTTAGTCTACATATGTGAAGCAGCAGTTATCTGTTTTTATTCTTTTACATCTCAAGATATCATTCCATCCTCCTGCTTTTGTAAAACACAAAGCCTTTTAAAATAAATTATACCAGTTTTCTCACCACTGCTTTATAAGTCATAAACACAAGAAAATATGACTGCAGCAACCTTTAGAATAAAAATGAGCCGAGCGTCTCAACAGAGCTCTTTGACCTCTCTGTCTGCTGACGAAAGAGTCTCAGCTCACCATGAAGTGACTCATACTGGTCTCCCCGTGGCGTTTACTCTTTATTTCTTCATTTGAATTCAGTTGCTGCTTTTCTTTAGTTAAAGTCAATGAACCTTTGAAGTTCCTTAACCTCCTCTGAGGACTCTTGGTCCTCACAGCTTCCCAAACTGGATCATTCGGCTCGTGGCGTTCAGGGCCCGAGAAAAAGCTTGGAATTCCTCCAGGGAATGTATTCTAGTAGGACCACAAACTCTGGAGCTGCACTTCCTGAAACATTCTTAGAAAAACACCATCATCATTTATAATCACCGCAGGGGCTTCAGTAAACACTCAACAAACACACAAATGTAGCCACGGCCCGCATTTTAATTGCAGACATGAACATTGACCTGTCCATTACAATCATTGATCACATTATAATCTACAGTATGCAACAACAAAGAGTCACAAAGAACATTGTATCACATGAACAGAAGCTGGGGATCGGTGTTGCAAGAGATATACAGGAAGTCTGAGTGGTGTTTGGTCTCCAACATGTCTGCAGAGCATAAAGGCCTTTGGTTGTTTGGGTGGTTGGCTGGTTGGTTGGTTGTTTTGTTGACTGATTGTTTTTTTTGTTTGTTTGTTTGTTTGGTTGGTTAGTTGACTGGTTGTTTGGTTGGCTAGCTGGTTGGTTGGTTGTAAAGTTGTTTGATTTGTTGGTTGGCTGGTTGTTTGATTGATTTGTTGGTTGGTTGGTTGGTTTGTTGGCTGGTTGATTGTTTGATTTGTTAGTTGATTTGGCTGGTTGTTTGTTTGATTGGTTGATTTGTTGGTTGGCTGGTTGGTTGATTCGTTGTTTGATTTGTTGGTTGGTTGGTTGGTTGGTTGGTTGATTGGTTGATTGGTTGATTTGTTGGTTGGTTGATTGGCTGGTTGGTTGGTAGTTTGATTTGTTGGTTGGTTGGTTGATTTGTTGGTTGGTTGGTTGGTTGATTGGCTGGTTGGTTGGTTGGTTGATTTGTTGGTTGGTTGGTTGATTGATTGTTTGATTTGTTGGTTG
>NC_056514.1:16696278-16717568 GCF_014905685.2 Nematolebias whitei | reverse complement strand
TTGCTGGTTGTTTGATTTGTTGATTGGTTGAATGGCTGGTTGATTGGTTGGTTGGTTGATTGGTTGTCTGATTTGTTGGTTGGTTGGTTGGTTGGTTGGTTGTCTGATTTGTTGGTTGGTTGATTGATTGGCTGGTTGGTTGGTTGATTGGTTGTTTGATTTGTTGGTTGGTTGGTGTGGGGTCCACAGGCTGCAGTGCCGTGGTGTTGTACATAGAAGGGATCACATTAAGTTTCAAGGCACATAGATATAACAGCACAGTAAAGTACATGCCCACAGCTGTACACCATCAGAAACCAGCTGTTTTCAGCTCATCCACACATTTTCATTTCAGGATTATGCAGAACATGAAACTCATACAGATGTTGCTAATTGTGGTTTCAAAAGCTACAGCGCTGGAGTAGGTGTTGCAAGACTTGGAGTTATGATAAAATCACAGCTCTACACACAAAAACAAAACAATTCTGAATATTTTCATGAGGAAAAAGAAAAATTTCATAATGTGGGTGACACTGCTGTCGGTTGGAGACACAGCAGGTGGGATGCAGGCCTCCCCCATGCAAGGACAAGCAGAGGTACAACAAATACACACAGTTTGTACTCAACAGTGCATCTGAGTGCACATTATAGCCCTTCACAAATTAGCTTAAGAGAAGAAGGCGGAGGTTTTCTGTTCCTCTGCCTCGTCTCCTCATCTGTAGTCACAGGAACCTTCCAGAAATCTGGACTAATTACTTTTTACATTTGGTGCTGAGCTGTACCCAGAAAGTACATCTTAAATAGTCCTAATGTTTTTTATTTTTTATGTTTTTACTTATTTATTTATTTATCATAAAACAACAGAGAAAGCAGCTACAGACATGATTTTGTTGCCCCGAAAGCCTTTCTGGCGCTACGTGAGTGCTGGCTTTGGCACAAATCACTTTCAACATCTACTGGACATCAAGGTTCTCCATTATGTACACGAAGCCCATTTAACCGTTTGACCATGACAAGTGTGGCGTTTCACCAGGATGATTGTGGATAAGCTCTAACTGCGTTGGTGCAGCACACAAACAGAAGAGGGAGGGAAGAAGCCACGAAACGCCAGATAGAGAGAGGCAGGAGAGGAGTCGTGCTCCGTAGGCTTGAGGCAGCGAAAAGCCAAAAAAAGATGAGAATTTGAAACGACTTCACTGTGGGGGGCGCAGAATGCACCAATGCAGAAATGTTGAGCGAACCTGGATTAAAGTTACCAATGAGCCCCCAGATCCGGAACTGGTCGGCCTGATCATCGACTCTGATGATGAAATAAACATCCGGACGACACGTTCTGAGCAACGAGGTCAAATCATAAAAACTGTTCCGACATGCACATCGATCTGAACACAACTGTGAGTTCTTTGAAACTGTGATGCACGGTGACTGAAATACACCCCCAGAGAGTGTCATGATTCTCACAACCAACATTTACAACATTTGTCTGCTTCTGTGAGTGAGCTCTGAGGATGATGGAGCCCAACACGACTGACACATCAGCTAATGGTCAACTAAAACCATATTCGCACGGGATTAGTTTTACCTAGGGACCACATGCTATTTGTAATAATTACAGAGATTGTCTGTGTTGTTAATCCTGTGTGAATCGGCCATGTCAGTAATTTGTAAAGTAAAAATTCCCCCGCAAATTACCTACTATATTTTGCTGAACTCCGAGGTCCTGTGATAATACTAATCCAATGCGAATAGGCATCTCTGAGATTTGGACAGAAATGGGCACATTTTTATTTGCTTTTGGCAATGGAGGCTGCATTGGAGTGCATAAATAACCTTTAGTGTCCCAGACCAGCAAAAGACTATCGACCCGTAACGGTCGGATGTTAGCGGATGTTACGCAATACGCAGCACGTTAACATCATATCCAGAAGATGTCCGTGAATTTCAGCTAAATCTCAGGCTTTGGTTATCCCGTACGAATGTGCCATAAAAGTAGATGTTGGGGAGTAATTTATTTATTACATGTGATACTAATCCCGTGCGAATAGGACTTGTTTCATCGCTGCTCTAAAGAGACTTTGAAGTTTGACCATTAATCCCATTAACCAGGTCTGACTTTATCAAAAGGTCCATTTTGGAGGGTGTTATGCAACAGATCTGATATCTAATGTGATTAAATTGTCATAAAATCAGATTTCTGTAACAGTTTTTTCCTGTATCTTGTCGTCCTGTACAGCTGATGTCAGAGTGATCTTTGTTACTCCTTCAGCTACTTTAATCTGATATGTGCTTTTTATTAATGGTGAAACGGTTCCTCTGAATATTAGCAAAGCACGGTTGTATTTCAGTCCATTCTTTTTGAGAAAGAAAGCAACAAAACAAAAAATACTATTGTGATTTAATGGTTGCATGGTCCTCAGACTGGGTCAGCCTGAGCCTTGCTGGAGTTCTGGGAAGACAAGTAAATATAAGTTCAGCGAGCCACGTTCATCAAGCAGATCAAAACATATTGTCAGTGATGTGAACAGCCAGCTTCAGTAGAATATCTCTTGGGGCGTCAGATTTTCTGCTCTGCCGACACATTCAGCTGGTTTTAGCTCATTCATACGACCATTAGCACTTGACCTGACGTGAGCTCAAATGCAGGAACCTTCTGTGTTCCTGGAAGATGAAGAAGAACCTCAGAAGAACTTTCTGCAGCAGAACCTTCTGTGTTGTAGAGAGGTTCTGTCTGAGCCCATTTGGAGCAGACAGAGGGGACCAAAACAGAAAACTGAGGACAGATAAAAAAACGAAACATTTTCTAAGGTCTCCAGTTCAAATCCCGGACGGGGGCCTTTCTGGGTGGAGTTTGCATGTTCTCTCCGTGCTATGTGGGTTTTCTCCGGGTACTCCGGTTTCCTCCCACAGACCAAAAACATGCATGTTAGACTGATAGGTAACTCTAAATTGTCTCTAGGTGTGAGTGAGAGAGTGAATGGTTGTTTGTCTCGTTTGTCTCTATGTGTCTCTGTGATGGACTGAGACCTGTCCATGTGTCCCTGTAAAGATAATGGATGGATGGATGGATCTTGTATGACTAGTTCTGTGGAGAGTGTGTAAGTATGTGTGTGGCTGTGATTGGTCGATGGTTGAAGCGTTGGTCATGTGATCAGTTGGCCGTGGGTTTGATCCCTGGTTGGAACATTCATGATATATTCTCAATTCACTTTTACATATTTTTAATAAAAGTGAAAAAACTTTGAGTGCTCATCAAACCTCTCTCTCTCTCTTTCTCATGTGTCAGTCAGTCGTGTTGTGTTCATTAATTTAGTTGTGCGGTGAAGCGGTTAAATTATCCCCTTTCCAGGTTGGGGGGGGGGGGTGGATGTGGATAAGGGAGGCGTCCGTTTCTCTGATTTATTAGACGAGGCTATGTTTTGCGAGACCTAACCTCGACCCGCGGGAAGAAAAAAATGGCAACAAGTTCATGCACAAAAACAAAACAACAATAAATTAAAAATTAAGCAACATACAGTATCCTATTTTTATCACAGAAATGCAGTTAGTAATTCAGGAAGTTACTGTCTGCCTCACTAATGTTTTTCCTCGGGACCATGGAACAAAATGTAACGAGTGTCTAGACAGATGTGTAGACAACACAGTACACAAAAACAGAATGAAGTTTTACTGTCAAATATATGTAACTACACACGATGATGAATGTTGGTGCGTTTTACTTCAAATCAATTTATTTTCCTCTTTTATAACCAAGGGTCAAAATAGTCTTTATACAAAAACACCCAATACCATACTGCTGTTGTTTTTACTCACTTAAAAACATCCGTTTTTGCTACAAGCTTATGTTTTCCTGTACTTTCCGTTGTATATGTCGCATCAGTCCAAATATGTCTAATAAAGTGGAAAAAAACATAAATATATCGCTTCGCCGCATAAGTCGCATCTATTATGCGTCACCGCTGACCACCTGGAAATGTGGGTCGGTGTTGTGCCAAAAATCGATTGGCTGCCAAATGGCGGCCGCTGGAGCGTGCGTGGGAGGATTTTTAACAAAAATTTAACAAGATTAACATTTAAAAACAATTATTTGTTTGCTCTAAATTATAGTAAAGGTGTGTCTCAGCCTAGCATTTCCTTAATAAATGCATTTTAATGGTCAAATCAGCTGTATTTAGCCTGGGCGGCGAAATGCAGCTGATTTGACGTTTGCTCCAGGAGTTCCGGAGCGAGATGAAGGTGGCTGTATGGCAAGCCAAGAGTCTCATTAATAGCCACTTGTACATATTAATGAGACACTTGACTTGCCATATAACTCGAGCACTCTAGCAACTGAAAATGTTAATGTTCAATATTTCCCGTGTCAGAATGAATGAAATTGTCAGATCTCAGCCAAAAATTGAGTTATAAATATGAGAAAAACGTATATTAGTCACTTCAGTGTATAAGCCGCAGGACTTGCAAACTCATGCAAAAGGTACGACTTATACAGCAAAAAATATGGTAGTTGAAGTTTTTGTCACTCTAATTGGTACCTCATGTTATACTAATTTGGCTTTTTATAAGTAAGTTATGTGTTATTTGTTGAGCATGTTTTAGCTGGTATTTATTCTGTAAACTGCTAAAACCTGAGTGTTAGATAAATCCAAATCCAATCTAAATGCCGTGTTTTAGTAGTCATCTTCTTGAATTATAAAGCGTAAACAACTAGCTGTGTGAATAACTCTAATTCTAAATGCAGTAAACTTAATGTTGCGGAAAACCACGGAAATGAAATGTGTAGATTTAGTGGTAATGTGAAAAGTATAAAATGTTATTGATGATCATAATAAAAGCACTGCTAGTTGCGTAACAGTCACCCAGAGACAAATAACTCCGTTTTTATCTCCCACCCACCACATTGCATACCCATACACACTGAGACATTATCTTTGTTAGTTTCACGCATATTATTTCTTCCATTGTCTTGTTTGTTGTCTCTTTTAATTTATTTATGGCTCTCTCCCTTTGAATGCATGACACACTGTTCTGCTTTATAAGTTTGGATATCTCCCTTAACCAAATCAAAAGTGAATATGAAAGGTCATGAACCCAGGAACCTGCCAAATGACAACATTGACAAAGTTGATGTAGACTCTGCACGGCAGCACAGAGTCTGGGGTGTGTGGGGATTCTCCTGTAAGAATCAGGGAAGCGTACAAAGATACTGGTTTGCTGCGCTCTGCTTGTTTCAATGATACAAAATGGAGAAGCTGAGTTTGCCTTTACATCCCCTCCCTTCTGAACATAAATTGAACATGTATTGTGTGTTCCCACAAAGGTTAACAGCAATCCATTTCATATGTACAAAGTCAAGCTGTTCTGAAGGAGCAAGGTTAGGGGGCCTGTGGGGAGGATTTCCTATTCGATCAATAATCCAAGATGCTGGGTTTGTATTTATGCAACAGCTTCTCCCACCAAGAGGCCAGATGGAGAAAGAAAAGCATCTTTTGTTTATCTGCAGATAGAAGTGTTCCCATTTCCTTGCTCTTAAGATAAAGTACAACCAAACTAATCATGCAGTGACACTTCATCTTTGGGTCATCGTTTCAGATCTGCTCCATTGAAAGGCCACAGGGAAATAAAGTTTTCCTCTGCGGTTCTTCTATGTCCAGGAAAGTCAGTGCTGGATCTCTCTACGAATGCATCCATCATGTTGAGCAAAGATGGCGGTTGGTGTTGTTCACCGCTCTCCTGGACAGGTCTTCAACAGTCGACTATATGAGTCAACCTCTTGGTTCAATAGTCGCTCAGTGACAAGATGTTCCTTAAAAATGTTTGGTTTCAACACAAGCCAAGGGGTAAAATATACATGTGCTTGCTCTAATTCAGGGTTACCATGTTGAGGTTGACTCAGTAACCCATTAGCTGGAGTCAATGCCCTTCCCCTGACTTCTGAAAACCTTCAGGAAACAGTTTTTCCTTCAGACTTTACTTGTGTCCACGAGCACCCATTACGTCATCGATCTACCACTGCATTTCTGAGCACTTGCTTAAGCAGTGCCTTGTAGTTTAGTTTATCTTTATCCCGTGAATGTCCCTGCTTCACCCTCAAATGCTGGTCTGCAGCTCGCCGTTGAGCAGGGCAGCATCGTGAGTCTCCAGGTTGGCGTTGGTGATCATGGCTTCGTTAACCATCCTGCTCCTGTCCGCCCTGCTGTCGCTGCGCTCGATCTCATCCAGGCCCGTGACCTTTTTCAAGCACAGGACGTTCTGAAAGCTCTTCTTGAAGTTGTTCGACAGGAAGGCATACAGGATGGGGTTGGCGCAGCTGTTGGCGTAGCCGAGCACCACCACAAAGTCGAAGGTGCTCTTCACGACGGAGGTGGGCTTTATGGAGCTGGTGACGGAGGTGACGTTGAAGATGTAGAAGGGCAGCCAGCACAGAACGAATACCGCCACCACAATGGACACCATGCGGGTCACCTTACGCTCCGAACGTTTGCGCTTCGAGGAACAAACACGCATTCCAGAAGATTTCACCTGCAGAGAATGGAAAGGGGATAATTATTTTTTTAAATTTAAATACACAGATAAGCTGAACAAAGTGTAAATAAATTCGGACTGCAAGAGTTTTAAAATTTTTGAAATAAGAGAAAGACTACATAGACAGTTCACTAATCAATCAAAGGACGAGAAGAAAACTGTATAAAACGTGTGACATGTTAACGCACAGTTACATGGATGTTGGCTACAGCCTCGTCTTCACTGGACAGACAGAAGAGTGCATCCCTCGTGTAATTTACTGAAAAACAGTAATGACGTGAATACAGCTTGCAAGAGGCCTCAAAGAAAACTGCTTGGCAGCAGTCAAGAAACTGAACCAAAAAGTTTTTTTTCTGAACCATTTTGGCCTTGGTTTTCCTCATGCTGTTTCTGTGAGTAGCAAATTGGCCATCTGGCCTAAAACATTTGATTATGATTATTGATTGTTTTGAACAGATGGTTCCTTTTTTTTTACAAGTGTTAGAAGCCGGTTTCTTGGAATTCAACAGGTTGCCTTGAGGCACATCAAGGAGTTGCTATTTATGGGACGGATCTGGTTGGCAGGCCTCAGAATGACAGTCTTTTGGATGAAAGACGAAACGCTTCTCCCTTAAAGAAACTTGTCCAGATGAAATGATTTAACCTTTTTGTGAAACATAAGTATTTATCAAATGGCTTTTAAAAATCAACATCTTCTCAAAGAATACTATCTTCTTCTTGTCCAGATTCATGCTCAATAATCCAGGTAGAAAAATCCAACAAAGTTAAGTCAGTTCCTCTGGACTGTTTCTTTTTGTTAAAACGTTTTGTTCTATTTCATATAGGCTTCACCCTTTAAGGCTATCGCTAGTGGGTTTATCCTTTCACGCGCAGCACTGAAAACTTTAGTTCACGCCCACCTGCTGTGTGGGCCTCACCCCCGGTCCATATAAATTACGGTGAGACCGGGTAATCGGCTCCCATTTTTCTTCAGCCAGCTAGCTAGCAATGTCAGAAGAACGAAGAAGGAAAAGCTGTCCAGCTTTGACCAGCACAACCTTTGCTAAGGATGCCTGGATCTTTGCCACGCCAACCTCCTGCCGTCCCAGTGAGCTATTCTTCCCCGAGGAGAAGCAGAGACAAGCAGCCTTGTTCAAGGTAAGCGCCGAGGAGTGTTTGTCCGTGGCGGGCCACTACTCGCTGGACGACACCATCGCCTTTTCTAACTTGTTTTCCTCACGGTGAATCGGATGAATCCCTCGAAAAAGGCATTGTTGGCAGCAGCTCCGCTGAGTGTTTGTCCGTGGCGGGCCGCTACTCGCTGGACGACACCATCGCCTTTTCTAACGTTTTTTCCCTCACAGTGAATCGGATGATTCTTTCGAAAAAGACGATGCGGGCAGCAGCTCCACTGAGTGTTTTTTTCCGTGGCGGGACACTATGCGCGGGATGATGCCACCACTTTTCTTTGATGCAGAGTCACGCAGTGAATTAGATGACTCCTCCGAGAAAGGCAATGCTGGAAACAACCTCGCTGCCCCTACCCTCCTGGAGAGCGTAGTGACGGAAGAAGAGTGGTCGAGCAGATGCTCAGCTACCTCGGGTCTTCCCACGTTGGTGACCACACCGCTCCCAGCCGTTGGCCGGCATAATCCAGGAGGCTGCTAACACAAGGGACTTTCCGTCCCTCGCCTCCCTCCGCCCTGATCGGATGATCTGGTGGGAAGGTTTGGCTCCACCCCAGCTCGTCGCCCTGATACCATCTGGCCTTGCTGTCCAGCTGTGACATCACATTGGAACGAGGCTGCAGCTGGGCCCGGCAAGCTGAAGACATCCATCTCCACCTTCACCCCGATCTCCTGAGTGGAGGGTTTTTACAGATCAGTGTTTTATTCCCTTGGTTCTCCCCCCTGGAGCCAAGCCTGGCGGAGGCACTTGGGGCAAAAGCTTCCAGGATGGACTGGCAACCTATCCCTCCAGGAAAGCATGACCAGAGGGTGACAAAGCTCTCCAGCCGAGCTCACCAGTGCACATCCCAGGCGGTCGCGGCGAATAACAACATCGGTCTGCTGGCCTACAGCATCTCAAAGAGGCCGGAGGAAGCAGACTTGCTGAAGGAGACAAATAGCTCTCTCTGTAAAGTTGCTGACATCATCTTAAACATATGCACCACCTCTGCGGTCTACCTGTCCCGCATCGCCACTCGGATGACCATGATCCAGAGGACCACCTGGCTCCGCCTCTCGCTATCCTTGTCCGAGAGGCTGCAGAAAGACCTGCTGGAGGGCCTCATCACCCCAGAGGTGCTGTTCGGGGCCAACTTTAGGACAATCCTTGAGAAATCGCAGAGGGCCGAGGAGGCCTCAGAGACTGTACACCATCTGGTGACGTCACAGTCCTCCTCCCACCCCTCCGGCCGCTGGAGAGACCGCCTTGGCCAGCAACAGCAGCAGAGGCGGGTGCCCCACAGCTGCGGCAGCAACTTCATACTCTGCTCCTCCGCCGGCCCCCTCCACCAGGTAACAGATCCTTGAGGAAAACTGAGACGTTTAATTTCTAAACATAACGTCCCAGTGGCTTTTAAACCCCAAAATACATTACGGCAAAGACTGGTTCATCCCAAAGATCCAGTCCCCCGGCACAAACAGAGTAATGTTGTGTATGCTGTTCAGTGTCAGGAGGGCTGTGATCAGTCTTACATCGGGGAAACTAAACAGCCACTGGCCAAAAGGATGGCCCAGCACAGAAGATCAACATCATCAGGCCAGGATTCTGCGGTCTACACTCATCTCCAGGCCAGCGGTCACTCTTTCAAGGATGAAGATGTGCACATCCTGGACAGAGAGGAACGATGGTTTGAGAGAGGAGTAAAGGAGGCCATCTTTGTGAAAATAAATTGTCCATCATTAAACAGGGGTGGAGGCCTCCGGGTTCAACTGTCCCCCTCTTACAATGTTGTGATTGCTAGTATCACTCAGCCCTCTGTGAGTAGTAAACAACCATCAGTGTGCTAATGACCCATTGTTAGGCTGATGGTCCTTCTTGAGCATGTGATCAGCTGGTTTTGGTTGTCAGCAGCAAACTGGTTGATCCACTCTGAGAAGGTGCTATTTAGGAGACTGAGCTGAAAACAGCACCTCAGACTGAGGAAGTCTCTTGGATGAGAGACGAAACGTTTCTAGATTTTTTTGCTTTGTTTTGTTTTTTGCTTTTTTGAATGTCCAGAGGACCAGATTGAACTTTTTTGGAGCATTTTAAATGGCACTACAGTTCAGTAAATATCACAAAACACTCGTCTGCCACGTCAGCTAAAATTATGTTTTTTTCAGCAGACCAAGTCTGGTAAAATCCCTCATTTTTCAGCCAGAGCCCATTTTTAATTTCTGCTGTTTTCTGCCCACTCACAGTGACAGGAGTAAACGTGTTTCTCCACGACAGCTGCAGCCTCCACCGAAACGGCGTCTCACTCAGAAAGCGCTCATGCCTCCTCTCAGTGCGCGCCGGCTCACCTCAGCTCTAATGTGAGACCGCAGCCTGGGCTCAGCACAGAGGCACACATACGGCCTTTTTTCTGTCTGAGCCCCCCTTGGGTTCCTCCCAGAGAATCTCCGGAGTGAGTGATGGCAGTAAGGCTTTTTAGTCTTGTTGATGTTCATGAGAAACATGACACAACACATATGCGTGCCCACTCTCCGAGCATTACTCAGAGTGGCAGCGAGTGTGTTCCCTGGACAGATGGATGGACCGTCTGATCAGCAGGGGTCACACGCTGCAGTTCGCAGCTCAATCCCCACCATTGAGAGGGTTATAGAGATGGTTCTGTCTTCTCCAGAACAGAGCTCGTCTCTCCAGTCAGAAGTTCAGGAATTTCTGATGAAAAACGTGATTTCCAGAGTTCCCAATGGAGAGGAAAATATGGGCTTTTTTTCCTCCCACTACTTCCTGGTTCTGATAAAAAATGGGAGGGATGAGACCCATTCTCGACCTGTTCATGTTCAGCAATTCGATCATGGGGAGACAATTCCACATGCTGACAAACCTCTGCTGGAGAAATTCACCAGAACGACTGGTTTTCACCTCCATAGATCTGAAGAGCGCATATTTTCACATTTCCATCATTCTGAAACACCCCACGCACGTTTTCGAAATGCATGGAGACGGCTCTGCAGCCGTTACACATGGCAGGAATGAGAATTCTATTTATCTGGACGATCTGCTCTTATTAGCTCGGTCCAGTTAGAAAGCAGTCGCACAGACCAAAACGCTAGTGTTACACCTGCTAAACCTGGGTTTTTCTATAAACTGGGAAAACGTTCAGTTTGTCTGTCCCAGATGATTGTTTATCTGGAAGTGGAGCTAAACTCAACTACAATGAGAGCCCATTTATCACAGCCGAGAGCCGAAGCTCTATCAGCTCAGCTCCACCGTGTCAAACCCTGTAGCATAGTGATAGTCTGCCTGTCATGCAATGCCTGGGACGATGTCAGTGGCCCACATCGTGGTTCCGCTGGGCCTACTTCACATGAGATGCCTTCAGAGATGGTTCGCCCACCTGCGCATAGATCCTGTGCGCCAGAAGAGGCGGATTATCTTTGTGCCCCACTCCGTGAGAACCGATCTGAATCACTGGGGAAACCCCCTCATTCTGTCAGAGGGAGTTCCCATCAGCAGGCCTACATCACATGTCTTAGTTTTCACAGACGCGTTCCTGTCAAGCTGGGAGGAATGTGTCTGTCCCAGGCAGTGGGAGCACAGTGGCTGGACCACATGTCGCTTCACATAAATGTGCTAGAATGTTTTCACGGACTGAAACGTGACTCAGCATGTTGCCCCCCTGCTGCGGGATCAGCATGTTCTGATCCACACAGACAACAAAGTGACAGCAGCTTACATAAACCGTTAGGGAGGTGTGCGCTCAGCCTAACTGTTATGCATCGTGAAACAGCTGTTGTGTTGGGCACACAAAAACCTGCTCTCCATCAGAGCAGTGTACATTCCCAGCATCCTGAACAGGGGAGCAGATATCATGTCGAGGGGCGGTCCCCGCCACAGAGACTGGAGCCTCCATTCCGAGCTGATCTCTTGGATTTGGAGCAGGTTCGGGTGAGCAGCAATGGATCTGTCCGCCACACGGGAGAACACCCAGTGCCATTTATGGTTCTCACTGAGCCCACAAGATGACCCACCGTTAGGAGTGGACGCCTTTGCTCATAGCCCGTGGCCAAAAATGCTTGTTTATGTGCTTATATCAAAGTGGACAGCTTTTCAGCGCTGGTGCATAGAGAAAGGTCTAGAAGACATCTCATGTCCACTAGGTGGCATGCTGTCCTTTCTGCAGCAGCTGATGGACAGAAATCTAGCGTCCAGCCCATTTAAGACTTATGCTGCAGCTATTTCTTCCTGTCACGAAGGCTTCAGTAACACAACAGTTCTTAATCACCCGTTGATGAAGCGTTTCCTGAAAGGTGTACGGAGACATAGACCGGTGTCACGTCCACTAGCTCCACATTGAGACCTAATGATGGTCCAGCATGCTCTGATCAAAGCTCCTTCTGAGCCTTTAGATCAGGATTTACTTAAATTTCTGTCATTTAAAACAGCCCTGCTGTTAGCGCTGACGTCGGCAAAGAGAGTGAGTGTTTGTTTGCTCTCTCTGTTATTCCCTCATGTCTCAGAATTCAAGCTGACGGCAGTTCAGCTGTACTGCGTTTTAACCCTGCTCTGAAAAGCATCACAAGCTCATTCAGATCGAGAGTGATAACCTTGGATGGGTTTTTATAATCTTTCTCATAATTCTGAGGAAGCAACATCTCACCTCCTTCTGTCCCATGCACACATTTTCATGTTACATGGCGCACACGGCCGCACTGCACCGCTTTCAGCATATATTCGTGCATTACTGGGACAGCTCTTCAGGACGTCCTCTTTCCACCCAGTGCCTCTCACATTGGTTTTGTGAGGCTATTTCTGAAGTTTACAGTTCATCTGGACTGGATCCTCCAGGAATCTCAGCGCATTCCACCAGAGTGTTTTCATCCCTCCATGGCTCTGCATGGAGGGATGACCGTGGAGGATATTTGTATGGCGGCTGCCTGTCATCGCCATGTTCAATTATTTGTTTTTATCTATGTGATGTTTCTACATTCTCCATGACCCATTCTGTTCTCAGGGTTCTGACAGAATGATTATTTGTTTCATGGAGCCTCACTTTTGAGCTCACACCTGCCTGCATGCAGTCGCAGTGTGAGATATTTATTATCAGTCACAAGTTCATGGCTACTGATTTTATCGTTATTAATCGGTTCATCCTGAGGAGCTGTTGGTCTGCTCTGTTCATCGTTACACTGTTACAATTCATAACCTCCATTGTTCCTATTCACAGCAGCAGGTCTGTTATCTCAGCCTTTTTTTTCCTCACCAGAGATCTTTTCTCCGGTGCGCTCCTGCACATGGAGCACACAAATACGCAGCACGTAATTACGCACACAGAAGGCTGAGTGATGACATTTTTTTGTGCAAGCACCTTCATGTTGTGTCTGAGTGGACCCAGTGAGGCATAAACTACATCCTGCTTCACCTTTAACCCACTAGCTATAGCATTAAACGGCGAAGCCTGTACGAAATAGAATGTTGGTTACATATTGTAACCCCAGATTCTATGAGTATAGGCGCAGCCCTTTAAGCTCTGGGCCTCGCTGGTTCCTAAATGGCTGAAGAAAAAAGCTATTTGGGAGCCGATTACTTGGTCTCACCGTAATTTATATGGACCAGGGGTGAGGCCCACACAGCAGGTGGGCATGGACTAAAGTTTTCAGTGCTCCGCTCTGCGCTAAGGGACAAACCCACTTGCGATAGCCTTAAAGCGCTGTGCCTATACTCATAGAATCTGGGGTTACAGTACGTAACCAACGTCTTTCAGCCAAAAGACTTCATTAGTCCGAGGAGCCACAACAAACTTAGTCTTAAAAGCAGCTTCACATAGAGGGTCAACCAGTTTGATGGTGCTCAGATGGTTTCTCAAGTCTGCCTTCTCCCCGCCGACTTGTTTGAGGCATTCATGGCCAAAGTGTTATTTATCTATTAGATGTAATTATATTTGTTACAGGTAATTACAAATGTTTTAGGCCAGATCTGGCCTAAAACATTTGATTTGTTGTACTTGATGATTGATTGTTTTGCACGTGTTAAAAGTCTACTTCTGAGATTCCAACTGGCTTGAAACACAGCAGTGAAGGCTACTTATGAGACAGATCTGGTTGGAAGGCCGTAGACTGAGAAAGTCCTCTGGATGGGGGACGAAACGTTTCTCATTTAAACAAAACTGGTCCAGATGACACGATTTAACCTTTTTTTGTTGTTATCTACCAGGATGATTGAGCTTACAACCTTTTTTTTTCCAGTGAGAGATATTCTTTTGAAAATGTAATTACTTCTAATAGATTTACTGAACACTTAGAGCTTGAGTGGCCCTATCAGCTGGATGGTCGACTTGTTCCAGTAGCAACAAAAGAGAATCAATTTATTGAGCAGACAACATCAGGCTCCACAGCAGTTAGGGCAACATGGTTTGTTTTAGCTTTTGAAGGTTGAAAATCATAATTTAGTATTGGACAAAGAAAACAAGAAACACAGTTTTGGTCCAACTAAAGTACTGAGTTGAATTATTCTAATTAAACTGGTCAGTGTTGTACCTTTCTGAACTGGTTCAATTTTAATGATTTGGCTAAATCAAAGTTTGGTACATCAGAATGATCAAGGTTTGGAAAGGCAGCTACCTGAAAAGGGTCTTATCAACTTTAATGTGGCCCAAACTGCTACGTGTATGCTCATAAATGTTATATCAATATGACCGGCTCAGCACCGTGATGTGTGCTTTTACTTTTATTGGTGTTTCGAGTTACCACGGCAACGTAATTTGTTTATAGATGCCATTTTCCCATTGAAAAACACTGACAGAACTCTTTTATTGCCTCTAAGTGACACAGTGAGGTCACATGACATAGAGTGGAGAGGTCTCTGAACAAAACACCAATTAACTTTTGGAGCCATTTTGGTTCCAGATCCAAAATCCAAGATGGCTGCCTGAGCTAAAAAGTAAAAATACTATCAATCAGCTGTTTTCAGAGATATTAAGCTGAAATTTGGTGTGGTGCTAGATGAAAGCAATGCCCAATAAATACTGAATTCAAATTTAAAAATCCAAGATGACCACAAAAACTAAATGTAATGGTTTTAACAGCTATTGTTGCACATACAGAGCTGAAATTTGGTGAGGTTATAGCTGCGAGCGTCCCCCATCACATACTGAATCCACATCAAAAATCCAAGATGGTCGCCATAGTTTAAAAGAAAAAAAATATATAGCTCATTGAATTTTTGCCACCTGGTATGGTGGTAGCTGAGCACGAACTGTCAAATCAAAATGTTAAAATGGCCGCCACATAGCAATCCCCACCAAAGTTTCTTTACAAACTTTCTAGAGTTGACACTACGGCTCTATTGATCCAAACTGGACTGTACGTTCTTCAAGACGTGTCAAACAAATATTTGACAAACAGCCAAATTAAAAGTTTTTTCCTCTTCAAAAGTAGTATTTTAAAAAGCTCCAAGCAGCTTGCAGCGTCCACATGTCCTGTCTGTGGGCTCAGGGTGCAGCAGGATGGCTCCTCAGCATAAACACTGGAGTTTGTGTGAGTTTGTCCACAGAGGTCGTGATCACTGAGCCGATCGCTCTGCAGCCTCGTTGTTTTTAATTTATGAGTCTCAGGCCAGTTCTCAAGTGTTCCAGGAACCTCAACTAAGCCTCAAATCTCTGACCTCTGAGGGTATTTTGAACATAAGCTGCTGCTTGTTTCATTCTACTGATTGATAAAATAAATGTCAGAGAAAACTCTGACAGCCTGACAGAAACACGCAGCGTTCAAGCTGCAGATGGACACAGCTACATGTTGAACTCAGTGCCGTTCACACGCACAGCGTATATTAAAGGCACTAGTAAAGGTATACCTCTACTCTTTTCTGACATGGTATTTGGCAAAAAGTTATTTAAAAAGTGGGTTTATTTCAAAATGTGGGAGGCGATCACCTGAAGTACTTCGAACCTGTGTTCAGTACATCTGTACCGTGATGGTTCGGTACAAAAACATGCACCATACAACCATCTAGCCAAAACATTTAGGGGGAATGCGATCTGTGTCCAAAACTAATTCACATTGAAGCTTTTTGATCTTTTACTTGATGCAGGAAAAGGCAAAAGATTTGGAGCTATTTCATTTATTTTTTTTAAACAATATTTTTAGGGGCTTCCTTAAAATCAAGGGTATGCTTACAAATACAAACTTTGATGTATACGTTTTCTCTGATAAAAGTATTTAAATGGCACAAAACCTGTCAAAATATCTAGTTTGATGTATTTCAATGTAATGAATTAGATTCCTGCTGTTTTAAGCTCTTTTAAAGAGGGTTTTAGGACACCTTGAAGGTATTAGTTTTAACATTTTTCTTAGTTCATACCTTAGATCTTATTGCTGTTTTTCTTTACAATTTATACTTTTCTTGGATGTAACTGGGACCCTGTGTACACAATTTCATTCCACCACACGTACCACATGTGGTGTGAATGACAAATAAATAAACTTTGACTTTGACAAGAACATTTGCAAGATTGCTTTTATTTGACTTTTAATCCACTTTTAATTGTATTCAGTCAGTTTAGCAGAAAAACGACAATGCCTGTATGGTCTCGACTCTGGCCTCTTGTTGGATTGTGGACTCTTTAACTGTTCAATCTGAGCTGGTGAGGGTCAACAGGGTCCTCTCTGATGCCCTTTTGTCCTCTACTGGTTCCCCTCTGGGTTATGTTCTTTCGCCCTTTTCATTTATTTTATACACAAACGATTGTCGCAGCCAGTTCCCACAGCGTCACATTTTAAAGTTTGCTGATAACTCTGTCATCCTGTCCCTTCTCAGCAGTGATGACCAGACCTGTGGTCGGGGACTTCACTGAACGGTGTGAGTCTTCCTTTTTAAAGGTAAATGTTTCTAAGACAAAGGAGATGGTCATTGATTTTAGAAAAGACTCTTCAGTTGTCACTTCTGTGGTCATTAACGATGAAGCTGTGCAGGTGATGCAACAATATAAATATCTGGGAACTGTTCTTGATGACAAACTGACCTTTGACCCCCATGTGAACTCACTTTGTAAAAAGGTCCACATGAGACTGTATTTTTATCAGAAGCTTTGTGGTTTTAATGTTGATTCTACTTTTATGAGAATGTTTTATTCATGTTTTATTGAATTTCTTTTACCTTCATCTGTTGGTTTGGACTTTTGACCATCAAAAACAGGAACAAACACTTGGGGATTGTCAGGATGTGCAGCAAAACTGCTGGCATAGCCCTGCAGAACCTCACTGACCTACAGAACCTCACTGACCTACACCAGGTGAGGTCAGTGAACAAGGCCAGGCTGATTCTGGCAGATCCTGATCATCCACTCCATGGTGAGTTCAGGTTGCTTCCATCTGGATGCAGGTATCTGCTGCCCAGATGTAGAACAGACTGAAAAACTCATTCATCTCTGTAGTGGTCAGTCTTTTCAACGAACAATAATGATTTCTGTTATTTTAATGGCTTTTCTAGTATGGATGTTTACATGACTGTGAAAAGAAACTGCCCTTTGGAGATATTAAAGATTCTTGAACTGTATTTACAACCACTCATTGCAAAGTCTACTTCAGAGTACTCAGACGTATCATGATCAATCTTTGTTAGTTGTATAAAGTTTCTGCTTTGAAATAACCTCAAAAAACAAAGTCATACCTGGTCAAGAACTTTAGGTTGTGGCCTTGGATGATGCAAATGAAACTCTTTGGCCAATTATTAAATTATGATTTGGTCAGTTGAGGCCCCTTCTACTCCAGATAGGTTTACTATCTTCAGCAAAAAATAAATCTTTGTCCAAATGACAAACAAGAACTAAACAAAATGCTAAATAACCGTACCGTTGTTGCACGAGTTCAAAATCCAAACTGAAAGAGACGTTAAAGTAGAAAGGCCAAGTTTAGAGAAAGAATTGATCTTTGGCTGAAGATTTTTCCATGAACAATTGTAGCTTAGTTTTTTTTAATTACACATTTTACAATCATAAACTTTTTAGCACACAGTTTTAAGGGCTAGAAGTTCAGAATGAGGGAGGTGAGAAAAGGAGTAAAAGCAACTTTAAAAACCTCTGTTTTTCCACCAAAAATACCTCCCACACTTAGTTGGGAGAAAAAATGTCCAATTAAAAAAATATCTGTGATAGTGTGGACAGGGCCTGAAAATATTTTCTTTAATAATGACTTAAAAACATTGTATTCTGAAGTCTGTTGAACCAGTTTTACACTAAATATGTGATTATATTGTGCAAACTTTCCTGCTGATTGGCAAATGGAAGATTATTATTGACATTGTGTCTGTATCATAGCAATACGCTATAATTGAAGGTAATTTGTCTTTTTGAAGAGCCGGGAAGAGTTGAACTTGTTTTTAGTGACTTTGAATTAGAGGATTAGGTGTAGACATAAAGGAAATAAGACGTGCCCTTTGTTTGTTCAGTTATTAATGAAAACAGCTGTTAGAGGACATAAGAACTGTATAAAGTGTCATTCTGGTAGCGGGCCTACCTTGATTATAATGAGCAGGTAGCAGAGACATATCACCGCCAGGGGAAGGAAGAATCCAACGAAGAAGGTGTAGAAGATAAAAGCTTTGTAGTAGATGTCCTGGGGCTCGGGCCACACTATCCCACACACTGGCACTTTGTCCAGTCCACTGAAAATCATAGTTGGTAAGATGACCAGCAGCGACACGCCCCACACTGTCAGGTTAATTAGTTTGGCTATGAAGGGCTTCCGCCATTTTGTGGACCTGATGGGGTGGACTACAGCCAGGTATCGATCGATGCTCATCACCATGAGACAGAAGATGCTGGTAAATTGATTGAGAGAGTCTGAAACAGTGAGGAGGAGGAATACAGACAAGGAGAATTTAAGTTGTGATTAAATGTCAGAGTGAATAAACCACCATCTTATAGATAACAACAAAGACTGAGACTATTAAAGTACTGAAGTTGGTCTTTGTTCCATTCCACCTGAATCTGTTACATCTTCATTTTTACAGACATCAAATGATTGCCTGTTTTTCTAATGTGAATAACAAGGTTTGAGATAACTCTGGTCAAACATCTTTACGGTTCTGAACTGAATGAGACGACCCCAAACTACCAAACAACAGCCATGAGAACAGCAGCTCCAATTCTCCCAAAAAGCTAACATAAAGATCTTCAGAGCTTCCTGTGACGGTTCTGTAGCACAGGAAAGACTGCACGATCGTTTGTGCAAGAAAATTTGATTATTCTATCTCACATGAAATTTTCACAATCAAATCACTCAAGGCAGTGCTGCGAAAGTTTTACTTATAGACTGCTTATTTTAAGTGTGGACGGATTCTGCTTTTACTTAGTCCTTAAACAAAGTCAGTGGAAATAATTTAGTAAATATACATATATAGACACACACATACATACAGACAAAACACATGTATGATGCAAACTCAAAAACACGCAAAAACAAAAAAATTTTTTGTGTTTGCGTGTTTGCATCATACATGTGTTTGCTGCATGTTTGCACCTGTCGGACGCCCTTTCTCCCACAGACCAAAAACATGCATGTTAGACTGATTGGTAACTCTAACTTGTCTTGTCCCTAGGTGAGAGAGAGAGAGAGAGAGAGAGAGAGAGAGAGAGAGAGAGAGAGAGTGAACGGTTGTTTGTCTCATTTGGCTCTATGTGTCCCTGTGATTCAATTTAATTCAATTCAGTTTATTTATTTGGCGCTAAGTTACAATAGAATTCATCTCAGGGCACTGAACAGAAACATTCATGTATAAAAATAATAATTTAACATTATTTATCTGAGGAGCAGACTGCTTTGAATTTAACTCCATCACAGAACTCTCATCTGGAGCAAACGTGAAGGCGACAGTGGAAAAACTCCCTTATGAGGAAGAAACCTTTAGCAGAACCATCCTCAGGACAAGTGTCCATCTGCCTCAACCAGCTGGGTTTGAGAGGAACAGATACACAATGGCAGATTGAGAATCACATGTTAAGATAGAAATATCAAATGAAAATTATTCAATTTTATCAATTCATTTAAGGAAATGAGGCCAATTTGTCCTCTAGTAGTCTAAGCTTAACGCAGCATAACAAACCAACACTAACTATAGGATTTATCAAAAAGGAAAGTCTTAAGCCCAGTCTTAAAACTGGACAATGTGTCAGCCTCACGAGGTCAAGGTTCTTTATCGTCATTCACATCACATGTGGTATGAGGTGGAATAAAACTATGTACACAGGTTCCCAGTTACATAAAACAAAAATTCAAGTTGTAAAGAAAAACAGTAATAAGATCTAAGATATGACTAAGAAATACACCAAACTAAGAATATACTAAGCACTAATAGTACAAAAACAATGTGCCAAACAACAGCAGAACGAACATGAGTCTGTGTGAGCAGATGAAGACGAATGAAGACAGTAACATGAAATAGATCAGCAGCACGAGATCAGCATCATGGATAGTCAGCAGAATGTACTGTATCAACAACCAACAACCACGTGGCACCACAGTGACTTTTTCACAATTATTTGCACAGTGATAATCCTGACCAGGGACTCGTGAGTCTGACAGCCCCAGGGTAGAAGCTGCTCCTCAGCCCAGTGGCTTCGCACTTAACACTCCTCAACCTTCAACCCTTACGGACAGAAACTGGAAGTTGGTTCCACAAGAGAGGAGCCTGACGACTGAAAGATCTTCCTCCCATTCTACTTTTGGAAACTCTAGGAACCACAAGTAAACCTTCAGTCAGAGAAGGAAGTGCTCTGTTAGGAAAATATGGATCAAAAAGATCTCTAATATCAGATGGAGCTAGGTTGTTGAGCACTTTGTAGGTTAGAAGTAAGATTTTGAATTCCGTTTTGGATTTGACAGGGAGCCAGTGGAGAGAAACTGGAGAGATATGATCTTTCCTAATAACTCCAGTTAAGACTCTGGCAACAGCATTTTTGGGTCAAATGAAGATGTTTTAAAGACATATTTGGACACCCAGATAATAAACCACTGCAATAGTCCAGTGTAGACGTGACAAATGCGTGAACAGTTTGTCTGCATCATTTTTAGATAAGATGTTTCTAATTTTAGTAATTTACGCAGGTGGAAGAAGGCAGTTCTAGTAACATTTTTAATGTGGGGGATAAAAGACTGATGGACTGTCCAGGGTGTTCCCCACCTCTCGCACAGTGACTACTGGATAAAGGCACCAGTGACCCCCGTGACGCGAAAAGGAAGAAGTGGGTAAACATAATTGATATATATACACATATATGTGTGTGTATATATACATAGGCTGCACAGAAATCTGTCGGAATCAGTCTTCCCACCATCACAGACATCCACACCTCCAGATGCAGGAAGAGGGCCACCTGCATCATGAAGGACCCCACTCACTCAGCACACACACTTTTTGCCCCACTCCCCTCAGGAAGGAGGTTAAGGAGCATTAAGTGTAGAACCACTAGACTGAGGAACAGCTTCTACCCTGAGGCTGTTAGACTCATGAATCTCTAACTAGAATAATCACTGTGAAAAACCACATCATGTTGCTGCTGATCTGTTTCATGTTGCTGCTGATCTGTTTCAATGTTGATGTGTTCATGCGTGCACATCTGCTCACAGACTCATGTTCATGTTTGTGCTGATGTTCAATGTTTT
>NC_056514.1:16686569-16691278 GCF_014905685.2 Nematolebias whitei | reverse complement strand
GTAGTGTGCATATATGAGTTGACCAGAACATTATTATTTACAGAGAATTCTATGATTATTTCTAATTATTTCTAAATGCTAGCACTACTGGGCTCAATTCTTGCAATAATTTTATATTACTTCTGCCCAAATATACAATTTGTGTCTGTGTGATGTAAAATTGATAAGATAAATGAGTAAATTACAGCAGTATTGTAAACTACTTTGAAATTTGAAGACTGGAGTTGTTTTATTATATCTTCAGCAGCGGCTTCATCTTGGACAAGTGGTGGTTAGCACGTCCACATGGTCCGAGCGCTACAGGTTCCACATTAGACTGCTGCAGAGTTACAACAAGTCTTCACACTTCATGGTGTTATGGCATCGTGGTCAAATCCCTGCTTTGACCTAAAGCTGAACATCACAGCTGTGAGCGATCACAAACCACCACACGGTTCAGGGTGGAAGGAAAGTCAGTGGTGGTGGTGGGGTTGCAAAAGTAACGTTTGCCTGAAACCAGTAGCAATGTTTGAAATGGAAGCTGTTTTCAAATGGCAGCCATCCATGCACGTCCGTCTTTGCTGCACTTGGACCAGCTGTTAGCTCAATATTCCTGAACGGCTCCATTCAAAGAGATATTTGAACCAGTAACACATTTATTAGCTTTTCCACAGAACTTCGCTTCAAAATGGCTAAAATATCCCTTTAATGCACATAAAGTTGGACAATAATTATCAGAAACATCTGAAGCTTTAACATTTTTTGTGTCCAGTTTAAATAATCTGTGTTAGCTGAAGATTCAGATCAGATTTATGAACTGAACCGTCTGTAAATATCAAGCATCCACCGTATTTTTGTGTTTGTGCTGCTAAATAAGAAACATCTGAGATTCTTCTGAAGGGAGACAGCTGCTGACAATGTGGGGTGACAGGACGAACATTAAAATGATGTTATGTCTGTGAGACAGCAGATGATGTGAGAGGATGAGGAACAGAGAAAGGGTTGAGATGTTCTGCTGGCAGGAGAAGACAGCTGGTGTCACTTCCTTTAGGAGCAGAGAACTCCTGCACGTGGGAAAGTCTGGAGGATCATGGACTCATCCTGCAGTTTGCTGCACCTCAGCTCTGTGTGAAGTGATGGAGCAGGAGCTCGGCTCCAGCCTCACCGTGGACCGCAGGCTCAGTGGGACACTTTTAATGACAGCAGAGGTGGAACATCTGATCAAGGATCAGTTCCCGAACAGCTGCTATGTGGATCAAATCTGGAACCAAAACAGAATTTGTTCCAGATCTGTCACTTTGCTCTACTTCATGTTTGTTTGGGGACATGAACTCGTTCCAACTATCTAAAAACAGATTAATTAACGTTTCAGCTTTAATCCGAGGGATTATTTTATTTTCTAGGTGCCCAAACTGCAGGTGATTCTGACTTAATTACGGATCTTAAAGCCAACCTGACTAGGATCAAATCTTTCGGAGCACACGAGCCAAAATCCACGCAGGAATGCAGATTAGGATTATTTTGAAAAAAAGCGCAACATTCCCCTAATTTCTCACCAGTCCAGCCACTTACATTCAGAGAGACAGCGTCCTCCTCATTCTGTGTCCAGGTTGTCCCGCAGTAGAGGGGGTCCCCCCGGTCCCAGGCGGCTCCGACCCGCTGGAAGCCGCATCCCGCCGTCTCCTCTCATCCACCTGCTCGCTGTTACGCACGGCGCGGAGCGCTCAGCAGCGCCTCTCTCCACGTCCCTCAGCTCATGTTCTCCATCCTGGAGCTGGACATGCAGGACTCCGACAGACCGCGGCCCCAACAAGGAGTCACCAAAAAAAACACCACGCGTGCGCTGAGGGTGCGCGCGGCTGCCGGCGACAATCTGCGCTCCGAGATCTGGGCGCGCGGCTGCGTCAGGGAGGGATGGAGGAGGAGGGGGGGGGGGGGGGGGGTCAGGGGGGTCTGGGCCGGATTGATGCACACACTGAACGCGTCAGCGCGTGGTGAAAATTCATTTTCTGATGTGAGTCACGAGTCGTTCTCTCTCCCAGTTTTCTTGATTTAAAATCGAACTGGACTGGTTTTAAAATGATTTTCAGTCAAATGTTATTAATTAAAACTCAAAAACAAACTACAAAACCATCTGAGAAGTTTAAAATTTATGTTTATAAAAAAAAAGTGAGACTCTGGATCTGAGGGGCTCTACAAGACATTTGTGTTTTTTTGGTTAAATGACTTTTTCATCTGATGTTTTGTTACCCGCTTCGAATGTTATCATCCATTAAATGGTCGTTATTAGTTGTTATCATCTCCATATGCAGCGGTCAGACTGTCCCTCCTGTACCTCCTAGTGGGCTTAAAGGTACGTTGCCAGCTTTGTTAGTGCTCATAATAGCTTCACGTGGTTAGGTTTACAGTAAAGGGTCTTGGTTAGGTTTAGGCACAAGGGTAAGGAGGTTCAGTTTAGGGTTGGTCCTCTGGGTCAGGTGTAAGGTTAGGTTTAGGAAAATGGTTACATAAGCTGGAAAAAAAAAACACACTTCCTGGTTTACCCCGTGAGACGCTGCCTATTATCAACGATAATAACGATAATAACGTACCTTTAAACCTACTAGGAGGTAGGTGGGACAGTGTCACTGCTACATATGGGGATGATAACAACTAACGGCCATTTAATGGACTGATAACATCCGAAGCCGCTCGTTTAGTGATTTCGGGTGTTTTTTCATTCTTCCAGTCCCCCCCCAGCTCAGTCCTCTTCTCCTCACTGCACACCTGCACCGTGTTCTCCACATCCAGCTGCAGCCACTCTGCTCATTATCCCCGGTGCACTTGCTCTCTCCATGTGCTCCTCATCTGACAGGCTGGTGGTCCTCTGAGCTCTCCCTGGGATGTCCTGGAGTATTTTTAGAGCTCCTTGTGCCTGCATGGGTCCAATCATGACATTTGACCCTTGTCTTTGCTTTATGGCTGACGCCACGGTTGATATACGACTTAAAAAGCAATGGAGATGAAAATGAGCACGATTTGAAACAGAAGGACATACCTGCAGTTCAAGGGCCTAAATATTCCTCGGTCTCTGCAGCTCTTGAAGAAAAGAAGAAGACAAATCGAGCCCAGGATGTTGCAAAGAATGATGCTTCAACTCTGCGTCCACTGAAATGGTCCCAAGTGCCATCCAGGGCCTTCACGTGCACACCACGATGACACGAGCTGCCAGCCGACAGTGATGGCCCTCAGACTAGAAATCAGATCCTAAAAGCTCTTCTGTCTTTATATGAAGGAGGTGCTCTCAAGCAGCAGATGCTGGAGCTTCAGGCTCTCAGCGGAGAACTCCGTGGGAAAATGTCCGGCTCTTATCTCAACTCAGCAACCCAAAAGTGGCGCTATTATTACCGCCAGCTGTTGTCCTATCAAAGATTAATGTGTGTCCAGACTGATGGGAGGACCGAGGATACTCCGAGAGGGAAACATGATGAAGACGAGACAAACGGACGTTTAACGACTTGTCTGTAAAGGTAACATTTTGAAACAAGGGTTCTGTGTGACAAAGAACTGATGGAACCCGTGATGCCTGATGCATTTCATGCCAGAGTTTTACACATAAATGTTGGAGTTATTTCTGCTTTAGTTCATATTTATAAATAACTTTCTGCACAGTGTCGAGCCGCTGGGAGATCTTACAGGATATTTTGATGTATATAGAGGAGACTATTGAAGATTATTATCTACTATCACAGCACATTTTAGCTAAATATTTGTACATTTAAATAGCTTAGCTATTTTGTGTTGGCTAAAGTTGATTAGCTGTGGTGGCCATCTTGAATTTGGTTGACTCCAATTGTTAATATAATGCAGATGTACATCCATTTCTGACTTGCCCTCGACGAAGACTGATGCTTTTCTTCCCTCTCCTGACTTCCTCCTGCGTTTGCTCTTTGTCCAGTGTATCAGAGCCTCTCCTTACACATCTTCCGAATTGTAAATTATTATGGATCTGGTCAGCTGGTCTCTCAATACAACTGGCATAATTTCTCAACTAGAAGACAGGGTGCAGGAGAACCCTCATGTCCTTAAGGGACACACGCAGCTGGATATGTCATGGATTCCTGGGGTGTGTGGAAGATGATGGGCCTGACTGAATTGTCCATTGAGGACGTAGAAGACCTATACATAATTGGATTTAATTGACCTTGGACCTTGTTTATCTGAATCTGGCCTCCCCACTGGCCTTGGATAGGCCAGCTTATCTCAAATTACTACTAGTGGATACGTAAATTAAGAAGCTCTGCTACTGACCCCCCCCCCCCCCCCAAAGAACATTTGTGGACCCCAATCAGAGTGGACTGGCTGAGAGACACTGTAAAATCTTTATCAGGACTATGGAAACTATCTGGAAGTGTTCATGGACAATCTCACCATTTTATCATTCCTCCCTCCCCCCCCCTGCAAAATGTATTTTGTCTATCTATGTTGCTTTTGCTGAGGTAGATTTTTTTTGCTAGCTTACACTTCTGTCTACCCTTTTTATGCATCAATCCATCCATCATCATCATCATCCATCCACACATCATTGCATCCATCCATACATTATATTCATCCCATCAATCAATCCATCCATCCACCTTTCCATCTATATATCACAAATCCATCTACCATCCATCCATCTATCCATCTACCATCCATCCATCTATCCATCCATCATCCCTTCATTCATCATCCATACATCCTATTCATCC
>NC_056514.1:16675841-16686408 GCF_014905685.2 Nematolebias whitei | reverse complement strand
CCATCCATCCATCCATCCATCCATCCATCCATCCATCCATCCATCCATCCATCCATCCATCCATCCACCCATCCAGGCAGAGGACACGCTGGACAGGCCATACAATACAGTATTTTGCTAAAAGCACAGACAAGTGAACACACACACAGACACAACATGACATAACTGCCATATTTTAAGGGTTCCTCAGTGACAGCAATTAAATGTTATTTAACAAAACCTAATGGTACAGGCGTCCATGAGGAATCACACATTTGTAGGTGGAGAGGACAAAGGGTGATAAGAGTTTGAAGGGATCTTGGGAGGTTTACATTTTCTGATAACACTTTTTTTCTGAGGTGTTTGTTTCTTAAGTGTAGGCTCGGGGGAAGGAGTGGGTACCAGGTGTTTGTTAAAGATACAGCAATGTGCAGGATGGTGGAGAGCGGACTAGGTGAGTCTTTAGAGTTGAGCTGACTTCTTTTTTAAACCCAAGAGGAACCCAAGAAGAAAGCATTTTCCATCAGAGAGTCCACAGTTAATTGCTGAGGGCGATGACCACACACAAGTGAACCCTGAGGCTGACAATCAACACAAGATGTTCAGCAGTCCAGCAATGTGTAACGTCTCAACTCAGCCTTCAGCTGGTGGAAACTGAACTCCATTCATCCATTTTCTTTTACCAGCTTTTCCATTTAGGGTCACAAGGGTTCTGATGCCTATCTCCAAGACTTCCGTGAGAGTCAAGTACACCCTGGAAATGTTCCAAGTCCATTAATTTAAGTCAATTTAGAGTTATAATTAAACCTTAAATGCATGTTTTTGTTCAGTGGGAGATAACCAGAAAACAAAAACCTGCATACACAAAGAACATGCAAAGTTCACACAGGAATGCTGCAGGCCGGGAGGTGATCCTGAGACCTTCTTGAGGTGATGCGAGAGCTCTAGCCACTTCACTACTGTGTTGCCCTGAAACTGTGTCCAATAAGTTCTCAGCAGAGGAGCAGCAGTATCATCCACTGAGCACCAGGACTGCATGATATCTTTAACTGAGGGTAAGGAGGGGTGGGAGGAAACGACTCCCTCAAGTCTTGATGAAACTGATAAGCTAACGGCTACTGTGAACACAGTCTAAACCAAGGTGGACTGGTATCATTTACAAACAGATTTGTGTAATACAAATAATCAAAGCCGTTGATGCAAACATTTCCATCATAAATCTTTAAATCACTGTTAACTTTACGTCAAACAGTTATTTACTTAATCCACTCACATGCACACATTAAAATGTGCCACTTTGCTGAAATCTTTATAGAATACATTGTGACTCGTGCCAAATCCTGCAAGTTGCTCCTTTACTGGAACATTTTGAGTCTGGATTTTATCTCCAACCTAACAAATGGCTTCGTTCATTTTTCAAATGCATCGTTCGACTGCAATGCAGAAAGACCTCTCTTTCTGTGAAATTGTCATTTATTCAACCTTTCTTTATACAGGTTAGTCACATTGAGCCTCAAGGACTCATTTACAAGAGAGACCTGTTTTAACAAAGAATGATGACAACAATAGACAATCATTAAACAAGCCTATCAATTGAAAAATAAATGGAAGAAACATAATGAAACAAAAATAGCTTTATTATAAAGCAATGTAAAATACTAAAAACAGGAACATGTCTGCATTGGTTTTTGCCATGAATTTAGCAGTTGTTTGAAGCCATTTAAGTCTGTGGGATTCCTGGGTTTTTTGCCTGTCACTCACTCTTCCTTCCACAGCCAATTAAACTCAACTCACTCCACCTGCTGCTGCTCTGAGGAGGACTGCCTGATGGGGTATTTAAACACCTGCCAGACACCTCTTCAGTGCTGGGACATCTTCTACCAGATGGTAACTCGTGTGCAGCCGACTAACTTTTGTTACAGCTGGTTCTCATCAACCGTGACTCCTCCAGGACCTTCCACGGCCTGCCTCTTCAGATCCTCCCTAGGATCTCATCGCTCCACTGGACTCCACCTGTGGATCAACGGTGTCTCTTCAACATTCACCATTAAGCATTCTCAACTGGGTCAACCTGCTCCTCTCTCCACCACAAAATACCTCAGGACTGGATCTCCTACAAAAACCCAGGACCTCTCCTCTTCTCGGACTCCACCTACAACACAAACAGTAAGGAGTCATTTCTCTATATTCAAGAATTAAAACATTCAAAGAGACCACCAGAACCCATACTCGCCTATTCCTCTTCTCCCTTACAGCTGCAACGACACAATCACCTGTAAATAAAAGTTCACTTACCTTTTGTAGTTTTGGCTCTGTCTATTTTGAATCGGTCTGCTCACGTGGGGGTCGATGTTGATAAAAACCTGATAAAGTCAAGGTCGAGAGCTTCAGATCTTTTTGCAAGATGTTCCAGGAAACAGGAGCGGCGTAGGAGAAGGCTCTTTTGCCTAGTTCAGTCCGCAATGAGGGAACACTGCAGGTAATTTCCTGAGAGTGCACGCTGTAGCTGCATTCATGCAGAAATATATGAAGGCAACAGACCAAGAAGTGATTTAAAGATGAAAATGTACCAGTGAGAGAGTGTGTGAAGTTAATGATGACCAGTTAACCAGTGAATACAGGGTGCAGTGGTGGGTACAGTATTTACGGCCAGTTATGAATCTTAGCAGCGCACCATGATAGGCAGCGTCCAACAACTGCAGGGTGCTTGTAGGAGCGTTCATGTAAATAATGTCACCGTAGTCAGTGGAGATAAGGAAAGTCACAGTTACAAGGTGTTTCCTAGCATTTGGAGTTAGATAGGATCTATTTTCTGAAAAAGAAAAACAGTTTAACTTTCAATTTCTTTACCAAGTTTTCAACATGGGGCTTAAAAGAGAGATCTGAATCTACCACAATACCCTAGTATTTGTAAGAATCGACAAACTCTATAGGAACACCATTTGAAGATACAATAGAAGGAAAGACTGCTGGGACCAACTTCCTGTTTGAGAACAACATCCCTTTGGTTTTATCTGCATTTAGCACAAGTTTGAGACAGAACAAATCTGACTGGATGATATACCTGTAAAATCCAGACTATATAAACTGGAAAACCTTAGCAACTGTTTTAGCTTGACAATAAACAACTGTGTCATCAGCATAGAAATGTAAGGATGTATCAGGGATTATCTGATTTACATTATTTATGTAGCTTGTGAAGAGGGTGGGTCCATCTGAATCTTGTAGTATACCATTGTTAACAGTTAGATACAGTAGCTGGAAGACGTACCATTATGTTGAACACATTACTTCCAATCTGAGGGATAGTTAGAGAACCAACCAATGGTGTGATCTGAGAAACCAATTTCTGAGAGCTTATGACACAAGATGTTATGATCCACAGTGTCAAAAGCTTTAAATAGGTCTCAGTAAAGTGCAGCACAATAATCCTTAGCATCCAGTGCTTCAACAACATCATTAAAAACCTTCAGCGAAGCAAACATTGTGTTATGTTGTTTCCCGAAACCAGATTGATGGAGAGATAAGATGTTAAAATAATCCAAATAAATTTTGATTTGAGAGTTTATCAGTTTTTCTAGAACCTTAGCTAAAATACAGAGTTTAGAGATTGGTCAATAATTCTTCATTATGGTGGGGTCACCTCCCTTCATTAAATGTAGAACAAAAGCTATTTTCCAAGTGTTTGTAATGGTGTTTTGGCTTTTGAACAGGTTAAAAATGTGAGAAACCAGTTCTGCGATGATGTGAGCAGCCAGCCTTAAGAAATATGGTGGATGGTCATCAGGATGTTCTGTTGATCTTCGACAGAATGTTTAAGTTTATCTAAGAGTTAGAGTAAAAATGGATCTGTGATGGAGTTTGTCTTCTGAGAGACAGTCTGTATTAGATTTGCTCAAGGAAGCAGAGTTTTAGAACAATCCTGCCCTAGACATTGTTGCTTCTCAGATGGTGCTATGCAGTCTCAGAGCTGCTTGGTAGGGTGTGGTTCAAACATTTCTGATTAGTAACTTTTGACATGCATTGATGTGTTTAGAATTGTTAAGAAAGTTAATTTGATTTTGCTAATTGTTCAAGGTAAACTGTTTATTTATTGGCTTATTGAAAATATAGTGTAATAGATCTTTTTAGCCTGTATTTTTGATATTATGAAATAATGGTAGTTGTTCATAGCAAATTTCACTAATTTTCTGTGGAAAAGAAGACTCTTACGAAGTCCAACATTTTTCAGTCAGGTCATCTGGACAGTTTATTTATTTATTTATTTGTGTTGAAACATTTCGCCTTCGGTTCGGAAGGCTTCATCAGTCAAGGAAACACACAACAAAACTGATTCTTCCCCCAACAGTTTACTCCAAAGTGGAACAAATCAGTTCTGCTTGTGATTAGATGGTCTCTTTGGTACGCCCCCTCTTCCATTGCCGGCCTTCTTCCTTGTTGACAGTCTTGTCAAACTGGTTGAAAACAACAAAGTCCATGCTCCATAATCCAGGTATACAATCCAACATTTTTCAGTCAGGTCATCTGGACAGTTTCTTTTTCAGCACACAAAATAAAAAAAGAAACTGTCCAGATGACCTGACTGAAAAATGTTGGATTGTATACCTGGATTAGGAGCATGGACTTTGTTGTTACTCTTATGAAGTGCTTAACAGATTTTAAGATAGCCATAAAATATTGGAAGTTTAATACTGTTGATGAAAATTGATTTATTCAGGTTAATGGTGTTCCAGTCATTAATACATTAGCTTATTTATACAACAAACAGAAATATTTTCAACACTATTCCAGATCTGATTCTGTGTTTTGTATAATTTAAGTTTTTTTTAAATCTGGAAAGTGGCTGAGAAATAAAGATTGGAAAAAATGTAAATTCCTGTGAGAAAATGAACAATTATTTGGTCTTTGAGTGAAATTCAGCTGAAGCAACTATATGTGAATGTCAATCCCTTTCAAGTGGGGAAGCACAGTTAAATAACTTAACAGTAGTCCTTGTAAATAATAAATTTTGGCCCATCGCATGTTCATCAAACAACAATTTTCTCCTGGATAACTGAACTTCTCATTCGAGATACAAGCTATGAACAGAATTTGTGACAACGGGCAGCCCCGGCAGAGACCAACTCCCACCTTGAAGGGATCTGATGACTACTGGCAATGTGAACCAAACTCTTGCACTGCTTGTATAGGGACCTAACAGCCTGTAATAAATGGGCCCCAATCCCATTTTCATGGAACACCCCCACAGTGTACCTAGAGAAACACGGTCGAAAGCCTTCTCCAAGCTCACAAAACACATATAGACTTGTTGGGCAAACTCCCGTGACCCCTCGAGGACCCTAGTGAGGGTAAAGCATTTATCCAATCTTCCACGGCCAGGATGGAACCCGCATTGTTCTTCCTGGATCTGAGGTTAGACCAATGATCGAACCAGCTTCTCCTATACCCCTGATTAAACCTTTCAGGGAGGCTAAGGAGAGTGATGCCCATATAATTGGAGCACACTCTTTCATCCCCTTTTTTGAAGAGGAGAACCACCACTCCACTCAGCCAATCCAGTGGCACTGCCCCCAATGTCCACACAATGTTGCAAAGGTGTGTCATCCATGACAGCTCCACAACATCCAGAGCCTTAAGGAAATCAAGGTGAATCTCATCCAGCCCCGGAGCCCTGCTGCCATGGAGATTTTTAACTATCTTGGCGACCTGAGCCATGATTATGGACAGACCAACCCTGAAGTCCCAGACTCAGCTTCCTCCATGGTGGGATTGATAAGATCCAAGAAGTATTCTCTCCACCTCCGCTTTACCCCACCTTCACTGAAAACAGTGTTAGTAAAGCACTGTTTCCCCCTCCTCAGCTGCCTGATGGTAACACAGAATCTCCTTGGAGCCAACCAAGAGTCTTTATCCAAGGCCTCATTGAACTGCTCCCACATCCGAGCTTTTGCCTCAGCAGCAACCAAGGCTGTGGACCACTTGGCCTTCTAGTACTCCTCAGTTGCTTCCAAAGTCCCACCAGCCAACAAGGCACGATAGGACTCCTTCAGCTTGACAGCTTCCCTAACCCAAGTTGTCCAATACCAAGTTAGAGGATGACCTCCGCGAGAAGCACCGACAACCTTGCGGCCATAGCTCAAGGCAGCTACCTCAACAAATGACACACAGAACTTGGCCCATTCAGACTCGATGTCCCTCACCTCAGTTGGGATGTGGTTTAAGCTCTCCCGAAAGTGTAAGTTGAAGATCTTTCTGACGGGTTCTTCTGCCAGACATTTGCAGCAAAACTTCATTACATGTTTGGATCTACTGGGTCTGTCCTTCATCTTCTCCCGCCATCTGATCCAACTCACTACCAGGTGGTGATCAGCTGATAGCTCAGCTCCTCTCTTCACCCGAGTGTCCAAAACAAACGGCCGCAAATAAATGACATGACTACAACGTCAATCGTTGATTCATGACCTAGGGTGTCCTGGTGCCAAGTGCACTTATTAATTATAACAGAATTATAGCCAAACCAAACTTATTAGCATAAGAGAAGGTTTGGCTTCAAAAACAGCAGCGATGGACAACAATCTGAGATCTACACTCGACAGACTGCAGCTTCTATGGACATCAGCGTGGAGAGAGCAGTACACTAATAGGAAGAAGAAGTGCTGGGCACAAGTGACAAAGAGAGGTAGATGGGCCAGAGTGTTAGCGAGACTGAAGGCTAATGCTAACAGACCGCCGATTCCAACCGTGTTCATAGCCAATGTCTGCTCTTTTGAAAACAAGATGGACTTTTTGCAAATAAGAATGAGGATTTTAGAGGAGATGAGGAACTGTGCGGTACTTTATCTCACAGAAACTGGGCTTAATGACAACATGCCGGACTTAGCATTCCAGCTGGACAACAGACTTTTTTTCGGGCAGACTGCTGCAACCATCAAGGAAGGCGCGAGGAGACATATTATGCATCTCCATAAATAAAGGTTGGTCCACAAACTGTGTTTGGATAAACAGTTCCTGCTTGAGGCTTTAAAAGAACTGACTGTGAAATGTCAACCACATTATTTACCTCGTGAGTTTATGGCAGTGTTTATTATTGGGGTCTATATAGCTCTGGATGCTAATGCTAAAGATGCTCTGCAAAAGCTACATGATAACATCAGCTCGCTTAAAAACAAACATCTGGAGGCTTTTGATGTGGTGGCTGGTGATTTTAATCACGTAAAACTGAAAGACACTTCCAAGATTTTATCATCATGTCACAATACCAACACGAGGAAATAACATACTAGACCATGTTTATACCAACATACGAGACCCATATAAAGCCGTACCCCACCCCCATCTTGACCGCATCTCCATATTTCTGGCCCCTGCCTACCTTCGCCGACTGCGACATTCCAGACCAACAAAGAAGATCATCACTCTGTGGCTCAGTGACATTAATTCTACAGTTATACTGCATGACTGTTTTGCATGCACAGACTGGCAGATCTTCAGGAAGGCTGCTGTAAATGAAGGAGTACTGGATCTGGAGGAATAGACATCTGCTGTCCTTGGATATATCAGCAAGTGTGTTGAAGATGTCAACACCACCAGGACTGTGATGTGCTACCCAAAACAGAAACCCTGAATAAACACAGAAGTCTCTATCCTGCTGAAAGCCAGACATACTGTCTTCAGGTCTGGTGACACACAGGGACTAGAGAGGGCAAGGAAAGAGCTGGCTTCTGGTATTAAGAGGGCCAAAACCACATATGCACAGAAGATCCAAGAACATTTCTCACAGGACCCACGACGCATGTGGAGGGGCATTAAGTGCATAACAGACTATAAAAGCAGGGGTGCACAATGCTAGGGACCCATCATTGTCTGATGCTCTTAACAGGTTATATGCCCGCTTTTAAGACCCAAATAGACCACCCAGCACCAGACTCACCTCACCATTTGAAGAGGAGTTCCTCAGCGTGACTTCAGCAGAAATAAGGAGGACCTTCAGGAGGATTAATCCCTACAAAGAAACACTATAGAATTGCCCTCCAATAAATATATAAATCAATAAATAAAGATAAAAAAAAAATATTTAAAAAACTACTTAAAAATATAAGAAAGAAAAAACGCTCCCATATTAGGGTGTGTACTACAGTATATACCAAAACTTTAATCCGTTCAGAGTGTTAACACTGTCCAATTGCCCTCCAGTACTAATAAAAAGTACATACCGCCATTAAAGGACCTACAACCAAATATTGAGTCAAACACAAGCTTGAAAAAGATGCTGGTTGAGGGAGACCAATCCTATGGTTTCTTCCGCTCCTCGCCACGTATTCCATCGCTTTAAAGGAGTCGACAAACAACTTCTCCGTCCCTCCATTCATGATACGAAGCCGTGCAGGAAAAAGAAGTCTATACCAGACACCTGGTTGGTTCCGCAGGAGTCACCTCACCTCTGTGAATGTCGCTCGTACCCTTGCCATGCCCGAGGTGTAATCAGATGCGATGAATATGGATGATTCTTGGAAGTGGATCGGGCCACTGCTGCGTGCTCGTTGTAATACTGTATCTCCACACAATTTTGATGATAATGCAGCCTGGCCACGATAACTCTCGATTTATCATCCAAGCCTCTCCTGCCCGGTGTCCAGTACACGTGATCAATCAGCAGCGACTTGCCCAGCTGCAGCGCCTTATTAGCATTTTGGCTATCGCTGTAGGGGTGCACAAACTCCAATAATCCTAATATCATTACGATTCATTTTTCCCTCCACGGATTCAAGCTGTTTTCTCAACCTGATTTACTGTTTTATAACACTACTTCAAGACATCACTGCTTTAGATTTCTTTTAGCTTAGAGGCCATATTACAGCTCTGTCGAGTCAATCATGTGGCAACACCAATCTCGGAGGCAGAATACAGCATGGAAGTAGTGAAGATATAACTATAAAAGGCTTTTTTTCAGTGGGGCTGACAGGAGTCTAGCAAATCACAGTTCACCAATCCGCTGCCATTTTGCGCTTCTCAATAAAAAAAAATTGATTAAAAAAAATCCTAAAATTTAAAGAGGGTGGACTTCTTTTTCCCCAACAGCAGCACCTGTAAAATGAGTTGTAAGTAACACTTAATATGAACATCTATCGTCCTCATGGCATTTGTCTCATCTAAGCCTCTTTATCAACTCTGTTGTTTGTCCTCTGCTTTATGACCTGACAACTGATATCAGTAAAATATTCTGAGTGAGGTCTCAGCCCCTAAATGCACCTGGAGGAGAGAGAAGTGAGAGCAGATAAGCCTTGCTTGCGAACCTACAAGATGTTTTCGTTCTTTGCAGGAGTGCTCTTTGGATTGCTGAAAGAGGCATTAATTTTGTTATTGTAAATTGCCTTAAGTGCACACCTTCCCCTCAAAGAAAAATAAATCACTGTTTGCAGACTGCAACTAAGCAAAAGCTAAGCAACACCAATTTTTGAGTAGTCATAGATAACTGGTAAAGTTAAGTACATGCTCACAAGTTCAACAACTTTTTCCTTATATTTGTCTTTGACTGCCTTACTGGAATCTCTGCTGAGGGAAAATAAATGCAACAAGTTGAAATATGGACGTAAAAAAAATTAAAAATAAGATGATGCTTTGATGTTTCCATCTTTTTTGGCCTGTGACTTGAGTGGGGAGCCTCAATAATCTAAGACTTCCTCCACATTCTGTGCCATTCCACTAATCAAACTCTTGATCCACCATCTTGATCCTGTTGGCTCCACTGTATAAATGATTATGGTACAACTTCCTGTCAGACACAGGAAGTAGCAGTAAGCATTAGTTAACCATGGTAGTGGAACATGGACCACAGTTATTTGAAAGTAATTTTCATTCTGTTTAGCTGATAAAACACTGTTTTTGTTTTGTTCACATTTATTTAACAACCATAAAGTTTACTAAAATAGCCGTGCTCAGTTCAGGTACCTGTTGTGTTCATGGCTACAGGAACAATCTGACCAAACTCCATCAGTGGCTACAACAACTGTGTTTTCAATACAGCTCCAAAACAAAGAATGTTTCTGTGAAAAGAGGTGTAGTTTCCATCTCCTACCTACAGATGAGGAATGAAGAAGAATGTGGATGAAAAATGTGAACTTGAAGAGACCACCCAAAACACTGTATGTGTGCTCATTTCACTTTGTTGACAAATGGTCGACAGAGGAAAACCTGCATCCTACTTTGAGGCTGGACGACAATAAACCACTGGAGAAGAGGCACTGCATCCTCTGAAGGATTGAAAACAACGATGAGAATATCAGGGATGATTTCAAGTGTATTGAGGCACAGCATTATAGTATTTGTTCATCTTCAGTCTTATGACTTTCTCTGAAATTAACCCAACCTCATTGATGGAGGACTTCAAGGCTTTGGCTGGACTCTGTCTGATTTAATGTAAATAAGACTGTGTCTCACCTCTTTTAACAAACACCACCGACCTTATTACTGTGTAGATACTGATACACCTCAGAGCTTTTCAGGTTGTTCATCTCTTCACCGTTAAAAGAACTGAGTTAATGAAGTAGCTAAATATGCTAGTACTGGTGTAAGTAGCTAAATATGCTAG
>NC_056514.1:16662910-16670841 GCF_014905685.2 Nematolebias whitei | reverse complement strand
TGGTTCAAACCCCGGTCCAGGAGCCTTTCTGGGTGGAGTTTGCATGTTCTCTCCGTGCATGCGTGGGTTTTCTCCGGGTACTCCAGTTTCCTCCCACAGACCAAAAACCTGCATGTTAGGATGATTGGTAACTCTAAATTGTCCCTAGGTGTGAGTGAGAGAGTGAATGGTTGTTTGTCTCTATGTGGCCCTGTGATGGACTTGCGACCCGTCCAGGGTGTACCCCGCCCCTCGCACAGTGATTGCTGGACATGGGCACCGGCGACACCTGTGACCTAAAATGGAATAAGCGGGTAAAGATAATGGATGGATGGATATATAACAAACTGCAGTAATAAGTTGTTATGTTTTCACAGAGTTGTGTAGATAGATATTTCTCTGTTTATGTCATTTAACCGTTTGTGGAGAGCTTATGACAAAAGAGACGATTTTTCACTTTTTTTGTACACTAACTACCGTTATCTTAAAAAAAGGCAGAAGTTTATTGGGGGGGGGGGGGATGTTTTTCATAGTTAGTATTTCATAGTAGCAGCTTTGTGCACTTCGCCCATAATTTGGACGACTGTACGTACATGTTCTCGTTGTATCTCGGTGCAATGATAAAGCTTGTTCTGATTATGATTCTGATGATGTGACGGCCGTTTCTGAGTGACATGCATTCAGAAATCTGAACAGACCTGCTGCCACAGGTCCTGAATGATTTTTTCTTCTTCTTCTGTTATTTCAGAGATGAGAAGGTAAGTCCTCTCCTTCTCCTCTGGCTAAATTTTCTCCAAAGTGATCTGCTATCGCAGATTTCCAGTTCTTCCTCCTGTCTTTTTGTCAATGCCACTGTCTTCAAACTATACAACACAGCTGGTCTCACCACTGTCTTGTAAACTTTTTCTTTGACCATCCAGATGTACACCGAGCACTACTGTTTGCTAACACTTGTCACGATAAAAACGGCTACAAGTTGTGGGATTAGCTTACTTACCGCCTTTGTTTGACGTCGGATGACCGTAAACTTCAGTGATAAATTTGCAATGCCAAATATTATTCCTCGGTATGCGATGAATTATGCAGTATAAAGATTGGAAAAGTTCCAGAAGACAAAGTTGTTTGTAGGTACTTGGCTTCTTTGGACGTCAGCTCCGAAATTCCAGAAGACGCTGATTGGCTGGAATGAAAGTGTGCCTGTGATTTCATTGGTTGAATTTTTTACCTTTTGTAAACTTCTGTTGTCACTACACAAATCATGTGACACAGGTCTGTTTGACCGGGAGGGGGTGGGGGGTTTCCTTCCCTCCACTCTGCACGGAAACAAACAGATTGTAGAGACCGCTGTGCTCGGGCTGACTGTTTGTTATAAAGCGGGAGATAACTAGATATTTTGTTTGGGCATTTGCATAGTTGTCCTAACTGCACAGCATAGATATTCTTGTGCGCAGAGAATGTGCGATCCGTCCACGATTGCAGAGGTGCGCATCTTAGAGGGAACATTGGTAACCTGTGTAAACATCTGGGACCAGCTGACGGGCTGGGTCATAAAGTGGGTGGCCAATGGCCCACTGGCCCCACTGTTCCGGCGCCACTGATCCTGGGTGTCTGTCCATCAGCCTGTTCTGTCCTGACCACGTGTGATGTAGCTGTCTAACACCAAGACGGAGAACTCTTTTAACATTAATGAAATCCCTCCCCGCCACACTTAAAAACATTAAACACCTGTAAAAAATTACTCAACGGACTGAAAGCCGACTGAAAGTTATCCCATCCCGAGCCAGCGGCATCATTTCGTGTGAGGCGGTGCTGGGGTTGCTGCTGTCAGGGCAGATTTGAAGAAACCAACTCAGTGAGGCAGAAATCCACAGAAAGAACCCTTCAATGTTCTTTGACTTCGGGTTCTTGAATTTGTTTTGTTTGTCAACACAATCCGGCTGATTTGCATCACCTTGGCACTCGCCCTCGGCACTAGTTGCATCACGTGAAATCCGTGATCTGTCCTGTCGCAGGGAGTCGAGATAGTAAAATCATGGCACACAAAATGCCCAGTTTCTCCCAGGCAGAGTTCTGCAATGAGCACGGTGTCAAGCTTCTGCTGTTCAGGAAGTCCCTGATTCAATCAGTCACTCGGGAAATGTGTTTGTGTGTCTCGTCTGCCGGGAGTCATGAGAGGTTTGTGAATTTGGCTGAGGGAGACGAGCGAAAATGATAACTCGTGACAAAACAACAGGCGAGAGCTGGAGGAGGACGTGGAGAAGTATGTGCTTAGACACGAGCATCCTTTTATTTCTTACAGAAACACCGAACCAAGACAAAAATAAAACAAGGACCAAGAAGCAAAAGCTGCGGTCCTCCATTGTCTTGAAATGTTAGACAGCTGGAAGTTTTCAAAAGTGTGCCGTCTGAACGTTGAGCAAAGAATAAGAGATTCAGGAGAAGACAGGTGGATTGTATAATCTGTGTCGACTCATGGAGGGGAGTGGGAGAGAAGGAGCGTCTGATCTCAGCGTTTCATCTTCACGCCTTATCATCAACGGACTTCAAACCAGTGAATCGTGTTGACTCGGCTGTGTGTGAGTTTAAGGCCAAGTCAGCCATTGTTGACTTATCAAAGTTCAAAGCTGCATAAACGTGCGCTCGCCTGGTGCCGAGTGAAAACAAAACTATATCATGAAGCAATTCACTGACATGAACAAACATGAAGCTAATTCATGAAAAGTCCAGCTCTTGTTGACATTTGAAATTCTGTTTTCAAGCCCTTGGTTGGTGGCATTGGTGTCAGAAGCATTTGTAATGTGGGGGACACTCTAGTGGGGGTCTGGGTGTCCTCCGCGAGAAATTTTTTAATAAAGTAGATGCCATTTCCTGCATTCTTGTGTATTTTACTGGTTAAACATCTACGTTTACCTCAGTATTGATAGACTTGATTCAATAACTATTTTAGAGAGCACGGCACAAAATGTTTCATTTTTAGTTTATTGATTACAATAATGTGATGGAAGTTTTTGTGCTGCTTTTATCAAGCGTGGAGTGAAAATATTTGTGCGTTTGAGGAAGAAATGTCAATTTTTGACCATTAAAGGACATTTATTAAGGTTCCGCTGACTGCATGAGCATGAATCTTATAAATGTACTCCCTGTGAGTGAGACCAAATGATTTTAATAGAGAAATCCTGTTTCACTGTTAAATTGAGCCTTAACCAATTTTTGGCAATAAAAATTGCATATCTAAGGTAAATTGTACTGTGGAAATGTCTTCCGATGCAATATATTTTAATATAAATTTATATAATAGCACAAGATTTAAAATAATATATGTAATGTTTTCAGTGATAAACTTCAAAAGTCCATTTAATCACTTTTTTTGGGTTTGACACGTTCTATTTATGACTGTTTTGATCACTAAAAGTACTTGTACAATAAAAACAGCAGGACGTGTAATGATTCAAGCAAACTAGACAAACATGATCAACAGACTCGATGCAAACAGTGCAATTTATTTTCACATTTGACCATGACTTGAGTTTTGTTCATCACGTCAGTAGAACAGACACTCGCAGAGAGAACATCGTGAGTTTTGGGGAGAAAAAAAAGGTAAATGGAGACACACCTTTGCTCTAATCTGGAGTAAACAAATAACCATCTTTACATGTTAATCTTATGAAATTTCAAAGAACTGAAACAGCGACTCCTCCCGTGAAAACACAAATAGGCTGTGCGCGCTCTCGCTGTGCTTGAACACTTTAAGGCACAACACCAGCACTAACATAGCACTCCCCTCAGGGCTGTGTGGTCACTGTAATGACACTTTAATTGATGATATGTGACTTATATGTGCTGTTGATTATCCATGCTGCTGATCTCTTGCCTTTAAGCTGTTGTATTCATTACCCATCTGCTCACAACAGACTCATGTTCAGGCTGCTGTTTAATATACTGTATTATTTTACATTATTATTGTATAGTGTATATCTTAGATCTTATGCACTGTTTCTTTTTATACTTTATATTTTTACTATTTTTGGGTGTAACCGAGTGACCCTGAGTACATAGTTTTGTTCCATCTCATGTACCACATGTGATGTGAATGACAATAACCTAAGCTAGCGGCACGCAATATAGATGCTCTAGCTAAGATGCTACAGACATAGTGCTCCGCTTCTCTCACACATCATAACTTGTTCACGAAGAAATAGAAATAGTGTTGGGTGAACTAATATTTCATGGTAAATGTGGTGGTGGTGCGGGGTCCAAATTAATATTTTTTAGGACATGTAATCTGACGCTCTGCACCCCCACTCCCATCGAGGAATTTCAACTGATAACCAGATGAAACCAGCTGAATAAACATTGTGTCATCAGTTCAGAATTCTTAGATTCTCATAGGCGTTGTCCTTGGCCATTCCTCAACATCCCTCGAGAATGTTTACAGATCTCACCGGAGGGAACTGGGTGATTATTCGATCCTTATCAGAACTCTTACAGCACCCTAGAGAGTGTCCTTGGACAGGCTCACCGCTCTTGTCATCCCCCCCCCCCCCCCGCGGAATGTCTACGTCACTATGTGCTTGTTTGCGTGAGGTGTTTTTTTTAAATATTACTCTTTCTTCTCAGCCAAGAAGAAAGAGTTTGATAGTTTGCCTCCAATTCCTACATGTATCCAGTTTCACTACTTTTTGTCTGTCTAAACCAGGGGTGGGCAATTATTTTTTCCATGGGGCCACATGAGAAACAACAAATATTGTGGAGGGCTGGCACAAATGACATTTTCATTCAACCTTTATTTAGACAGGTAAATCCCATTGAGCCTCGAGGACTCATTTACAAGAGAGACCTGATTTCAACTTAACTCAATACTGCATAATATTAACAGTATTTCATTATTAAAAGCAGTAGATAGCACTGTTTTAACAAGCTGGTAAGAGTATTTGTTATGATTAAGCAACAAAAAAACGAGGTTTCCTTACAAAAAATGTCATTTATTCAATTAAATTTCCCAGTACAATGGTAAACTGTTAACATTTTTACCATTTGTGACGTTATATTAATGATCATTTTCAGTCACAATCACCCCAAAACTCATTTTGAGTTTTATATACTGCTGGAAAAAGTTCTTAGCTTTCTAAATATATCACAATATTGTCTTTGTACTCCAAATATTATGAAACCTCATATAATAGTGATCGTCACTGAACTGTGATTTCGAGTCCCGGTTCTTTACGTGCCTACATTTGTAGTCTAAACGTCTCATTTGATGTTTTTCAGTTCTTTTTTCTTGTTTAGTGAGAGAAGTTTAGTCTCTGTTGGGCTTTAACAGAAATGTTAAAGTCAGGTTGAAGGTCTGAGGTGGAGATGTGAAGCAAAGCTGACATCATCAGTGAGAGAGGATCTATATCTGGATTTGGTTAACTTCATTTGTTTACATATGTATTTTGTAATTCCCCTTACGGGGGCCGGTCAGAGTCAACCAAAGGGCGCATGTGGCCCTGGGGCCGTACAATGCCCAGGTCTGGTCTAAACAGGTCTCACTTGTAAATGAGTTTTAGAGGCTCAATGTGACTTATCTGTCTAAATAAAGGTTGAATTAAAAAACAAATTAAATGTGAGGGGGACACATCCCCTTCACACATTATTGTGATGGTTATGGTTGGTTGAAGCAAACAGCAGTAAAATACTTGTCTTTGTTAAATTTATATTTCTCTAGTGCAGTGTACCCAAGAAAATACAGAAATAGCTTCAGCAGTGTGGCTTTGCAAAGCATTTATTTTTAGTTTTGAATAAATTAAACAAAACTCAACATTAGTCATCGGATTACACTCAGTAAAATGATCAAAGTATTTTTTTCACCCTGTCCCTCAACCTGTGAATGACACTTTTCACCAGTGAAAATGCTCTGGAATCAGACAATTTCTCAAAAACTATGGTTGTCAAAATATGAGACAAGTGGAGGTACTCAGAATCCCCTCAGTGATACTTAAAAATACATTTAGGTATCAGCTATGAACAAGATAAACCATAAATTAAATTATGGTGTAAAGTGAAATGTTGAATGCCAAGAAGATTAGCCATTTACACAAATGACTATCTTCTAATTTTGGATTCAAAATATCTCAAATTAATATTAACTTGTTGTGGGGCAGAAGTAGAGTCAAGTCTGCAGAATGTTGGTTTCTTCTCACCCTCAAATTATTTGTATTTTCTGGTTTTGTTGTTTAAAGAAAGGAGTCAAAGGCAGGGATGATTTCAGACTTTTTTTTTTAACTCAGCACCCATGAAAACTAAAGAAACCATCATTAGGATTTTGTAAAGAAGCTTAGTTTGCAAATCTTAGATTCACCAAAATATTCAATAAAGTTGGAATAAATGATGATGCTCTTAAATGGACCAGTAAAATTTATGATTCTTTTTGCCCAAGTCGGATCTTTGACGCCACCTGTCAATCAATCCAGTAGGTTCGTCAGCAACTGACCAATCATCGACCTTAATTTGTCCCGAAGGTAAACGCCTCTTACCTGCAGAGCTACACCCCATTTTTCCTCCGACAACATTGTTGGGGTTTTGCATTACTAACACTTTGCAGTCATCGGTTAATGGTTAAATGAAAGGTTAATGCTTAAAGCTAGTTGTGTTTTGTTTTGTGTGTTTTGTATGTAGATATATGTTGTAACTTCTGGTTGCATTGGTTTATTCTTTGTTTGTTATGATCCTTTAAAAGTCTTATTTGTGACTGAGCTCCTCGTTTACATCCACACACCCAATCTCATCTGATTTTGGAAGCTAAGCAGAGTTGGGCCTGGCTAGTACTTGGATGGGAGACCTTCTGGGAATGTAAGCATTTGCACTTCTCACAAACCACATCATGGGGTGTGTTTTTCAAGCCAAGAGCCATTACCAGTACTGGGGGCTAAGCATCACTAAAGGTCAGATCCTTGAATCACCCCTGGTCAAAGATAAGGCACAGGTTGGCACACATCACTCAAGATCCCATTTTCTTAGTTTAGTCCAGGAGTTAAAACGTAAAGTGTGTTTAATTCTGTAGGTTTATTTAACAATTATAAGGTCTTTAAATTTGTTTTTGGTGGTGTCAGGATTCCATCTCTGCTCTATGCAGATGATGTGGTCCTGTTGGCATCATCAGGCTGTGATCTTCAACTCTCACTTGAGCAGTTTGCAGCCATGTGTGAAGAGGTTGGAATGAGAATCAGCACCTCCAAATCTGAGGCCATGGTCCTCAGTCAGAAAAGGGTGGATTGTTCTCTTCGGATCGAAGATGAGGTTCTGCCTCAAATGGAGGAGTTCAAGCATCTCGAGGTTTTGTTCACAAGTGAGGGAAGAATGGAGCATGAGATTGACAGACATATTGGTGTAGCTTCTTTAGTATTGTGGACTATGCGCCAGTCCGTTGTGGTGAAGAGGGAGCCGAGCTGTAAGGCAAAGCTCTCTGTTTATCGATAGGTCTACGTTCCTCTCCCCCCTGTGGTCATAAGTTCTGGGTAGTGACAGAAAGAATGCGATCATGGATACAGGCGGTTGAAATGAGTTTTCTCTGCAGGGTAGCTGGACTCTCTCTTAGAGATAGGGTGAGAAGTTCAGTTATCAGGGAGAGACTCAGGGTAGAACCACTGCTCCTCCACATTGAGAGGAGCCAGTTGAGGTGGTTCAGGCAACTGGTAAGGATGCTTTATGGGCGCCTCCCTAGGGAGGTGCTTCGGGCATGTCTGACTGGGAGGAGACCCCGGGGAAGATCCAGGACACGCTGGAGAGACTATGACTCTCAGTTGGCCTGGGAACACATTGGAGTCCTCCCAGAAGAGCTGGAAGAGGTGGCTGTGGAAAGAGATGTTTGGACCTCCCTGCTCAAGCTGCTGCCACCAAGACCTGACTTGGGAACAAGCAGAAGATGATGGATGGATGGATGGATGGATGGATGGATGGATGGATGGATGGAT
>NC_056514.1:16653035-16662900 GCF_014905685.2 Nematolebias whitei | reverse complement strand
GATGGATGGATGGATGGATGGATGGATGGATGGATGGATGGATGGATGGATGGATGGATGGATGGATGGATGGATGGAAAAATGTATTTTCGGATTTTTGAGACACATCTTCAGTTGTGGACTTCATGTTTATCTAGACTCCTCTGGTCCTGGATGACCCTGAGGATGATCAGGCCTTGCTGTGTGTCTGTTGAAGGGTGGAGGTAGAAGCAGGTTTGTTTTTTAGGTTAGAACGACGTGTTTACATTGACTCAGTTAGACTGCTTTGTACTTCTGTGAGGATTCTGTTTTATTTTGTGTTTTGCTCTTTAGTTTTTCCTTGTTGTTTGCAGGCGAGATGAGAGAGTTCAGGTCCCACCTGTCTGGGACTGTTTGAGCTAATTTCCACCAGGGTTTAAAGGTGGAGTTGATCCAGCAGTGATCTGTTTGTCTCACTTGATGAATTTGTGGTCCTTCTGGTCTTGGTGTGTCGTTCTGCTGCCCAGCTGCTTCTGCAGCCTACTTACCTGCACTTACCTGGTCACCTGGAATCCTCTGAATCTGCAACACAAGAATTAGATTGTGTGACCCTCCATCCTCTGTTCATATTGTCCTCCATATCCTGACCCACTCGAGCATTGTGAAGCTGTTCATCCCAACAAATAAGTAAATTACCGCTTGCCAATGTGTGTACTGATACGTATACAGTAGGTTGTATTTCAATAAATAATTTTCTAAGGTGGTACTTGTCAAGAAATCTTTGAGAACCAGTGCTCTACAATGTTTTGCAATTAAGTATTTTTAAGTCTCTCATCTGATTCATGCTCAATACTCTAGGTAGAAAAATCCAACAAATTAAGTCAGATCCTCTGGAAAGGTTTTTTTTGTTTGTTGTTGAAACAATTCGTCTTTCATCCAAAAGACTTCATCAGTCCGAGGAGCCACAACAAACTCAGGTCTTATGAATAGCTGTAGGAGTTCCAGTATTTTCTCCTACAGCTCCTCCAGATGGCACCAACAGGCGCACATCTGCAGACCATTACCTTGATGAGCTGTAGGAATATAAATGGCAGTGATGACTTCTCTCTGACGCTGGTGCAACATCTGCCTACTGGTAGTTGTTTTCCATATTTGTGTTCCTAGCATTTATTGCAAATTAATTCCTTGCTCCTGCGTGTTTCAGCATACTCCCGTGCTCCTCCTATGCCCTGGACCTCCTCGTTTCTCTTGTGGATCTACTAGTGCTCTCTTCAGCTGCTCCTTGCCTTCCCCACTTGCCCACCAATTACCTGCAATCTCTCTGGGACCTCCTTGGACAACTACTAGAACTACTGGACCATCTCTATGAGAAATCCATCTTCTCCTAATGTAAGCAATAAGACATCATCAGAACTACCTGCAAAGCAACTTATCCCCACATTAACTGTCTTCTTTGCTCTCCAGGGTTCCAGTCGCTCCCACTCTGGTTGCACCATTTGATTATTTCACTTATTGTAAATAAACACTGTTAAATTTATTATTGGTCTTGAACTTGCTCTTTTCAGTCACAACTATTCTGGGTATTAGTATAACCCTCACAATACCACCTCCACATAGTGGGCCAACCAGTTCAGTCTTCAGGAATATTGAGCATGAATTAGGATATTTTGAACCACTTTGGCCATGCCTGCCTTAGAGTTGGTGGGGGAAAGGGCGAACACCAGAAACCATCTTATCATCATCAAACTGGTTGACCAACTATGTGTAGGTGCTATTTATAAGACTGACTTTGTTGTGGCTCCTCGGACTGATGAAGTCAAAACGTTTCAAGAAGAAGAAACTGTTCAGACAACCTGGCTTAACTTTGTTGGATCTTTTTAAGTTTATCTGAATATCTTTTGGTACTCAACCCTCACTGAGCCAAATCCAAATATGTTAGTTGTTACATAATGTTCATTTCTGGCTTAATCATTGTTCATCTCTATCACAACAAGTCATCTCCACAAAACAGTAACAAGTCCAATCCATATCCGATTACGTTTCAAAGATAGACAATACCAATCAATCCAATAATACAACAAGTCTGATTCTGTATATTAGTTAAAAGATGTTTATCTAAGGAAACTAGAAGATTATGTTGAATTTTTTGACGTTATCCCAGTCTGAGCATTAGGTGACTGTGAGAAGGAATGACTCATCTTTAACAGAAAAAAACCAAACTTGGGCTCAGGATTGGTGGCCATCTGTTTCAACCTGTCAGGTCATGAAAACCTAAGGCATGATCATGTCCCTGAATTGCAAATATAACCCAGGCAGCTATTTACCAGACACTCAAGTGTTTGTCATGGGAGCCTGGGAGCCTAAAAGAGAGCAAAGATAGATACAAATTCAGCTCGCTGTGGGGAAAAGTTATCTGACTGCAGGTTGATGATATGAAAATACTTTGAAAATAGCATACAGTTCAACGCAAATCAATATTTCAGGTGCCTTTTTTCACAGCAGGTTGTGGAAATAGACTTTCTCTCCAATCTTGCTCAGAGAAATACATTGTTAATGGCCTTCCGTCTACAGGCATGCTGACTGTGATTTCAACCTGTAATAAAAAGAAATCCAATCATTATTCCCAGCATGCACTGTCGGTTTTGGAGATGCTTTCTCCTTTGTCATCTAGAAACTGCTACTATACTGTGTAAAAGCACAACACCAACAGAGGATGTTAGTACAATCTGATATTTTTTGTACAATTTGCTCTCATGGCTAAATTACATGCTAATAGCAAATACAAGCTTCTTAAAAGATCTTACTTCTCCACACTACACCACTTTATTTCAGTCATGTACTAAATAGAAATATAAATTCAAATGCAACACAATACGACATTTAATAAATACTGAGTCTGCTTTAACATTTTATGGCTATCTTAAAACTCTGTTAAGCACTTCATAAGAGTCTTCTTTTCCACAGAAAATTTATGAAATTTGCTACAAATAAATACCATTATTTCATGATGCCAAAAATACAGGCAAAAAAAAAACCTATTAAACATTATATTTTCAATAAGTCTATAAATAAACCGTTTACTTTGAACAACTGGCAAACTCAAACAAACTCTCAACAATTGTTCTAAACAAATCAATGCATGTCAAGAGTTACTGATCAGAAATATTTGAGCCACACCCCACCAAGCAGTTAGCTCTGAGACTGCATTAGCTATAGCACTATCTCAGAAGCAACAATGTCCAGGGCAGTATTATTTTAAAAGTCTGCTTCCTTACTGGCTGCCTCTCTGGTACTTGTGAATGTCTCTCAGTTTTGCAGATTGACGCATGCTTGGTAGGCACATGTTAAATTTCCACAGTACTCAAGTGTTGCGCATCATTTTTCTAGTCCCCATGCCATCAGATTATCACAGAATGCTTCCAAGCTTGGCTTGACACAAAAAAGGTTAAATTGTGTCATCTGGACCAGTCTCTTTAAGTGAGAAACATTTCGTCTCCATTCAGAGGACTTCCTCAGTCTACGGCCTGCCAACCAGATCTGTCCCATAGGAAGCCTTCATTGCTGTGTTTCAAGCCATCCTCCTGTTGGAATCTCAATAGTAGACTTTTAACACGTGCAAAATATCCATCTATCCAAAACAATCAATCATCATGTACAACAATCAAATGTTTTAGGCCAGCTTGCTACTCTCAGAAACAGCCTGAGGACAACCAAGGCCAAAGGCAGTGCAGAACTGACAGTCTCCCACAACGGATTATTTATGGCTTTATTTTTTCTGCGGAATCTTGTTGTTACTCTCCAGATCCACACAGTTACTTTGAGTTGAATCAGAACACTAAACCAATGTACATGTTTTACATTTACATGTTCTATTTGCATTTGGTCACAGTACTGATTGTGATGTAATGTATGGTTATGTAACCCATTCCATTGGTTGATTCTTGTGTGTTACCCTTTATGGCCCAGTGATAATTTTAATTAAACCAGCGGTCACATCCTTCTAGTTGGTAAATTTACACATATTTTTTTACATTTACCTGTAGCCCACAACATAATTGTGGGATATTTAAATGAGTGCTTCATTAGAGTATTAATCACAGTATTTTAAACTTCTATTGTAAACCCTCCCCCCCACTAGAGCTGTCCTTTCTAACACGAACGGAAACCTGGCTCGGCCCTAATCCGAATCTGTCCGAGCCGGGCCGTTCATTCAACTTTTTTTAGACAGGTTAATCCCATTGTGCCTCAAGGACTCATTTACAAGAGAGACCTGATATAGATATATATATATATACTGGTCTGATATAGACTGATTATAATATGATTAATGGGCAGGCGGCTGGTTTAGGGCTTTTAATTAGGTCAGGATCAGTCGAGATCCAATTATATGATTACATGGCCTGCCATACATCCACCAACCGCACGCGACCATTTCACTGCAAGCTGACTGGCCTTGAAAGAGGTAAAAAGTTCAGTTAAGCTTCAGATGGGGCTGTACTGCCAGGGAGCGATCCATCGCCCAAATGGACGTTCATTCAGCCGCTGCACTCAGCAGATGCATGCGGCCGACGACCCAAACAGGTGAGATCCCAAAGCAGACGTGTGTGTCAGAGCTGCCCGTGTGTCTCAGAAGAATGCAAGCAGAAACAGGGTTTAAATGCTTTTTTACGATCATGAAATAACAAACACCCCATCAACTCCAAATCTTCTGCCGCTTTTATTCAGCTGTACGTCTTCGACCGTTAATAACTAATTAAAAATGTCGGGGGGGGGGGGGGGGGGTCCGGGTCCGGACCTGTAATAACTGTTAATTTGTCGGGTCGGTGGGGTTTGGAAATCATGACTGTGGGTTGGGGCCGGGCTCGATCTTTTTTTTTTTTTTTGTCCAAAGTCCAAATGCAACTCTCAGAAAAAGAGAAATTAAAGTTTCCAAAAGCAAAATCTAAGAATGGAAGTAACAGAGTTGCTCCAACATGCAGCCACCTTGAGCGGCGCAATTCTAGAACATACTTGAGCCCCATCCTGTTAACTCTGCTCACATATGACTGTGCACCTACCCATCCAGGCTGTCATATTGTAAAGTTTGCATATGATACAGCGGTGGTTGGATGCTTCACAAATAATGATGAGTCCAGTTACAGGCAGGAGCTGGAACATCTGGAGAGCTGGTGCAGGAAGAACAACCTTCACATCAATGTGAAGAAGATGAAGGAGATGATTGTGGATTTCAAAAGGGACAAACACACCTACCTCACAATTCACATAGGAGGATCTATGGTGGAAGTGGTCTGCAGTTACAGGTATGTGCAAGTGTGCACCCGAGTAACATCTTCACTTGGGGCAACAACACTACCAGTATGATCAAGAAAGCACATCAGAGACTTTATTCCTCAGGCGGCTGAGGCGAGCTGGACTGGGAAGCTCAGTCCTCACGTCCTTCTACAGCTTCTCCTTCAAACTCCTTCTACAGTGGAGCACATCTAATTTTTTTTTTAATTGGAAAGTCTTAGCCTATTATTGTCTCCTCCTTGAAGCACCACCCTATTGTGGTGGAGGAGTTTACATCCAAAAACTATACTGTAATGTTCTTTTGTTAATAGGAAATGAGTTACCTTGGAACTTTTCCATCTATCCATCCATCCATCCATCCATCCATCCATCCATCCATCCATCCATCCATCCATCCATTTTCTTTACCCACTTCTTCCATTTTGGGTCACGGGGGGTCGCCGGTGTCCATGTCCAGAGATCATTGTGTGAGGGGCGGGGTACACCCTGGACAGGTCTCCAGTCCATCACAGGGACACATAGAGACAAACGAGACAAACGACTATTCACTCTCTCACTCACACCTAGAGACAATTTAGAGTTACCAATCAGCCTAATATGCATGTTTTTGGTCTGTGGGAGGAAACCAGAGTACCCGAAGAAAACCCACACATGCACAGAGAGAACATGCAAACTCCACCCAGAAAGGCCCCCTGACCGGGATTTGAATCTGGGTAACCTGCTCGCTGAGAAGCAGCAGCCCTACCAGTTACGCCACCGTGCTGCCCGGAACTTTTCCAAATGATGATGATTATGATGATTATTATTATAATTATTAGTGTTATTATTATTTTCCTGTCATAAACTGTAACATTTACCTAGTTAAACCTACCTAAGTATCAAATTAATTAATTAAACATTTTTTTTAATAAAACTCAGAAAGTACAGTTATATCACTCTCATTCAAGTTGACCACGTAGAAAACATAGAGCATGTCTGCAACTGACAATTTTACAAACACAGAGCTAAAATTTGAGGTAGTAGCTGAGAGTCTTCTCCATCCCATACTCCGAGCACTAATAAATAGCGCCAGTCTTTGAAGAACCTTTGGTAAGAATTTTTTCAGGCAGTTCCTTTCAAAGAATGTTAGCGTTTTCGTTTTAATAGTTTTGTTCATTTTTTCTTCAATTTTTATTGTTAATTTAGTTTATTTATTGCCTTGTTTAAAAACTTCCTGCATATTTTTAAAATTATTTTTTTACTGTTGTTTTTATGAGCAACGCACATGGTCTTTGCGCTGTGCACGTACAAACAGTAGAGGCTCAGATTAAGCTTCAGATGTAGATTCTGTGGAGTTGGAACACTCGTGTTGTGTTTTTTTCTTTTCATCTTTGGGGGAAACTCTCCATTTCTTTGTGAGCGCACTTTAAACACCATCGCACTGCGCCTTTCATTTTATGGAGAATTATAGGCGTCTGAGTTAAGTTGGAAATTTACAGGTAAGTTTCATAGGCACATCCTGCTGTCTGCTGTTTTACCTGCAGTCTTTAAAGCTGTGCTTTTGTTCACTTCAGGGTTTCCTTTTTGAAAAATAACGACGATTGCAAGTGTATGAGTCACATTCAGTCAATACCGATAAAACATTAATTGAACATCAGTTTGTCTAAACTTGAGTGCATGTATGGACTTAAAAAAAATGCACATTTGTCTTTTTTATAAACCAGTGTGTCAGAAAAAGAGTCTGAGGATGAAGGTTTTCAGCCTGTAGCAGTAAAATAGCAATGATTGAATGGTCGTGTTTTCAGTGGAGTTTATTCCATTTCTGTGTGGTTTAATCAGAGACTGGAGGGTCTTTTTCAGTGAGAAGATGTCCACTCATCAGCATCCTGAGGAGCCCATCAGAGTGTTTGGGCATGGTAGGAGGAGTGGTACTCTTCTTTGTATTATAGTAATAATGCAGGAACAAAGATTTCTGCCAAACTCTTAGAATCAAACTAATCAAAGATATCTCTTGAGGAGAAATCAGAAAGTGTGCAACAAAATTTATCCACTTATCCTTGCCAAACATGTTGAAGTTGAATCATTTGGGGACTGTTGCTAAGATTACAGTTCTTCAGCTAAAATGCAGCAGAATAACGTCACACAAGTTTGTAAATGAAACTAAAATTTTGGTTCATTAGGAAAAAAATCCATATTTTTGTTGTCCATGTAAGTACATGTAAGTAAAATAACTGTTTTCAGTCATAATTTAGATAATATACATGTTTTAGTTATACGTAGACAGATCAAAAATTACACCAAATGGACATAATAAAGTACACAAGAATAAAATTAGACATTTAATAAGAAAGGAAGATTTCAGGCAAAATAAAAAATGTAAAAATGAGGTACATTAGTAAATGATGTAGTTCTTGAGGCAAAGGAAAATGTATTCATTTGGGCACCCTTTACATTGTTGGATGACCCTGATGTGGCCTTTGTGACCTTTACAACCAATTAGCGTCAGGATCATGACAAATTAGACAATCACAACACTTTTACGGTCTTAAGTATTCACCAAATATAATTTTCTGGGTATTATCCCTGTCAGTGCTAATAGTAAAGTCCAACACCCACCATTATAGTCCCAAGTGATCTCAAGGGGTAATTGCTGTTATACAATGCTTGTATGTAGGGATGCTTCGATCAGGTTTTTTGCTGCCGATCACCAGTTCCGATCACGCATGGTGCTGATACCGATCACATGGATTGGCTGTAAATTTTTAGATTTAGGAACCAACACCCCTACCAAGGACTCCAAGAAGGCCGAATACTCTGAACTGTCATTTTGGCACATAGGTACAAACAACAGTCAGAGCCTGCCCCCCCCCCCCCCCACCCAAAGGCGCAGAGAAGCCACCCTCTCATCTACCGGTGAAAACTCCAACACGCAGGCACTAAGTTGGGGGACAGAGTAGACCCACATCAGCTCGGCGCCTCTCACCATGGGCAACTCCAGAGTGGAATAAGTTCCAGCCCTTCTCAAGGAGATCAGTTCCAGAGCCCATGCTGTGAGTCGAGGAGAGCCCAACTATATCTAATCGGTACCTCTCATCCTCACACACAAGTTCAAGTTCCTTCCCCACCATAGAGGTCACATTCCATGTCTCAGGAGCCAGTTTTGGTAAGCCAGGGTCAGAGCACAAAGGCCCCAACCTACAGCCACTGCCTATGGCATCATGCACCTGACTTTTATGGCCCCGCCTGCAGGTGGTGGGCCCACAGGAAGTAGCTGCAGCTTCATGTTCAAAAACCATCTCATTGTTTTGATTCAAATACACTAAAACCGAATAAACTCATTACATTGCACCCTAACTACAAAATCCAAACCTGCTAAAATCACAAATCTCTCATATCTCATTACTCACTCCCACTCTTGATGCGTCTATCACCACTGAGCTCCCTTCAACTTCCATATGGAAGTGAAGGAGCCGTTTCCAAAGCCGCAGCTGAAACAGGTTGAAATTATCACAAAAACTGTTTTCTAAAACCAGTTTACTTTACTGTTCGGCATTTGCCACAGAACATCGGTATTTATTTGTTATAGTGCTATCATATTTTGCTGGATATTTAACATGAAAAAAATGATGGCTGTTGGACTTTAGGATTACTATTTATTAAAAGTGAGGAAAACATCACTGCTGTGCTCACATTAAAGCATTAACATAAATTATAACAGACATGATCTGAAAATGAAGTCACAAATTCTACATTACAGGTAGTTACAGATTAACCTATATAAATAAAGGTTGAATGAAAAAACAAATGGTGTTTCCTTTTAAATGGTAAATGGACTGTACTTATATAGAACCTTTCTATCTTATTTCAATATACTCAAAGCGCTTTACACTACAATCTGTGTCCTCATTTACCCATTCATACAGCACTCTAGATTTATACAAAGCTAATTGAACAAATCATTCTAAAGAGACTAATCAGCTCTTTATCACATTCATACACTGATTGTCATGGTTTGCGGTTAGGAGCGAACCCAGAGTGCAGAACAGGGACTCAACTCGGCAGAAATACAAAAATAGGATTTTAATGGTAAATAAAAGTACAAAATAAACAAGCTGACGGAGCAGCAAAACTTACATGAACTAGGCACGGGGAACTCAGGCGACAAGAGAGACACGGGGAACTCGAGGGACCAGGAAGACTCAGGGAAAGACTCAGGGCAAGACTCAGGACAAGACTCAGGAGACCCAAGGGAGAGTACCAACGAAGACGACCCGACAAAGAACAAGACAGAATAGGATGGCTTAAATACTGGGAGAACATGAGACATGATGACAAACAGCTGGGACGAGACACAGGTGGCAACAATGGAAACTAATGAGGAAGCACGAGGAAAACAGACACAAACCGGGCCACAGAAAAGTACCATCCTTACAGTACCCCCCCCCCCCTCCCGAAGGACTAGGGCGGGTGGAGGGTGGCACTGCAAGGGTGGAGGGACCGAGGATCAGAGAGAACAAAACACGAGGAGCCAGAGAAAACAAAACACGAGGAGCAAGAGAAAACAAAGCACGAGGAGCCAGAGAAAAACAAAGCACGAGGAGCCAGAGAAAAACAAAACACGAGGAGCCAGAGAAAAACA
>NC_056514.1:16650581-16653025 GCF_014905685.2 Nematolebias whitei | reverse complement strand
CACGAGGAGCCAGAGAAAAACAAAACACGAGGAGCCAGAGAAAAACAAAACACGAGGAGCCAGAGAAAAACAAAACACGAGGAGCCAAAGAGAACGAGGAGAAAAAGGACACGAGGAGAGAACGGACACGAGGAGAAAAAGGACACGAAGAACCAGAGAGAACGAGGAGCCAAAGAGAAAAAGGACACGAGGAACCAGAAAACGAGGAACCAGAAAAGGGAGCCAGAAAAAAGGGAGACACGAGGGATCACAAGGGATATGGACGGTCAAGGGACCGTCCCTAAGAGTCACTGTTCCGGCGGGCGGCCGGGAGGCTGTCCATCAAGCCAAGCCAGGTCAGGGGGGCGGCCGTCCAAAACACAGGACCCAAGGGAAGCCTGTTGAGCTGCAGCGAAGGGCGTGGAAGCCTGTTGGGCTGCAGCGAAGGGCGTGGAAGCCTGTTGGGCTGCAGCGGGCAGCGTGGAAGCCTGTTGGGCTGCAGCGGGCGGCGTGGAAGCCTGTTGGGCTGCAGCGGGCGGCGTGGAAGCCTGTTGGGCTGCAGCGGGCGGCGTGGAAGCCTGTTGGGCTGCAGCGGACGGCGTGGGAGCCTGGGGGGCTGCAGCAGACGGCATGGGAGCCTGGGGGGCTGCAGCAGACGGCCTGGGAGACTGGGGGGCTGCTGCTGCTGGAGGAGAGACCAGGGGAGATGCTGCTGCTGGAGGAGAGGCCTGGGGAGTTGCTGCTGCTGGAGGAGAGACCAGGAGAGATGCTGCTGCTGGAGGAGAGGCCTGGGGAGTTGCTGCTGCTGGAGGAGAGACCAGGGGAGTTGCTGCTGCAGACGACTTGGAGGCCTGTGGCTCTGCAGCTGACGACTTGGAGGCCTGTGGCTCTGCAGCAGACGACTTGGAGGCCTGTGGCTCTGCAGCAGACGACTTGGAGGCCTGTGGCTCTGCAGCAGACGACTTGGAGGCCTGTGGCTCTGCAGCAGGAGAATTGGAGAGCTGAGGACCCACCTCAGAGGCTGCGTGCAGCGTGGGGTCCACCTCAGGAGTGGATGAACAAGGAGTCTTTAGAGTCTTTAATTCAGATAATAAAAAATCATACTCTGGGAGCAAAGAAAGGCCTGGGATAGAAAGTAAAAAATCCTCCATCTGGGTCAAAACTAAATCAAAGGAGGACGGGTTATTTTTAACTGAATTAAATAGTTCAAAAAGGGCTTGATTAACATAAAAAATATTTTCAGGGGAAAAAGAATGAAAAAAGGGAATGTGTGTATGAGTGGATGTGGTGACGGGTGCCGCCCCCACCGGAAACCTGGAAGGTGAGGCGGCGGGACACGCCCCCACGGAGTCACACTGAATACTCTCCGGAGGTACGGCCGGGCTGGGTCGAACAGCCGCAGCGCGGAGTGGCGGTGAGAGGCCGGATTCCGCCCCCACCAGGAACCTGGAAGGTGAAGCGACGGAACCCGCCCCTGTAACGTCAACCGGACCGGACTCACCGAAACGAACAGGAGTGGACTGGAGCTCCCGCGGGACGCTGGATCTCGCCCCCACCGGAAACCTGGGAGGTGAAGCGACGGACCCCGCTCCCACGAAAACACCGGAACCAGCTCTGAAGTTCTGTTCGGCCGACGAGACCGGCCCGGCCGCTGCAGACTGCCTCCGGAACCGTCCACCGCGGCGGCGGCGGGACGGTGGATGGACAGAGACGGAGAGGAGCTCGTCCATCACAGCACGGGGAGGGAAAAAAGAAAAATGGTGAGTGTTGCCGAGTGAGAACCCTGCCCGCTGGGTTCTGTTCTGGTCGGGTCGTACTGTCATGGTTTGCGGTTAGGAGCGAACCCAGAGTGCAGAACAGGGACTCAACTCGGCAGAAATACAAAAATAGGATTTTAATGGTAAATAAAAGTACAAAATAAACAAGCTGACGGAGCAGCAAAACTTACATGAACTAGGCACGGGGAACTCAGGCGACAAGAGAGACACGGGGAACTCGAGGGACCAGGAAGACTCAGGGAAAGACTCAGGGCAAGACTCAGGACAAGACTCAGGAGACCCAAGGGAGAGTACCAACGAAGACGACCCAACAAAGAACAAGACAGAATAGGACGGCTTAAATACTGGGAGAAGACGACATGATGACAAACAGCTGGGACGAGACACAGGTGGCAACAATGGAAACTAATGAGGAAGCACGAGGAAAACAGACACAAACCGGGCCACAGAAAAGTACCATCCTTACACTGATGGGACAAACAGCAGAGGCAACTAGGGGTTCAGCGTCTTGCCCAGGGACATTTCAGCATGTGACTGCTGGTGGATTCGAACCCCCAACTCTTGCATTGGAGGATGACTGCTCTAACCACTCAGCCACAGCCGCCCCAGCTGCTTACAATATTTTAAATTTCCTCTCCTTCATGTAAATGAATAGGATATTTTCCTAATATAAAAATTATATATATA
>NC_056514.1:16625742-16635581 GCF_014905685.2 Nematolebias whitei | reverse complement strand
CTCTGAGAAGGTGCTATTTAAGAGACTGAGCTGAAAACAGCACCTCAGACTGAGGAAGTCTCTCGGATGAGAGACGAAACGTTTCTACATTTTTTTGTTTTTTTGCTTTGTTTTTTGTTTTTTTTGAATGTCCAGAGGACCAGATTTAACTTTTTTGCATTTATCTACAGATGTTTAAAATTAACAAATTTAAAAAGAAAATCTAATTCAGCCAAATAATTTCAACTGAGTACAAAGTGATGTTTGAAATTAACTACCATTGTTCAACAGCTTTGTTTGGGCCAATAGTCCAGCAGTACTGACCTTTAAAGCCGAGAAAATTGTTGACAGGTGGACACTACGCTCCAGTTTAAAAGATCAAAACCTGAAATTATTTTCACTGACACAACACTTGTCGCTGGTTTCAAAACTTTATTTGTGGGAACAATGTTTCAGTTCTGTCACCAAGTTAATGATAAAATGAGACCATCTGGTCTGGGTTTTTACTTAAACTCACTGGGTTTTGAACCTGCTTTATTAAGTTCAGGTTCAAGGAGAGATTGAAGAAGGGAGTAGAGGTCTAGAGCCCATCCCAGCAATCAATATTCAAGAGGACATGCTTGGATAGGTCACCATTTCCTGACGGGGTAACCCAAAAAGAATCAAGACAAAGCATGTCCACAATCATTCCTAAAGTCAATAATGCCAGGAAGCATAACTTTTGGACTTTGAGAGGAAACCTATATATGAATGGATTCATGTCAAACTTGACCCTATCCATACAGGATCTTGTTCATTTGACAATGTCGGACACTGAATCGATACTTAAAAACATCCTCATGTTCTCTTGAAATACCCAGCAAGTATGTAAGTGTTTCTATGACAGTCTCAACAAGCACACATTCTACATGCAAATCCCATGCTGGGTCACACTCTGAGGGCATGATTTCCTCTGATTTTCTTGTGTCTGTTCCCATTAGAGGTGGTGTTGAAAATGTCATACCTCCATGTCTAAAGAAAGGCTGTCAGTGGAGACTCATCTGTCAAACTCAAAAGGTTATTTAGGGCATTTATTTAATTTTTTTATATGCAGAAAAATGACATCCCTGTTCACCTCAGTGCCTCATGATTGAATCACCTTTCAGAAAGACCTTAGTGAAATCTGTTGCAGGTAATGCATGGTGCTGATTGATGCTTTTACGCCAAGCTTTGAAACATTAATTTGAACAAAGTTCGAAGCAAACAGCTGACACTTGGACAGACAAAGTGAGGTGAACTTGGTTCAGATCAAACTGAACCTTGTTTGGTTTGTTTTTAAGTAGGAAACTTCTATTTAATAGTTTAAAATTATGATCTAATCACAGGAGGTTACATCTGGTCAAATCTTTTTTTTTTTAATTGAACCTTAATCACAGTAGCATTTAGCGAGAAGACCAGGTCAGTTTTCATCTTTAGTCTCACTGATCTGTTCAGGACCACAACACAACTTGCAGTCTTCATCTACTTACGTCTATGCCATTTTCTTTATTTAATTTAAAAAAAAAATACTTTGGAGTGCACCTTTTGAATTTGTTTCAGATACACTAATGCCATAACAATCTGTAATTATTTTTGTGTGTTAATTACAGTAATGCAGTGAGAAGTGACAGAATTCAGGTGTGAACACAGACAGGGAGACAAAATACACACAATAAAAATGATTAATGACTCTACAAACTGAAATGAGAAATATTGCAATTACTAATTCAAAACACAGTTAATTTGGAAGCAACTGATAGGTGACCTGCAGTTATCACAAGACCTTAGTTTGAAATTGCAGTACCGCTACCTAACTAGAAAACCACGACCCAAAGCCCCCTGAGACCCGTTATCATTATCTTACAGGAGTTTACAACCAAGGTGATGTAACAAGGTTAAATCAGGTCCTCTGGATGGTTTTGTTTGGATTCTGGACACAGGTCTCTCTTGAAAATGAGTTTTTGTGACTCAGTGAGACTAGCCTGTATAAATAAAAGGTTGAATGAATGAATGATTCTTCCAGAGCACCTAACTTAACCTCATAAAATTTTTCTACTTGGATTATTGAGCAAGCATCAGGACAACCAAGGTGACGGTCTTGCAAGATGCATGGAAAATGAGGAAACCTCCACTGGGCTCTACAACCTTGCGTTTCAGCTATGATACAGTGCAGATTGAAAATAAATGCAAAGACAACTCGAGTATAAAGAGGGCACAGAATGGAAAAGGTTTGTGCCAAAGTTCGAACATACATCCACTCACAAGAGATGTGAAGAAAACTGAAATGTTTGGGGTTTCAGGTTGAGGTGCTACATAAAGAAAGGAGGGAATGACCAGGGAACGGGGCTTTGTGAGCTACTGCAGGAGGGCTACAACCAGGCAAGAAGCACAGCATTTCAGAGAGAGGAGAAATCTACAGGAGGTCCACAGAGATTGCTCAGCTCTGCCATGTAGAGTCAATCATACGATGTGGTGAGATTACTGCATTTACACCCATGGTTGACTCTCTGAGAGATGTAACTCAGATTTGAACCAGGATAAGTAGGACTAAGTATTAGGGTGGAGGAATTTTTCTTTACACTTGTCACCCATGGACTTGTGTCCTGTCCAGGGTGTACCCTGCTACAGTGATCGATAAGTGGCGATAAGCACTAGTTCTTCTTTATACTTCTTTATACAATACTAGATGTTTCTAACATCATTTGTTTGACATGTTTAAATGACAGGCACAAAAACACAATTTAGAAATTAAATAGCAGTGCCTTAAATAAATAAAAAATTGCTGTAAAGGACAGAAAATAAGAGCTTTAGGTGGCTGTTGTATAACAGGTTTGGAAAAACCTGTTTATATCAAAACACTTTCATTTTCTAAAAATGAAAATGAGAACCCCTGTTTAAAAGTTTGGATCAAAACGCATCCATCCATCTATTTTCTTAACTTCTCCTTTCCAGGTTGTTATTGTCACTGGTGTCCATATCCAGCAGTCACTGTGTGAGAGGTGGGGGACATCCTGGACAGGTCTCCAGTCCATCACAGGGACACCCTGGACAGGTCTCCAGTCCATCACAGGGACATGTAGAGACAAACAAGACAGACAACACACACTTTTAATGAGACAATTTAAGAGTTACCATTGAACCTAACATCTATTTTTGGTCTGTGGGAAGAAACCAGAGAAAAATAAAAAAGTAAAATAAAAAAACACTTGCCCTGAGAGAACATGTAAACCATCAAAAAGGCTCCAGGCTGGGAGTCAACCCTGGAACCTTCTCACTGTGCGGTACAGCTCTGTGCTGTTCTGTATCAAAAATGAAAAAACAAACAAAAAAATGAAGGCAGGTCACTGAATTACAGAGACACCAAAGTAATCACAGTTTTAATGTTCACACCTGTTGAGTCACATGTTGCCGTTGGAATAGGTTAATCGTGCCGTGGTGAAAACATAGACGTCTCTAAACCTACAAGCTGCACAGTGGGGTGTTCCCAATTCCCTCTTTTAATCTATTTAATTGGTCATGTTGCCACATTTCCAATATCTGCTCCTGTTTGCCCTTTAAAAGCAATTAAATTAAGCTGCTAATACTGCAGCGACAACTGGCCTCCGAACTGTTTCTATTTTATTTAAACAGCTAGCATCGTTTGGAACGCAATTATACGTGCTAACAGTGGTGGCTCTCGTCAGAGAATTAATTAACTTGCCTAATTCATTAGTAAATAAAATAGCATTATCTACTTAAGTCTGAACAAACAAGGAGAGGCTGTTTTGATATGAAGTACAGCAAATGTCGACAGGTTTCACCTCAGAAGATCTGAAACTTCCTCAATACTCTACAGCGCTACAATACCATTAATTTTTACATATTCATTTTATATTAAAAGTTGTTGAAACCTTTTTGATAATGAAATATTTATTGAAATAGTTTCAGACAGGTCATGTGAATTCAGCTGACCTTTATTTATTCATGTTGATCATGCTGCTGGCCACTAACAAGGGCTGGAATTCTTTAGATTCTGGTATATTTCTTTATAGGACTTTATTTCTGAGCTCCCATAAAGTGACCTAAAAAGGCCACCCTGCCTTAAGCCGCCGTCTGCATCTCCCTCAGACACGAAAACATAACCCTAATATCTGACATCCTGCACATTTCAGCTGAACTTATCCAATAACATGGAGGAAAAAATACCTAATGGTGCCAAATCAAAAGCATCCCAATTACTATTCAATTCTTTTATTTCTATTCAAAATTTATATCTATAGCACTGACTTATAAGCTACATATATCAAACAGTTTGTCTGGGGACAGTGTGCAAATGAGTTATAGTAGCAGTACATCATATAGTGTAGACAAAAAAAGGTGAATATTTCCACATACAGCTCAGTGAGATTTTGAGAAAATGAGAAAACTCAGACGTATTTGGAGTTCTGCAGCTCAGACAAATCATGCGTCACAGTGGAAATGTTCAACGTTTAAATTTCACCAAAATTTGGACTTTAAATAACTGAACTGTCTTTTTGATTTATTTAATGGATTTTACATAGCTGAAGTTGTTTTTTTGATTTTTGAAACAATCGTCGCTAAGTGTTCAACTTAGTGTATTATTCATGCTCCTTTAAGTTAAATAAACATAGCACATTCTTAATTTCCCACAAAATGTATGTTGTCTTCTTATAGGCCTTTTTGTCCTCTTTCACCCAGTAAGTTTCTGCTAAAGGACTTCCAGTTTCCCCCTAAACCCCCCTCAAGTGCAGAGTGCACACATCCCAACTCACATCGACTCCTATCCCATTAACTCACATGGACTAATTGACTATTTGAGTTCATAATTCACAATTCTTTTAACTTATATTTCTCCTAAATAGAACACAAGGACAAAAGCAGACACTTCTACCACTGCAGGATATTTTACAATAGAATTATAGATTTTGCACATTGATTGTTTAATGTTTGCTTTAGTTGGTTTGTATTTCTGTCTACCAGTCCTATTTTCAGCATTGTCAGAGATTGAGAGACCTGGGTATGTGGTGACCACAGTGACCCAAATGAAGCGCTGACAGCAGCATTAGAATTTATTTTGATCTTGCTTCTCTTTACACTTCATTTATACAGCAAGACATTTACATTTTGTCAGCTTAAACTGTTACAAAACTACGTAACAGAGCATTTGAAACCAGCCACTAGGGAGCACCAGCCTATGTATCTCGTACTGGTCCCAAGCCCGGGTAAATGGTGTGGTTTGTGCCAGGAAGGGCTTCCGACATAAAACACCATTTCCAAATCAAACATGGGAGTTCCTCCAAGTCACGTTATACCAGATTGGCCGAGTCACGGGAAGGCAGTAGGACATGATGACGTACCATTGGAGGTTTGGAAATGTCTAGGAGCGATGGCAGTGAGGTTTTTGATTCAAATATTCAATGGCATATTTGAGGGTGAGAAAATGCCTGAGGAAAGGAGAAGAAGTGTGCTGGTGCCCATTTCTAAGGACAAGAGTGATGTACAGAGTTGTAGCAACTACAGGGGATTTCAGTTGATGAGTCACCCAATGAAGATCTGGGAGAGTTGTGGAAGCTAGACTTGGACGAGAAGTGACTATATGTGAGCAGCAGTTTGGTTTCATGCTGCGAAAGAGCACCACATATGCCATCTTTGCATTGACGATGCTGATGGAGAAGTACAGAGAAGGTCAGAAAGAACTCCATTGTGTCTTTGTGGATTTAGAAAAAGCATATGACAGAGTGCTAAGAGAAGAGGTGTGGTATTGCATGAGGAAATATGGAGTGGTAGAGAAGTATGTTAGACTGGTACAGGACATGTATGAGGACAGCAGAACAGTGGTGGAGGTGGGAGTGCATCAAGGATCGGCTCTGAGCCCCTTCTTGTTTGTTCTGGTGATGTACCGACGAACAGATGAGATCAGGCAGGAATCCCCATGGACTATGATTTTTGCAGATGACATTGTGATCTATGATGAGAACAGAGAACAGGTGGAAGAAAACTTGAAGAGGTGCAGGTATGCACTTGAAAGAAGAGGAATGAAAGTGAGCCGTAGTAATACAGAGTACATGTGTGTGAATGAGAGGGAGGCCGGTGGAAGTGAGGCTACAAGGTGCGCTTAATTTGAGCCAGATTCTGCAAGAACAGGATCCGGGAACTCTCCTATTTTGACAGAGTGCGTTTCGGTAACTGTTTGCTTGGATCCAGTAACTCTCAGGCTTACTAATAATAAAGTTATGAACAAATATTACTGCCTTGAACAAATAAAACTTACAAAGTATATGGCATATGTAAACTGTAAATAATTACATAAACAATCATTTTAAACACAACAGCCACTTATGACTTCTTAATATCACATATAACCTGCCTCTTATAGTAGCATTTCCACCTCTACCCTTAAAAATATCTCTGCCCCTAAAAGTGTGGTAGGGTGAGTGCCGACCGAGCTAACCAGACAGTCGTACATGGGCAGGAGCCCACAGGCACCCTCCACGAACAGATGTAGGAGTCGCCTGGAGGTCTCACATGTGAAGGCGGACATCAGGAAAGTGAATTCAGCGGAGAAGAGAAGCTCAGAACCGTAAAGGAAGGGAAAGGGGGAAGGATGTTTGACAGAAGTGAAGTGTTTACAAATGTAGGTAAAAGCAGATGTTTAACAACCCGTTAAAATACACCAAAATACAGGAAATCCCATCTACTTTATTCACAATTTTCTGGGGGAGCACCCCTAGACCCCCTGCCCCCAACCCGCTATTTGCGTTCCGGTATCAATCGGTTTACAAATTGAGCTCTAGAGCAGAGGTCACAAAGGTGCAGGACTTTAAGGAGTTGGGGTCCAATGTCCAGGAAATTTGGTGATTTGCGACAAAAGGGTATCAGCAAAGCGGTCAAAGTACAAGTTTGCAAGACAGCGACGAGTCCAGCTATGTTGTATGGTCTGGAGAAAGAAAAGCCAAAGATGAGATATATATGAAAGAATGACTCACTGTGTCAAATCCAGGAAAGGGAAATGTCTAAAGTCAAAGAAAAACAAACAAAAAAAATGTATAAACGTTGTAATTTTGGGCATTTTTTTGGAATTTCTTCAGAACCTTTTAAGCTAAACACTTGCAATCGATAGACATGCAGTTTACTACTTTATGATGTTTGGAAAAAGCTGCTCTCAGAGGAAGAAGAATCTTTCCAGATGACCTGACTTAACCTTGTTAGACTACTTGTAGAGGGTCTCACTAATGAGTTCACTTGTAATATCTGCACATCCTTATACCGTACCTTATCATTGTGGGAGTCAGACCATCTCAAGACCCCGAGTACCTAAAAACAGCTCATTGATAAACCTTATTTGGTCCTGTGTTCTGCCCTTTCCATGACCCTGGGATGATTTCCAGTGGGAATCTAGATAATGTTGGTTCCCTTCTGACAAGAGCACAAGCATAAATGAAGATGAAGGATTTACACTGTGGGGAAAAAGAAAAACAAGATTTTACATAATGGGAATAGTAAAAAAAAAAAACACATTCACAAAAGAATGAAGAGGCATGCTTTTACACAGATACAACAAAAGGAATAAATTTACAAAGAAAACCTGAATCTGTTCGCTGAAATATTGATTAACTGCTGAAAAAGTCATTTGTATGCAGAGTTTTGAGTTTTGTTTGGATCTTTTTCATATTCAGTGCAACACAGCAAAAATCCAACAAACTGAATGGAGAGCAGCCGTCTTCGCAACTCTGAAAATGTACTCTTTGAATAAAACATCCAGGTTCAGATCCATTTTACTTGCACATATTTAGAAAAATGACCCAAATTGTTGTTGTTTTTTAAATAAAATATTTATTTATTGCACAGAGGGTCTAAAATTAAATTCTATAGACATGTAAAACCTGCAGGGATGTCCAAAAATATGCAGCCATCAGCTGTGGTAGATATTGTGGAGACTGCTACCAGTGATGTCTGTTCTGGAAAAGATTGTTTTCATTCAGTTGCAATCTTTTTTAGAACACGACTTTCCTTGACTGATGAAGCCTTCCAGATTGAAGGGGAAACGTTTCAGCACAAAAAAAGAAACTGTCCAGATGACCTGATTGAAAAATGTTGGATTGTATACCTGGATTATTGAGCATGGACTTTGTTGTTTTCAACCGGCTTGACACGACTGTCAACAAGGAAGAGGGCCGGCAATGGAGGTGGGGACGTGCCAAAGAGACCATCTTAGCACCAACATAACTGATTTGTTCCACTTTGGAGTAAACTGTTGGGGAAGAATCAATTTTGTGTTGTGTGTTTCCTTGACTGATGAAGCCTTCCGGATCGAAGGCGAAATGTTTCAGCACAAAAAAAAGAAACTGTCCAGATGACCTGACTGAAAAATATTGAACACAACAACTTGTTTGAAAAATCTCAATCTGGTTTCAGACCCTGTCATAGCACTGAACCTGCACTACTCAAAGTACAGAATGATATTATTTTGTCCCTTGATGCCAAAAAACCTGTTCTGCTGATGATGCTGGACCTCTCAGCAGCTTTTGAAACTGTAGACCACCAGGTGCTAATCATTCGTTTGGCTCAGCAGGTTGGCCTTCAGGTAGTTGTGCTCGAGTGGTTTAAGTCTTATTTAACAGACAGAACTTTCTCTGTTATGATAGGTGATCTGTCCTCTTCTTCAATCTCTCTGAACTCTGGCGTACCGCAGGGATCCATTCTGGGGCCTGTTCTCTTCTCACTTTACACGCTGATGTTAGGACCTATCATTGCACACCATAATCTGTCTTTTCATCTGTATGCAGACGATCTACAAATCTATCTGCCGGTCACTCCCAGTTCCTCTCTCAGTTTAAACTCTATTGCCAGCTGCTTAAACGACATTAAGCACTGGCTGTCTCAGAACTTTCTCCACCTAAATAATGATAAAACTGAATGGATTTTATTTGGTGCTTCCAGTAATTCATGCCACACAGAAGCCCCAGTCTAGGTTTTCCGCTCCCCCACTCCAACCAGGTGGTAAAAAAAAATCTAGGAGTGGAGCTTGACTGTAACTTAAAGCTAGATAAGCAGATCAGTTCTGTTGTGAAAACCAGCTTCTTTCAGCTCCGTCTGCTTTCCAAAGTAAAGTCACTCCTTAGCCATAGTGATCTGGTGAAGGCCATCCATGCCTTTGTGAGCTCTAGGCTTGATTCCTGTAATGCCTTATACTGTATGTGGGTATTAATCAATCTTCTATCTCCTGTTTACAGCTTGTACAAAACTCTGCTGCTCGCTTGCTGACAAACACATGTAAATATGAACACGTCAGTCCTGTCCTTTCTTCTTTACACTGGCTCCCAGTTCAGTTTAGGATGCAGTTCAAGCTGCTGCTGCTTGTTTTTAAAGGTTTGACTGGCCTTGCATCATCTTATATTTCAGAACTTTTGAAAGTCCACCAGCCCAGCAGAGCTTTACGGTCCGCTGGTCAATATCTGCTGGAGGTGCCTCGCTCAAGGTGCAAACAATGGGGGGACCGGTCCTTTTCTGTTACAGGCCCAACAGCCTGGAATACTCTTCCCTATGAGTTGCGTGCCATCTCTGACCTGGTTCTGTTCAAAGAGAAACTGAAAACCTACTTGTTTAAAAGGGTTTTTAATGTTTAACTTTTAGTATTTTAGTATTTAGCTTTTTTTAAAATCTCTTTTACCTTCTTTAATTCTGGCTGTGTTTTTAATTTGCACTGATTTATTGTGTCCTGCTTTTATTTGTTTTATCTTGTAAAGCACCTTAGTCAATGCAAGGCGTTGTTGGAAGGTGCTATAGAAATAAAGTTTATTATTATTATTATTATTATTATTATTATTATTATTATTATTATT
>NC_056514.1:16618251-16625732 GCF_014905685.2 Nematolebias whitei | reverse complement strand
TTATTATTATTATTATTATTATTATTATTATTATTATTATTATTATTATTATTACTATTATTATGTCAGTGATGGTTGTAATTAAATCAGAAGGTGCTTCATGCAAAGTGTTAGTTTATGTCATGGATTCAGAAGATTTGAACCCAGAATGCTGACAGGAAATGAGGAACTAAAAAAAAATTGATTTATTGTTAAACAAAAACAAAACTCTTCCGTGGCAGCAAGTTACTTACAAAAACTGGGGTAACAACAGGGATCACGAGGAAACACCATGTCTCCTGTTTTCATCCTTAAAATTGGGCATTTGAACCAGGGTGAGTAGATTCATACAAACTACAAATCACATAACACCAAGAGCTTATGATTAAAAAAAGAAAACATTTAGGAGCAAATTCCAAAGTTTCTCTTCAATAACCCTTGAGTAAAATCAATGATCAATGATCATTGATTCAATTAAAACATGTTTAATGGTAAAAAATTATCTTTGATAATTTTATTTAGAATTGATTTTTAATTTCTCAACAAAAAGCTGTCAGTATTTCACAATTAGATCCAGTAGCTGTTCGTTCAGTCAATACTGCATCTCTGTTCTAGGAGTACCTTTATTTTTTAATGTGCCAGTTATCAGCCTGCTGCACAACTAAAAAGAAAGAAAAGATAAATCTGTTGTCGGGAAATTAATTGAGTTAATAAAGCAAAAGGTGGGTGGGGCAAGTGTGAGCATAATGAAATAAAAAAGAAGGACATGTAGACAAACAAGGGTGTAATAAAGAAATGTCTAACAGTGAGTGTGGTAAATTGCCGAACCAACCTGTATTGATTGAAACCTCTAATCATGTCATGAGCAAATACACACAAACACACATGCAAACACACTCGGGGGTCTCATCAGTATTCTTTATTGAGAAACCTCTCTGGCAGTTTGCGTGTGGTCTTAATCACACATTGGGTTGAAGGCTGGATCAGTCAGAGGGGCCGGTGGAAATAATGTCTGCCAGCTAGTGTTTTAATTAAGACCCAAACACACAAAATGGTCATGCAAACATACATATGCTTCAGGCTTAGCAGTTAAAGTGGCCTTTGATTGTGGTGTGAAGTCCCAATCAAAGGTTGCTCTTGCACCATTTGGCGCATTTTATCAAACCAAAGCTTATTGAACAAGTCACTAAAACGTGTTAAACTGTTCAATGATCTGGATTTTAGACAGCATTTTCTGTCTTGGATCAGGGTTAAAAGAATAAATTCAGGGGCAGATCTTTTTTTTTTTTTTGCTAGATGGTTTATCACATTGGACAGCACGGTGGTGCAACTGGTAGAGCTGCTGCCTCTCAGCGAGCAGGTCCCTTGTTCAAATCCCGGTCTGGGGGCTTTTCTGGGCGGAGTTTGCATGTTCTCTCCGTGCATGCGTGGGTTTTCTCCGGGTAGTCCAGTTTCCTTCCACAGTCCAAAAACATGCATGTTAGGCTGATTGGTAACTCTAAATTGTCCCTAGGTGTGAGTGAGAGAGTGGATGGTTGTTTGTCTCGTTTGTCTCTATGTGTCTCTGTGATGGACTGGAGACCTGTTCAGGGTGTACCCCGCCCCTCACACAGTGGTTGCTGGACATGGGCACCGGAATGACCCAAAATGGAAAAAGCGGGTAAAAGATAATGGATGGATGGATGAATGGTTTATCACATCTGGATTTAACAAATATATATATATTATTGATTGTTTCTTTGTTCTAACAAAGTAACTTCATGACAATAAATCTTATGCTATAGAAAAGCTGGTTTATTTCCCAATAAATTGTGCCACATTTGTTAGGAAAATGCATTTGTGAATGAGCAGTAGAGTTGGGTATGTGAGGGGCACCCCATGAAAAACTTGTCAAACCTTATCTGTCAATGAAAAAGCTTCTGGTACGCCAGGTGCTAGCATTCAGGTGCCTGACTGTCAATATCTGGTTGTCAATACTATGTTATATGACAATCATCATTAAACTAAACATGCAAAGTTAATGGATAGGTTAACATAGGTCAAGAGTCCTAATGAGATAAGATGCTTATGAACAACACTAGCTTTTCAGTATGAGTATGGAGCAGGTGGAAGAGAGTCTGAAGAGGTAGAAGTGCACTTTGGAGAAAAGAGGAATGAAAGTCAGTAGAAGTGGGAGACAGAATCAATGTGGAACCAGGTGGTCAAAGATGAAACAGGTGGAACAGTAAAGCTTGTAAGGATTAAAAGTACTTAAGGTGAATGAGTTTAGGTATCTGCAATCAACTGTCCAAAGTAATAAACAGAACATCAGAGAGGTGCAGAAGAGCATGCGGGCAGGGCAGAATTGTTTGTTCTTTCTTTGTCAAATGCAGTTCAACACAAGGTCAACAATGCAATGAAATGCTCAGGACGAGAAGAACAGTCTCGACACCCCCCCCCCCCCCCCCCAAAAAAAAAAAAAAAGAAATACCAGAGCATGCAAGAACAGTACAAAAACAGCACAAAAAAAGTGAAAAAGAAAAACAACAGCAACAAGTTCCAAAAGAAATATAGTAAAAAACACATTGTAGAATACAATGGTGCAAGTAGGAAGTATGGTACCTCCTCACAAGCAGTAACACTGCTTAAGTGCACAATACATATTGCACACAACATACACCACACAGGTTGTGCGACAAGCTACTGCAAAAGCAGTGAGCAACATTGCAATGAACTGAACCATGGTGGCAAGGCAGCGACACACATGATACAGCTGTAGAGGGATTTGTTGATCGGATATCTATATAATTTATTAGTTATGAGTTAAGCTCATAAGATATGCATTTATTATGCAAATAATCTTGTTATGTGGGCACCACCTCTTGGAGAGGAAAATCAGTCTCTAAAACCCTCAAATTAAACTGTAACGTGAATTCTTTACCCGTGTTGAAAGGCATTAAATCATTTAATACAATCCCGATACCTAAATTTTGATATCAGGCGATACCGATACTATTCTGATATCATCATCATTATTTATTTTATATTAGGCTGTAATATCTCTATAGGCAAGTACAATTTGTACAAATATATGCATGCATGTCCAAAAAGGTAACTTGAGGTAAGTTTTATTAATGTTGGATAAGTTTCAAACTTAGAATTAAATCCTGCTAACATAAAACATGTTTTTTATGCCCAGCTTTATGTGGATGTTAAAGATATTAAATGGCTTCAAACATCTGCTAAGTTCATGGCAAAACCAACACAGACATGTTCCTGTTTTTAGTATTTTACATCACTTTATAATGTAGCTGTTTTACATATATATATATAGATATATAAATAAAACTTTCTTTTATTTTTCAATTCATATGATTGTCTACTGTTGTATTGATAATTATCTCCTGGAAGGTAAACATAAACTATATCTTGGATGCAAATATTCAATCAAGCTGCAAAGCAGGCAGTCTGATTTTGATCAGCCTCAGTCTGCCCCTCCTCTGAGATGGGCAGACTGAGCACGGCTGATCGAAATCAGACTGCCTTCTTCGGACTGAATGAGAGGAACACACCGCTGAAGCCACGGAGCTTGAACGTCCAAAGTAAAACTAACTTTACCGTGGTGCCTGGCTAAACAATCCTCGTGCTCTTGCATGTGGTGCTTGTTCAAATGTAGGTCACGACTGAGCTTCCTCCTCTCGGTACAGTGGCTCTGCAGACATTGCACGTTACTGTCTTGCGGTGTTTAGTGTGAAATTCTTCCAAACAGCGGACATGTTACAATGAAAAGTGAATGAATGTGAGGTGGGTCTTATTACTCTGGGTTTCATGAAACTCATGTCCGATCAGGAAATCCATTCCATATTTTGAAGCCAACTTGTAGAGCAGCCAGCAGGGAATCACATGCAGAGACGTTTTAGCAGACACTGACATGTATCATGGATCGGAAATCTCTGCAGGTTGGTTCAGAAAAGTCCGATACATAAATGATGCTGGTATTGGAGGCCGATACCAGATTGGATTGGCCCCATCCCTAGTATGAACGCTGCTACGTTTTCTGGACCCTGCCTCTGGATTTATCCCCCATGAACCACACACAGCCCCAAAGCCTGCTTCGCAGCTGCAGTTCACTCAGCATGAGCGACGTCACCGGTACCAGTACAACTGCAACACATGCCACGTTACAAACTGAGAAGGTTAGTGACGAAACCCAGCAAACTGCTAAATCTTCTCGTCCTCGTCATGGTCACTAATCTATCTCTCTTCACAGACCAGACTTCCTCCTGGACTCAGACCTCCACCAGAAGCTGCTTAAACAATAAACTGTTTCAAACCATTCCTGAGTTTGGTGTTGTGCTGATCCTAATGGGTTCTTGTCATTTTCTCTTTCTTTGAACAGCTTGCTGTACTTCACTATTCCACCATCAGGTTTCCTTGTCATCTATTCTTTGTCCAGATTACACACCAAGTCCCTTCTTACCGGTCTCTCTAATTACTGTTGCTGTAGTAGCCCAGTCATTTGGAAGCACTTTCTTACCAGCCAGAGCCTTTAACAGCTCCTCTGAACCCCTCACAATATTCTTCTTTCCACAGTTTACACCATTTTGTCTTTTCTGATTTTACTTTTTTTCTCTTCTTCACAACAACAACAGTCATTCTACACACAAACATCTAATGCTGTCTGGTCACGTTCACCCCTGGTCCCCAATCTCCCTCAGGTTTCCTCTTCTACAAATAATGTAGTTGACTGGCGTACTCCTTCCTCCATTCTTATAGGTCACTCTATGTTCCTCGCTCTTTTGGAAATAAGTGTTAACTACAGTCATTTCCATTCTCTTAGCAACATCCACCACCATCTGTCCTGGTTTCTTTCCTTGACACCAAACCTACCCATCACTTCCTCACCCCCTCTGTTTCCTTCACCAACGTGTCCGTTCAGGTCTGCTCCAATCACCATTCTCTCCTCCCTGGGAATACTCTATCCTTTCTTCCAGATCCTTTCTAAATGTATCTTCCCCCACATCATATCCAACATGCAACGTGCTGGCAGACATCTTTAACACCTCACTTACCCTGGAGACAGTTCCCACCTGCCTGAAGACTGCCATCATCATCCCAGTCCCAAAAAGCTTTACAGTGACTGGTCTGAATGACTATCGGCCAGTGGCCCTCACCCCGATAGTTGCTAAATGCTTCGAAAAACTGGTCATGACTCACATCAAAACACCAATCAACATCATCGAGGACCCTCATCAGTATGCATACCGTGAGAACCGATCAACAGAGGATGCCATCTCCTCTGTGGTCCACACTGCGCTCAACCACCTGGAGCAGAAAAACTCTTACGTCCGTATGCTCTTTGTGGACTTCACATCTGCCTTCAACATTATGATCCCCCAAACCCTGATGGACAAACTTTCCACACTAGGACTAAGCCCCTCCATTTGCAACTGGGTACTAGACTTTCTAACAAACAGACCACAGTTAGTGAGGATCCACAACTTCTCCTCCTCCACCATAACCCTCAGCACTGGCTCTCCTCAGGGATGTGTGTTGAGCCCCCTCCTGTTTACTCTGCTCACGTATGATTGTGCAGCTACCCATCCAGGCTGTCACATTGTAAAATTTGCAGATGATACAGCAGTGGTGGGATGCATCACAAACAATGGTGAGTCCAGCTACAGGCAAGAGGTGGAACACCTGGAGAGCTGGTGCAAAGAGAACAACCTTCACATCAATGTGAAGAAGACAAAGGAGATGATTGTGGACTTCAGAAGGAACAAAAACATCTACACCCCCCTGAACATAAGAGGATCTGCGGTGGAAGTGGTCTCCAGCTACAAGTACTTGGGTGTACACATGAATGACAACCTCAGCTGGAGCAACAACACCACCAGCCTGATCAAGAAAGCTCATCAGAGACTCTACTTCCTCAGACGGCTCAGTCCTCACCTCCTTCTACAGGTGTGCAGTGGAGAGCATCCTGTGCTCCAGCATCAACGTGTGGCATGGAGGCTGCACAGCTGCAGAAAGAAAAGCTTTGCAGAGAGTGGTGAAGGCTGCACAGAAGTCTGTTGGAATCAGCCTCCTCACCATCACAGACATCTACACCTCCAGATGCAGGAAGAGAGCCACCTGCATCATCAAGGACCCCACTCACCCAGCACACACACTTTTTGCCCCACTTCCCTCAGGAAGGAGGTTGAGGAGCATTAAGTGTAGAACCACTAGACTGAGGAACAGCTTCTACCCTGAGGCTGTTAGACTCATGAATCTCTAACCAGAATAATCACATCATGTTGCTGCTGATCTGTTTCATGTTGCTGCTGATCTGTTTCAATGTTGATGTGTTCATGCGTGCACATCCGCTCACAGACTCATGTTCATTTTTGTGCTGATGTTCAATGTTTTATGTTATGAGTGCTTAGTGTATATTTAGTTGATGTTTTTCTTAGTTCATATCTTAGATGTTATTACTGTTTTTCTTATACATTTTATTGTTGGATGTAACTGGGACCCTGTGTACATAATTTCGCTCCACCACATGTACCACATGAGGTGCGAATGACAATAAAGAAACTCTGACTCTGACTCTGACTCTTAACATGTGGAGCATTACCGCTGACAACATTTAGAATCAGACCTTCTACTTCTACCTTCAGACACATCACCCTATCTGACACGCTTTTCATCTCTACTACATTCTTTGCCAACTTCTCCTTCAGGATCACCCCTACTCCATTCCTCTTTCTATTCACACCATGGAAAAACAGGGCCTTGAGCGATCAGGTATGGTGTCACCGGGGTTGGGATCTGAACCAGAGACACTGGATTGTGCTCCCTAGTGGCTGGATTGTAGGTTGGAATTAACACAATGCACAAAATGCAATTATTGTGCTTGCGCTGTATTAATAATAAACACAAGTAAAATCTGAAATACAGTAGATGAACCAACATGAGCAACATTTAGATGCATGATAAATACTGGAAACCTATGCAAACACAGTAGAATAATAAAAAAATAAATAACACAAGTTGTCCAGTTTTGCAGGTTAGCTGATTTAAGCCATGTGTTTATGACTCAGACTCTACATCATGATAAAATGAAACCACCATAAAGTATGTTTTTTTTCATGGAAGTGAGCTGCCATTGTGCATGACCACTACACATCACTGTCCATCTTTGAAATGCCATTAACACTTCAGCCATCTTAAATCTTTGGCAGGGATTTATATGCTCTCTTTAAAACATAAAACTTGACATTTAGAAGGCGTTCCAGCTCACAGGATGCCCTCTGGAGAAAATATCAGAGCAGGCAGCCATGACAAGACATTCAGTTTGCTCTGTCTCTTTGAGGGATAGCATAATGTTCCAGAAATGTTTGATTTTGACTGTAAATTGTGTTTTAAATCTAACCTTAAAGCATTGTTGAAGGCAATGTCAATAAGGCCAATAAATAAATATATGTATACAATTATATATATATATATATATATATATATATATATATATATATATATAT
>NC_056514.1:16616679-16618241 GCF_014905685.2 Nematolebias whitei | reverse complement strand
TATATATATATATATATATATATATATATATATATATATATATATATACATACATATGATTCACTCAGGGCTCTGATGCAGACTTTTTCTCATGTCAAAATATGAGATAAACAACATAATGAAGTGACATTTGTTTTAAACAGGTCAATTTAGGTTGTTTTTCTTTGATAATAAAGGTGCTTTGTTTAAGTATTTTTGATTTGCTAAATCTTGTCATTGCATACAGAATTTTCTGACCGCATGTGTCGACATAGGGATGTTTTGTCCTTTATGATCAGAGCATCAGTATTTTAGTTAGTTTTACTTCTCATTGTAAAATGACTCTGCACTTCTATATACACTGTTGTGTAATGAACATCATACAACAATGGAATAAATGTTCTCACAATTCTGTGGTCCTCTTGTGGAGCTGAATCATTATATTCTTTTAGAGCTAATTTTCTTTTCTAGGGCTGTCTGTGTGTTACAATTTAATTGGTTTCCATAAAAATAAATGCCACTTTATTCCGAAAATCAGTTCAGCTAAAAGTTATAGTAAGATCTAGAAGTTATTTACATGTTGGGTTTATTCCAATACAATGATAGAAACTTAACCCATTTGTTGTTTTGAAACAAAGGAAAAATAGAATCCATTTAACGTTATAGTAATTTGAAACAAAAAATAATTCAGCATATTTACAAGTGTTAGATTAACACACAGCGAATAAAAAAGTCATGTATGAAAGTTGCATGAATACAATACATATTCATTTTTAATATTTAAATATTTTTGTTGAACACTTATTTTAGGAAACTTTTATTGTGTGCACTTGTTCAAATGTGTTTTTATCCCTATTAAAAGTTATTCTAGGTTGCTCTTTGCACAAAATATGCATTGTATGTATAATAAGTCAATAAAGTGTGATTTGATTTAAATTTAATAGATTTATAGTTTATATACATTTTTACATATAAGTGGGTGAGTGGTGGGTCAGAAGCGAGAGAAGGCAAGACTGTCACTGAGAGGTTGATGGCTCAAATCCCCTGACTGTTACAACAAAATTTTGGTGGGAAGCACCCTCATCCCCCCCCCCCCACACACACACACACACCACCCATCTGCTCCCCGGGCTCCTCAGATGGCGTTCCTGCTCCACACATGTGCCGCAGCAGCTCTGCGCTCTGCAGTTACATCAGGAAGGGCACCCCGCGTAAAAAACAATTGTCAAATTCTTTTACAACTTTACTCACAGGGCAACCCCTGAGAAGGGGAGCAGTTGAGAAGGGGGTGTGTGTGGAGGGGGGGCATGTTTCCATTTAAGTCAATCAAACATGTGCCTTGCTTTCTTTATTTCTGAGCGTAAAACCATCTTTCAATTAAAGGTTTATTACAACAAAACAAGGATAGACAACAATTTTAAGAAGGTTCATTATGAAACATTAAAGGTAATTATGGAACATGCACGTGGGACAACTTTACGTCTCAGGTGTCTGAGATTCAGCATAAATAACATAAATCCTATCCTAAACGCTTGATATGTTCACAATCGGAAACAATTCCATGAAATATGTATATAATAGTA
>NC_056514.1:16584502-16616279 GCF_014905685.2 Nematolebias whitei | reverse complement strand
TATATATATATATATATATATATATGTGTGTGTTTATGTTTATGTATATATATGTTTCTGAAGTTAACAATGGAAATAAACAGTTTTGAGTAGTTTAGATGTTTTTTTTTTAATTGAACAGAACATTGTGATAAAGTTGTGACTTGACATAAAAGTGCCTGTAAAACTGCCCACATGGTCACATAAACACTGAACTGCTTGCCTACTATCAGCTCCTAACCTCTGGATTTGATCCAGCTGTGGGAGTTGTGATGATGTTATTTTCCATGCATGTATGCATTAACATGTGTCTGGTGGTGATGACCCAAACGTAGATGACCACTTTAATTCTGTATACACTACATTTTCTCAACCTTGCTGAAAAGCCAGATATGCCAGGTTTAGAATAATTCCTGAAAATTTAAGGAGACAGACACAAAGGAGGAAGTAGATATTTATGTTCTAAATACATGATGTTTCAATATAAATGTACAAATGATAAAAATGCATATGTTTCATGTAAAGCAACACTATTTTCTAAAAGTACATATCTTGGATAAACCTTTCAGCTTGGCAGAAATATTTACAGTCTGGACAGATGTTGTAAAGTGTGCAATCAACCAAGGTGGCAGAAAAGTCCATCTCTGCAGATGCTTGATCAGTCACTTAAATTTGACACAATAAAGAAAATGTATGGCTTACACAGTCAAACTGAAAGCAATTTACATGATTAATAACTAAGAATAACATAACTGCAAGAAAATATCTACAAACTTATTCTTGTGGAAAATGTTCATTAAATACATTCCAGGTGGAGTGGACAAAAAACACAATAATTGATTCATAATGTTAAAAAAGCATCAGAGTAATTGTTTTTAAGAATTTCAAATGATCATACATAAGATATGAAGTAAAAAGGAAAGTTAGGACCTGTTCTTCAAGCTAGAACCGTGACATCCCCGATACTTGTTTCATTTAGGTCATACCGCTCAGTATTGCAATGCATGCTGGTAGATGCCTTTGCTACTGGGCAGAGCAGGGTGCAGAAATACTTCCTGAAAGTGTCAGAGAGGCAGGCATACAGGATGGGGTTAGCACAGCTCCACGAATACGACAACAAGACTAGGAATTCAAAAGCCCTGGCAAAGACGGGCGAAACTAGACTACTTTGATGCAGGGAACAAAAGTTCATGGTGTAAAACGGCAGCCAGCACATGGCAAAAACAGCCACTACTGCTACAACCATTTTGGTGACTTGTTGCTCCACCCGATGACCCTCGTGGTTTGGCATAGGAGATTGGAGCTGCTGGGACCGCAAGGTGACTAACATCGCAGTGTAAGAGACAGTCATGATGACAAATGGTAAAGCGAAGCCCATGACGAAGGTGTACGAGAGCACTCCAAGGTACCAGGCATAGGAAACAAAGACAGGGCTGCACATGCCATGGTTCACTGAGAAATGAAGCGCCATAGGGAGAATAGAGAGGAGCGAAAAGAGCCACAAGAAGACCGAAACAATCTTGGCACAGCGTGGCGTTCTCCAGCGGGTGAATCGAAGCGGCTCTGCCAGCACCATGTAGCGATCAATGCTCATCACTGTCAGGCAGAAGACACTGGTGAACTGGTTGATGCCATCCAGGACCATGACCACTTTGCACACAGCATCTCCAAACACCCACTGGCTCTGAATGTTCTGGCTTGCGATAAAGGGGAGGCCGATCATGAAGAGTCCATCAGCCAGAGCCAGATTGAAAATGTAGACTGTTGTGGAAGATGACATTTTATCCAGTTTCAAAATAGCTACGATGACAAGAGAATTCCCTGCCACTCCCATGATGCAGACCACCAAATAGAGAATAGCCATAGTGATCCCAAAACTGTCAATACTGTTTTCAAAATAAAAGTGCTCCTCCACATCTGTTTCATTGTAGTCCATATCAAGAAAAAATGCTCCTTCCATTCTACCACAGATCCACTTGTAGAGAGATACTATCAGTGATCAGCAGCTCAGAATATTTGAAAAATCTCAAAAGTCCTCGCAAAAAGTTGTCCCTATTTGGAGAAAAAAAATTGTTAGCCAGTTGTTGCCAGCTCAAAACCCCCAAAATAAAATAAAAGTTTGGGTCTTCAGAAAGCCCTAAACTTCTCGCATTGAGTTAGACGTAATTACTTTTTATCTTCCAAGATATAAAGAAAGTTTCTACCTCACAGTCTTCAGTGTTTTTGTCACAAGCTGACTGAGACACTATAAGAAGAGTGGAGAAGAGCAGAACAGCCACTCGGACGCTGACCACTCTGTTGCCTTTGTTGTCCTTTTATATCTACCCCCCCACCCCACCCCCAGTATGTGAGGAGTGTGTTGGTCGCTGTACATGTGGGACAACCTCCCCTGTACCTCCCTCCTCTTGTTCATCGGTGTCTGGAGATTGTGATGAACTCCAGTTAGCTCACACCCTTCATAGTTTCCTGTACTTGTGTTTCCAAGGTAAACCTGAGTAAGCGTCGTCTTCTAAAGCACTTTTTGTTTTTATACCTTTTTTTCTCTCCTATCTGTCTTCTCTGTCCTCCATTTCTGTTTACTCCAACCCTCCATTTCTATTATTCATTCTGCCACCCTCCAACACTGGGTCCTCCTTCTTTCTTGTCTCCCGTGCACTTTCACAGTTCAGTAGGGGGTCATCCAACTAAACCTAAACAGATAATAACAGTTTGTCAATGCACTGACCACCCACGTTTGTGGTCCAAATTGTATAAATCTGCTGACAGAAAACCCAAGTCTACTTTCTGTTTTCTCAAGATTTTTCTTACACTTCTTACACTCTGTCTTATTAAGAGGCGCAGTGTCAAAGGTTTGGATGAAAAATGGGAAACAAAGGATAGAGAAGAAAAGAAAACACTTAAGAGGAGGAGAATGAGTGAGAAGGGCAGTGGATGAGCGATGACCTTAATCCTGTTGCTGCTTTGACATGCATAGCTGGAATACCTCATCGTCACCATAGTCTTCCATCAATCCTCAATTTAAACTGACCAAACTTGTATTTTATCACCTAAACTTTATTTTTATGGTAGTATATAATGTTAGCACACCACTCATTACTGAAAATTGCACATTAGTCATAAGATATACTCAAATATTTATTTAAAAGAATATTCTCTGTTTTTTTTTTTTTTTAGCTGGTTCCAACTAACTGGAGAAAACAAGACGTTGCAGTCTAAACTCCTGATAAGGTTATGGCTTAACTCACCCTCCAGGGACTGACGTCTCAACTTCCTACTTCAATCCCTTCTATAAAAATACCACTTATAATACTTTGTCTCGTGGTGATAAATTTGGAAATGTTTCACAGCTTTATATTGCACAGAAAGTCTTTTGCTGTGATGTTGCAACAGACCTGCTGGCATCCATGTCCAAGTGTCGTCGAGCTGTCAACAGAGAAAGGATAAGCCACGTGGAAATCAAATGCCAATTCTGACACGTATAAAATCAAGGTCAGAGAAGTGTTAATTTACCATTTATTAATATTTATTTTCAAAACGTGCTCAAGTTTTATTTTGCACCAGGACTTTCCTTTCTTATATTTCACACGATCACTTTGGGTGTCTTTTTTACTTCCACTGGCTACAATGAACTCTTACCAACTAATGTGGTGAACAAATAAATGCTGGATTATGGTGACATTTTCAAATTTAAATACAAGTTTTTTGTTTACAAGAGAGGGCAATTCTGTTGAGACTGCTGGTGCAGTTGTATACATATTGAAACAATTATTCATTTGCCCCCCCGCCCCCAAGTTATATAAGCAGCTTTTTCATTACCCCCTGCATCTACAAAAGAATGTCTATAAAAACATGTTTCCCTCCCAAGTTGCTTTAACAACCATGCCTCAAAGACAACTTTTTGGATTTTATCTTTTTCATTTGGGTGCAAAAATAACACCGAGTGAGAATGCCAGAACTAGCAACAGCTAAATGTTATACCAGCTAACACATGGGGTGCAGTGGAACTTGTTTTGCCCACATTCATTGCTGCATCCTAATGCCTTCTGTGACTAGAAGCTAACACACAAAGCTAAATGAATCAAAGTAAACTGAGTTTCTTTGTTTTCTTCTCATCCGAAGACAAGAAGCTAAACATCTGTTTACTTTGATTCAGTCTGCTAGAAATACCATGTCCTGAATGTGGTGGCGGTACCTCAGCGGTCAGTGCTGTGGTCCTGTATTCTTGAAGCAGCAGGTTCAAGCCCAGATTGTATCAGGAAGTGTATCCAGCATAAAACAAATGTTTTGTGTGAGCTAACAAAAGAAACAGCAACTAAAGCCCGAATGCCTGAGAATCTGCACTAGCCTTATGCTAACAGACTGTAGCTTTTAATGCAAGTGTTTTTTCCCACCAATATATCCTGGCCTACTGGTGAGAATATTGTTTTACTCAGTGATCAATGAAATGCCAGATCTTACTCTAACCAGGTTAAGTCAGGTCCTCTGGACAGATTCTTCTTGTTGAAATATTTTCTCTTACATTCTAAAGACTTCTTCAGTCTGAGGAGCTGCAACAAACTCAATCTTATAAATAGCACCTTTAAGAGGATCAGCCAGTTTGCTGGTGACATCCAGAACTAGCTGTTCACATGATAAAGGAGATCCAGAAAAAAGATTAAACACAAAAATAACTGGACTTCTATTCTGTAGCTGAAGACATTTTTCTTCTCATCCATTGAGCTTTCTCAATATTGAGAATAAACATTTGTAATAAAAAATAAAAAGCATTATGAATAATAAAAACAGTGATAGGTGTTTTAAAACTAAAAGCAAGTACAGTAATCAATTTAATGTGTATGTATATTTTTTTAATGGAGTGAAATAAATGAGCAGAGTTTAAGGTCTGTTGCAGATGGTTCATTCATTATCAGCATACTGTAAAACAGGATTTCAATCAACCTTTATTTATACATGTTAGTCTCAATGAGCCACGAGGACTCATATACATACTCATCGGGGCGGCTGTGGCTGAGTGGTTAGAGCAGTCGTCCTCCAATGTTAGAGTTGGGGGTTCGAATCCACCAGCAGTCACATGCTGAAGTGTCCCTGGGCAAAACACTGAACCCCTCATAGCCTCTCATGTGTGTCCCATCAGTGTATGAATGTGATCTAAAGCACCGATTAGTCTCTTTAGAATGATTAGTTCAATTAGCTTTGTAGAGATCTAGTAGAGTGCTGTATGAATGGGTAAATGAGGACACAGATTGTAGTGTAAAGCGCTTTGAGTATCTTGAAATAAGACAGAAAGGCGCTATATAAGTACAGTCCGTTTGCGTTTATATTCAAGAGAGACCTGTTCCAGACAGAACATATAAAGTACAGGCAACAAAACAGCAAACAATGATAACAATAAACTACAGTAAAAATGCAGTAAAGAACAAGAGTACTGTATTAAACAATAAATCAAGGTGCTGTGAATCAGGGCGAAATACTAAAAACAAGAACATATCTGCTTTGACTTTTTTATTGACATTATAAAATGTTTGAAACCCCTTAAAGAAATTAAGGTGGACAGCTTCAGTTCTTGTTGCAAGGTGTTCCAGGTTGCAGGAGCTGAGTAGGAAAAGGCCTTTTTGCCAAGTTCATTCTGCATTGAAGGAACGCTGCAGGTAATGATGTCCTGAGAGCGCATGTTGTAACTGCACTGTCGGCATGACAAGTGGGAGGAGTTATAAGAAGGCAGCAGACCAAGGAGAGATTTATAAATGAAACTGAACCAGTGTGAGAGCCTACGTGTAGATAATGATGACCAACTGACCAAGGAGTACAGGGTACAGTGATGGCTACGATAGTTACAACCAGTTATGAATCTTAGAGCACCATGGTAGACAACATCCAACATCTGCAAGAAGCTGGCAGAGGCATTGCTGTCACTGTTCTATCCCAGTCCAGACACCTTAAAATGAGGAGTGACCAAAGGAAGGACATGCTTTAGCTATGATGAGATTGATGATGTCAATAAAATACCAACTGTGATTTGGATTGTGAGTAGAAAGAAGGGACTATAGACTGGCCTTTGAACAGAATCAGATTAGTCAGCTTCTGACGAACAGGCTTTTTTAAGATGAGAGGAGTATAATCTTGCAACACGTTTCTGCCTGATGGTGGAGATACTGTTAACTAAGAGTTTGATTATATCAAAATAGTGGTTTAATAACAACATATTGACTCAAATTCTCATTTTACCAAAGCTTTAGAAAACCTTCATCTATTAATTCTTGGTATGGATTTATGATTTGAAGGCAATACAGCAAAGGTAAGATGGGGTTTCTGATTATATTTCTCAAACTCTAGACATAATTCTGGTCTTTGTTTGCTTGTGATTCAGTGAATCCTGGTTGGACTGGAATGAAACGTGCAGTTTTAGAGCGTGTGAGAGCTCTGCTTTCAGAAGACATGCTGGTCGTGTGCGTACATGCCGTGAGGTGAGCAACTCAGTACGAGTTTTGCTTTGGCGCCATTTTGAGCATTTGCTGATTCAACTGCTTGTGGTTTTAACTGCGTTAGGTGGATGTAGAAATGGTTATATAAGCTTTTCAACACAATTCTGACATTTCTGTGAATACCATGTCTATGTTTAAATGCCAGACTATTAATCATTTTTCATCAGAACAGGTTGATTCTGGTAGTAATCACCTTGTTGGATGAAGACTTGTTAATAGAAATGTAACTTACTGATGAAACGTTACGGTGTTCGGGCATTTTCCTTGACGATTACTGCAACCAAACACCGTGCAGATTACTGCACACCGTGAAAGCATTGTATGGTTGAATGACCTCAGAAATGGCGTTGTGTTTTGCATGAAGTGACGTGATAGCACGTCTATAGAATATAAATCATTGAATGTTCCTCTCTATCAAGGATGTGACCATCTTCATCCCTGAAAGAGTGACCGCTGGCCTGCAGATGAGTGTAAACTGCAGAGTCCTGGCCTGATGGTGTTGCTCTTCTGTGCTGGACCATCTTTTTGGCCATCCCACAGTGTTTATTCAAATATTTTGCATTAATAGGATTTTTAATTTTCGTCCCTTTTAATGATGTAACTACCACAGGCTAACAAAAATAAATGAGAGATATCCTCTAGGGACCCAGTGCTCATATTTGACAGTAAGCCAGTTTGTCAGTCACTCATTAAGTCAAAATGAAAGATGTCAGGAACTAATGGTGCGAGAGTAAAGCGAGGAGTCACCAGAGCATTAAATTCTTTAGGAATATTTATCATCTCCAACATTTTCCACACGTCTGTTAGATGCCAAATCAGTTTAGTAAATAACTTTAACTTTTGTTCTGCTCAGATATTTTGAGGAAACGCCCATAAAATAATCCCCAGTTGACCTAAAATCTGCTAAAGTAAACTGTTGCAAAAACTAACAGTAGTATTGTATATTTCCCATTAGTTTTATTGACATGTCTGCAAACCTTCACGGTGGTCCCTTCAGTATTTTCTGTGATGATTCAGTTTGGACTAAAGAGGGTAAACAAACCCTTCACAGAGTCACGCTGCCTGCATCTGCAGAGAAAGGCTCAAATGAAACGCAGGTTCTCTGCAGCGTGCATGCCATCCTATAATTATCACAGCAACGTCTGAGTCATAAAGTGTTACTGAAGCTTTGACAACATTGTTTCATAAGAGGTCATAGTCAGTAATGGATTTTACAGGAAATGGGACATTGCATATTTTCAGTATTCTGAAATCTGAAAACTCCCCATGTGACCCTTTTGAAAATTGTTTTTAGGAATAAAGCTCTTTTCATCCCTTTGTTTCCCGGCAACATAGCGGTTTAACTTTTTGCAACTTTTGAAAAACAGAAGTATAAACAGATGTAGGACATTAAAGTCTGTTTGTCCTTTGTCTACATTTGCATTTGTGTTTTATTCATAACATAAATCTGCTGGGTTAGCGTTTTCCAGAGTTCCTTATTCTCACCTGCTGCCATAATGGTAAGGGGTGATGTGTGCATGCGGCCATTTGTCTTTCTTTTAGCAAAATATCTCTTGAACTCATGGACAAATTTTAATGAATCTCTCAGAACATAATGAATATAAAATAGTCGTCATCCCTATTCAAGATGACCTCCACAGCTAATTGTCCCCCATTGTGGAGTGAAAAGAGGGAACTGGAAATACCCATCATCTATCCATCCATTCATCCGTTGGTCCGTGCATGTTTAGAGCATGATAACTCTAAAAATAAGTTCCATTTTGGTGTGTTGCTACATCCATCATGTTTCACAGATGTTTAGAACTCTAAAATGATCATTCAGGCCCCAGTGTTTCTCACCACCACTGAGGAGCTGACATCCCAGTTCAACTCTGTCTGCTTAAAGATTATGGATCATGTTGCACCTGTTAAAACCAAAAAATCAAAACTCAGAGCAGAACCTTGGGTGAGTGACGTCACCAAGGTCGTTAGGCAGCAATGTAGGAGGGCGGAGCGAAAGTGGAGGAAAGACAGGCTGCAGGTCTCTTTCCAGATACTTAGAGTTGGCGCCGTTATCAGAAAACAGTAAAAGCCGCTAAATCAAAATTCTTCTCTGATAAAATTACCTCAAACTCTCACAACCCACGTGTCCTCTTCTCCACCCTAAACTCTGTTCTCCACCTCACTGAACCATCACCTCTGGAAGCCTCGACTGAGCTGTGCGACAACTTCTTACATTTCTTTTTGGAAAAAATTGCAACCACCAGGGCTCTCATTTCCCCTCCAACTCATGACCCATCCATCCCACCTCAATCTGTAGCTCCTTTTGACCATTTTGAACCCATCACTCTATCTTCTCTAGAGCAGGTCATGTGCAACTTGAAACCTTCTGGCTCCCCCTTTGATGTGGTCCCCCCTCAACTACTAAAGGAGGTGTTTCCAACTCTAGGTCCGTCCATTCTGGCTATAGTAAACAGTAGTTTATCCACTGGTGTGGTGCCAAAATCCTTTAAACATGCTGCCGTCCAGCCTCTCCTGAAAAAAACAAACTTTGACCCCTCAGTTGTTTCCAACTACTGGCCTGTCTCCAAACTCCCATTTGTTTCTAAAGTACTAGAGAAAATAGTCGAGTCCCAGTTGAAGTGCTTCCTGGAGGATCACGCCATCTTAGAGCTTTTCCAATCTGGCTTTAAACCTCTCCACAGCACTGAAACTGCCCTGCTGAAGGTCTTTAACGACATTTTCTTAACCACAGATACTGGTGATTCTGTGCTGCTTGTCCTGTTGGACCTCACAGCCGCCTTTGACACCATCGACCATGAGATCCTCATTGCTAGGTTGGAGCAGTGGGTGGGCGTCACAGGATCAGCCCTCAATTGGTTCAGATCTGCACTTTGGTTGGCTTTTTAGCTGTTTTAAGTGCTTTATAAATAAAGTGGTATGGTATGGTATGGTATGGTATGGTATCTAGATGTAAGAAACGCTCCTTTTGCATTTGAATTCCACATCAAAGATGACTGCCACTACAAATGCCCATCTGAGCATGAAAACATGGAAAATGAGTGAAATATGGATTTCCACATAGGAAAGTTCACATTTAGAACTTGGGTTGTCACATCAAAATCCAAGATGGCTGCCATCATAACAATATAGCCAAGCCAACCTGATCTGGATAATTTGAAAAATAAGCAACGTGTTTATTTCAATTTTTGTGTGTTTCTGTATCTAAGCATAAGAAAGGTCACAGTTGAAATTTGCCTTGCCACATCAAAATCGGATAGTTTCCTCAAATAATTGTGGTGGCTCTTGGGGTGGTCAAAGAATAATCTATAGTGGCCAAGGCCACCAATGGCCACCCCCTGGCTATGCCATTGCACCTGGTCGTAGATACTGTATAATTTCTCCTTTCACTCGTCATAATCTCTTACCTGTGCTGCCTTGGACCCACCTCTATTTTTATACGCAATGTAACTCCTACCCACGTGAATATCTTGCACTAAAAACATTCAGGTTTACTGTACTTGCTTTCTCTGTTCAATTCCAGTGCAGAACAACTTTTATCTCAAAAAGTATAAATACTAACTATTCCATTTCCTCAATGATGGAGGACATCCAAGTATTGCTTGTCAACCTTGGTGAACACAATTCAAGATGTCTGGGAGACTGCAACAAAGCCAAGATTCAACTTGTCTGCTGGATTACTTAGATAGAGAACTTTACTAATTGGCTTTTTTATGTATGTGAATGTAAAGTGCCCTGAGACAACTTTGATGTGATTTGGCACGATATAAATAAACTGAATTGAACTGTTACAGCTAATCAAGCTCACCAAACACAAAACTGTCTAAATCTCAGTCAACTTTACTGCAATAAAGGTCAAATTTAATGTAGTTGTATTGTAGCTCAGTAATTTACAACCTATAGGTTTTAGCACTGCATTTTCTGATATTGTGTAAGAACGAATATAACGGTAACTTAATTGGTTTTATCTAAACAACCATAACTTCTTTATTTCTCAACATTATTTTATTCGTTTTTTTTATTTTTTATTTTTCAACTCTGGCAGTCTATATGCATTCCTTCAAGGACTGCATGAGCGATGGCTGCATCTCTGGGTTTATATATACAAAATGCTCTTCTAAATATCTTTTTGAAGGTAACGACTAATGTGGAGGGTAACAGTGCCAACAATATCCCTCCATTTGTAAACAAACCACTTATATGAGGATTTGTGAAGAGAACATTAATTAAGTTTCCAGTCTAGTGAGCATGAACAAAGCCTTTTTCATAGATCATCAAAAATCGGTTACTTCTGCCATGATGAACTTTACCAAACATTTCCTGTGAACATCAGACTTTTAAAAAAGGTAAAAATGTTAATATATTATTAATATTTCAAAGGGGGTATTGATTCCACAACAAAAGAAAAAAGAGCTTGAGCACATCTAGATGTTAGTATCTGTATTTGATGTTTGTTCCCTACAATCAAAGAAGGAGGACTTCTTTATTGACGTGCCATTTTTCACAGATGTTCCATAATCTTGCAAGGCCAGAAATCTCATGAGGATGCTAACAGACTTCAAAGTGAGCATTTATGTTTTAAGCTTTGAAGATTTTTTTTAACCTTTAAACTTTCTCATACAAACAATGCAGATACAGTTATTTTAAATGTGATATACTGTATGAGTGATTCGGGTGGCACTGTGACTCAGTTAGTAAAGCTGTTGCCTTTCAGCGAGCAGGTCGCTGGTTCAAATCCCGGCCAAGGACATTTCTTGGTGGAGTTTGCATGTACACCATACCATACAGTATGGTATGGTTTCGGTATGGTACTGTATGGCATGGTATGATACCATGCCATACCATACCGTACCATACCATACCTATGGCACAGAGGCACAGAGGTACACGCTCTATTCAACCTCTTCTTGACTGCCTGGCTGACATCCTGGACTGGATGGCTTTTAACTTCTTAATTTTCAATGAGAAGAAATCTGAAGTCATGTTGTACCATCCCAATAGCCCGCTCATGAACCATTGTATTGACCTTTCCTCTCTAACCCCGTTAGAGAAACAAAGAGTCAGTAATCTGGGAGTGATAATGGACCCTTCCTTGAAACTTAACAGTCACGTAAACATGATTGTTAAACCCTGTTTTCCCTACCATATCATACAACACCATTCCATGCCATACAATACCATACCAATGGTATCGTATGTATTGTATGTATTGTATTGTATGTATTGTACAATACCATACAAATTGTATGGTATTGTATCAGTATGGTACGGTATGATAAGGCATGATACTATATCATACCGTATCGTACCATACCATACTATACCATACAATACCATACTTATGGCACAGAGGTAAACGTTCTATTCAACCTTTTCTTGATTGCCTAGCTGACATCCGGGACTGGATGGCTTTAAACTTCTTAAATTTCAATGCGAAGAAGTCTGAAGTCATGTTGTTCCACCCCAATGGCACGTTCATGAACCTCTACATTGACCTTTCTCTCTAGCCCCATTAGAGAAACAAAGAGTTACTAATCTGGGAGTGATAATAGACCCTTCCTTGAAACTCAACAGTCATGTAAACTTGATTGTTAAATCCTGTTTTTTTTTTCCAGCTGAGGCAGCTGTCTAAGCTGAAGCCCATACTGTCCTAAAATAATCTTGAGACAGTGTCATGTGTTCATAACATCCAGGCTCGATTACTGCAATGTGCCTCTGTTTGGAATCAGTCAGTCCTCCATTGCATGTCTATAACTGGTCCAAAATGCTGCAGCCCAATTTTTAAATGGTACAGGCCATAGAGAGCACATTACACCAGTTTTGGCATCCCTGCACTGGCTACCCATTCACCTGCGGATCCAGTTCAAAATACTCATGTATGTTTTTAAATCACTGAACAGTTCTGTCCCATCCTATCTCACTGATCTTCTGCAGCCATATGTCCCACCACACTCTCTGAGGTCAGCAGACCAGATGCTTCTTTCAGTTTCAGGAACCCGTCGTAAGCTCAGAGGTGACATGGCTTTCTCTGTTGCAGGTCCAAGACTGTGGAATGAGTTGCCACTGCATGTCAGGCAGGCTCCCACACTCACAGTTTTCCTGTCTGTAGTCTACGATGTTGGCCATTTAGTTATTATCCACTGCTATTTGTAGCTATATTTTAATTTTATGTTTTCCTGTCCGCTGTGCTTGTTTGTTTCTATTGCACAGGCCTTTGGTTGGCCTTGTTGCTGTTTTAAGTGCTCTATAAATAAATTGGTATGGTATGGTATGGTATGGTATGGTATGGTATGGTATGGTATGGTATGGTATGGTATGATTTACCATACCATACTACACCATACCATACCATACCATACCATACCACACCATACCACTTTATTTACGAAGCACTTAAAAACAGCAGCAAGGCCAACCAAAGGGCTGTGCAACAAAACAAATAGCAAAGGACAGAGGATAAAACACATAAAATACAAATAGAAATATAATAAACAAAATTACTAAATTAATTAAAATACTGTTTACTTAAAATCAACTCACATTGGATCAAAAGCCAGGGAATAACATGAAATACTCCCAACACGTGACAAAGTATTCTCACAGTGGTTCTTGTGGGTTTTGAAAACAAAGTTAGTATATGTTGGTATTTTTGGACCATGACTGCTTTGACAAAGTTTAAAATGATTGTAGAAATTTTGTCATTAGAACTTTTTGTTTTAAAATGAGTTTCTTATCCTTTTAAAATTTATTTAAATCTCTTACTCCTTTATGAACAGATAAAACACTGGCAACTTTTATATATATATATATATTTTTTTTGTTTATTATCTTGTGTTTTTTTTTCTGTATGGATCTATTTGTGTATTTTTTTTGGTATTATTATTGGTTGTAAGTTTGTTTAACTTATTGTAAATAAATAAACAAATAAATAAATTGTCATGTTCAGATTTTAGAAGAACTTTGAGCTCTCAGAGCTCTGGGTATGAGCACAAAAACAAAGCAGGGACAAAAATAATCCTTTAAGAGCCCGAACATCTTTGACAGGTGATGTTAACTGCTGTAGAAGTTTTTTTGTTTGTTTTTTTACCAACCCCCAGGAGCATAAGTGACTGGAAGACGAGGACTGTGAAGCTTTTTGAGTTTGTTTTGCAGAACAAAGATTCTGGAAAAACATGAGTAATCTTTCAGTGAAAACAGAATACTTAGAGCTTGAAATATTTAAACACTTTAAATCCCACGTTGGCTTCTCTATAAAGTAAAACAAGTAATTCAACACACGGTTCTTTTAATCTGCTGAAATGCTTGTTACGCTGCGTAAAACTAATGACTAAACCATTACAGTAATTAAAGTCAGATGTGATACAACATCCGAACTTTAGCACCTAAAGAAGATTACAAGTTTAGGAGACAGGAAACTCTAAACTAGGGAGAGAAAAAAAAAAAATACTAAAAAATCTACAGGTCAATCTACAGGTCAAAGTTCAAGACAACCAAGAATTTCCTTTGAGATAAAGCTCTAAAAGACAAAAAAAAAAAAAAGAAAAACAGAAAAAGAAACTGCATCCACTGATTGAGCATGAACTTTGTTACTTAAAATCTGCTTTGTGTCAAAGCACTGCAAAAATCCTAAACATGCACAAAAGGAACGGTGAAGAATTTAGATTATATGTTCACATAAAGAGCTGCAGGACAAGATGAATATTGTACAGCTAAACATATATATATATATATATATATATATATATATATATATATATATATACATACTTATACGTATATGCTACTGATATTGTTTTCACTGAAAATATTGATACGCTTAAATTTCCATTTAAATAAAAAAAATCAAAGCAGTGGGTTCTTAATGATGTTTTTTGGGACATTTTTAAAACTCAACTAAAATGTTTTGCATGACCCTAATTCTAAAAACAATGTGGATGCTGTAAAAAATGGAAATGAAGAAAATACCACTATTTGCAAATGTCTTAAAAATCCACATTTTACTCACAAAAGAACATTTTAAATATGCAAAATGCTGAAACTAATCAATTGTGCCTTTATTTCAAATATGTTCTTTTAAAATTTGATGAGATCAACACATCTGAAAAAAGATGACACAGTGACAAGAAACAATTTGTAAAAGTAAGAGGCACAAAGAAGAAAGAGCTGCAGGAGCATTTAGAAACAAATTAAATTAATTGTACACAATTGTGGCGGAGACCCAGGCATCCTTAGCAAAAGTTGTGCCGGTCAAAGCTGGACATCTTTTCCTTCTTTGTTCTTCTGACAGTGCTAGCTAGCTGGCTTAAGAAAAAATGGGAGCTGATTAACCGGTCTCACCGCAATTTATACAGACCAGGGGTGAGGCCCACACAGCAGGTGGGCGTGGACTAAAGTTTTCATTGCTGCGCTGCATGCGAAGAGATAAACCCACTAGCGATAGCCTTAAAGGGCGAAGCCTATACAAAATAGAACTGGACAATGTGTCAGCCTCACAAATAGAGATTGGAAGTTGGATCCACAAGAGAGGAGCCTGATACCTGAAGGATCTGCCTCCCATTATCCAAAAAAGTTCAATCTGGTTCTCTGGACATTCAATAAAATAAAATAAAATAAAATAAAACAAAGCAAAAAAATATAGAAACGTTTCGTCACATCAATATTACTCTGTTTGTGCCAGATTAATATTGTGTATGCTGTTCAGTGTCAGGAGGGCTGTGATCAGTCTTACATCGGGGAAATTAAACAGCCACTGGCCAAAAGGATGGACCAGCACAGAAGATCAACATCATCAGGCCAGGACTCTGCGGTCTACACTCATCTCCAGGTCAGAGGTCACTCTTTCAGGGATGAAGATGTTCACATCCTGGACAGAGAGGAACGATGGTTTGAGAGAGGAGTAAAGGAGGCCATCTTTGTGAAAAGAAACCGTCCATCATTAAACAGGGGTGGAGGCCTACGTGTTCAACTGTCCACCTCTTACAATGCTGTGATTGCTAGTATCACTCAACCCCTGTGAATAGTAAACAGCCATCAGTGTGCTAATGATCCATTGTTAGGCTGATGGTCCTTCTTGAGCATGTGATCAGCTGGTTTTGGTTGTCAGCAGCAAAACTGGTTGATCCACTCTGAGAAGGTGCTATTTAAGAGACTGAGCTGAATACAGCTCCTCAGACTGAGGAAGTCTCTCGGATGAGAGACAAAACGTTTCTATATATTTTTGCTTTGTTTTTTTTTTGAATGTCCAGAGGACCAGATTGAACTTTTTTGGATTTTTCTACCTGGATTATTGAGCATGCATCAGGATGCCTCCCATTATGTTTTTGTAAATTCTAGGAACCACAAGTAAACCTGCAGCCTGAGAGCGAAGTGCTCTGTTAGAAAAATATAGAACAATAAGATCTGTAATATAAGATGGAGCCAGGTTGTTGAGAGCTTTGTAGGTTAGAAGTAAGATTTTGAATTCTATTTTGGATTTGACAGGGAGCCAATGGAGAGAAACTAAAACTGGAGAGATATGATCTCTCTTACTAACTCCAGTTAAGACTCTGGCAGCAGCATTTAGGATCAACTGAAGATGTTTTAAAGAAGTATTTGGTCACCCAGTTAATAAACCATTGCAATAGTCCAGTCTAGACGTGACAAATGCATGGACCAGTTTTTCTGCATCATTTTTAGATAAGATGTTTCTAATTTTAGTGATATTACGCAGGTGGAAGAAGACAGTTCTAGTAATGTTTTTAATGTGGGGGATAAAAGACATGTCCTGATCAAAAATAACACCAAGATTTTAAACATTAGAAGTGGAGACCAGATTAATGCCATCTAAGGAGGGAGAAAGACTGGAAAATTAATTCCTAAGGTGCTCAGGTCCAAAAACCAAAACCTCAGTCTTGTCTGTGTTGAAAAGGAGAAAATTAAGGGTCTTCCAGGTTTTAATGTCTTTAAGACATGCTTGTAGTAATTTTACCTAATGGAAGCATATATAAAGTAAAGAGTATTGGCCCAAGAACTGAGCCCTGAGGAACTCCATGAATAACTTTCATGTATGAAGAATATTTATTATTTACATTTACAAACTGGAATCTATCAGATAGATATGATTTAAACCATTTTAGAGCTGTTCCTGTAATCCCAATATCATATTCAAGCCTCTGTAGTAAAATATAGTGATCAACTGTATCAAATGCAGCACTGAGGTCTAACAGGACCAGTATAGACACAAGTCTATTGTCTGAGGCCATGAGAATATCATTAGTACTTTTACTAGTGCTGTTTCTGTACTATGATGAGCTCTAAACCCTGACTGAAACTCTTCAAACAGATTATTTCTTTGTAGATGTTCACGCAACTGACCTGCAACTATTTTCTCTAGAATTTTTGAGATGAAAGTTAGATTAGATATAGGTCTATAGTTGGCCAGAATTTCTGAATCAAGATCAGACTTCTTAAGTAAAGGTTTAATTACAGCAACCTTAAAGCGCTGTGGTAAATAACCATTCATTAAAGTAGATCCAAAATGTGGACATTAATTAGGGGAAATACCTCTTTAAACAGTCTGGTTGGGATGGGATCTAGCAGGCATGTGGATGGTTTGGATGAAGTTATTATTTTTGACAATTCAGAGAGCTCAACAGGACAAAAACTGTCCAAACATAAATCAGGCTCTAGTGAAATTTTTAAAGTTGCCTCATTTGACAGGGGACTAGAGATAGTAGAAGGAAGGATGGTTTGAATTTTCTCTCTAATTGAAATAATTTTATTTATAAAGAATCTCATGAAGTCATCACTACTTATAGTTGTAGGGATACATGGTTCAACAGAAATGGGACTTTTAATTAATCTAGCAATAGTACTAACAGAAACCTAGGGTTATTTTTATTCTCCTCTATTAAAGATGAGTAATATAAAGTTCTAGCTTTATGGAGAGCTTTTTTATATGTTAGCAGACTATCTTTCCAAGTTAAATACAATTCTTCAACATTAGTAGAGCGCCATTTTCTCTCCTGGTTTCTAGATGCCTGCTTTAAAGTACGTAACTCAGTATTGAACCAAGGAGCTAGTTTCCTCTGATTGATTACTTTTTTTTCAATGGAGCAATTTTATTAAATGAAGTTTGCATTGAAGTTGTAAGATGATCAACTAGATGATCTAAGTCACTGTTCTCTGATGCATTACTCTGCAAGACAGAGGAAAACATTGATGGAAGAGATTGTTTAAATTTGGTTACAGCATTTTCTGATAAGCACCTGCTGAGATGAAATTTACTCTCAGTAACTGTTTAGTCATTTAATGTAAACTCAAAGGTCTCCAGTCCATCCCAGGGACAATTGGACAGGTCTTTAGTCCATCACAGGGACACATAGAGATATAGGAGACAAACAACCATTCACTCTCTCACCTAGGGACAATTTAGAGTTATCTGTCAGTCTAACATGCATGTTTTTGGTCTGTGGGAGGAAACTGGAGTACCTGGAGAAAACCCACGCAGCACAGAGAGACCATGCAGACTTCATCCAGAAAGTCCCTCATCTGGGATTTCAACCGCCAACCTTCTCATTAAGAGGTGGCATCTCTACCAACTGCATTATTGTGCCGCTCCAGTTTATAAGTCCATCAGATCTTTCAAAAGTTTGAGCTCAAAGGACTGAAAGTGAATATTGGATGCTGCCTGCTGTTTCAGATCTGAACACACACATCACTGTCTGTAAACAGTTTGTCAAACCATCTACAGGCTGGTTAAAGCTCTATCATGCAAAAAAAAGAAGCATAATGTGAAGAAATTCTGAACCACCACCCTCTGCTATCACAAAAGTCAAAACTGTAAAATTTTTGTTTTGCAGTCAGAAAAATTCAAGTTCAAAATGTTATAAAAAAAAAACAACGTCACATAATGCATAATATAATGCACCATTGTATTCAGAAGATGAGAGACCATCCAGCCTGTTATCAACGTGCAGTTCAAAAGCCTGCTTCTCTCATGGTATGGGGGTGCATTAGTGCCACTGGTATGGGCAACTCACACATCTGGAAAGAAGCTATAAATGCAGAAACATTTAGAGAGATATTATAACATGTTCCATCTAGATCATACCTGGGCATTGTACGGCCCCAGGGCCACATGCGGCCCTTTGGTTGACTCGCACCGGCCCCCGTAAGGGGAATTACAAAATACATATGTAAACAAATGAAGTTAACCAAATCCAGATATAGATCTTCTATCACTGATGATGTCAGCTTTGCTTCACATCTCCACCTCAGACCTTCAACCTGACTTTAACATTTCCGTTAAAGCCCAACAGAGACTAGACTTCTCTCACTAAACAAGAAAAAAGAACTGATAAACACCAAATGAGATGTTTAGACTACAAATGTAGGCACGCACAGTACCGGGACTCGAAATCACAGTACAAAGACAATATTGTGATATATTTAGAAAGCTAAGAACTTTTTCCAGCAGTATATAAAACTCAAAATGAGTTTTGGGGTGAATGTGACTGAAAATGATCATTAATATAACGTCACAAATGGTAAAAATGTTAACAGTTTACCATTGTACTGGGAAATTTAATTGAATAAATGACATTTTTGTAAGGAAACCTCGCTTTTTCGTTGCTTAATCATAACAAATACTCTTACCAGCTTGTTAAAACAGTGCTATGTACTGCTTTTAATAATGAAATACTATTAATATTATGCAGTATTGAGTTAAGTTGAAATCAGGTATCTCTTGTAAATGAGTCCTCGAGGCTCAATGGGATTTACCTGTCTAAATAAAGGTTGAATGAAAAAGTCATTTGTGCCAGCCCTCCACAATATTTGTTGTTTCTCATGTGGCCCCATGGGAAAAATAATTGCCCACCCCTGATCTAGATGATGCCTACTTTAGGGAAGGCCTTCGTATTTCAGCAGGACGATGTTGAACCACAAACATCATTGATAAAAAACAACAAAGTTCATGCTCAATCGTCCAGGTACCAAATCCATTACTTCTCAGTCAGGTCATCTGGACAGTTTCTTTTTTAAACATCATCTATCACAGCAACGTATGAAAAGAGTCCAGGTGCAGAGCTGACCTGCCATGAATGGGACAACATTCCTTTACGAAACTTCCAGCAGCTGGTCTCCTGAGTTCCTAAATGTTTACAGGTTATTGTTAAAATAAGGCGCAGTCCAGAGCCTCGGTGGCTACAGCTGCAGCCTCAGTTTCTTCAGAACGTACAGGCGGCTCCGTCCCGTCCTGTAAATTGTCTCCATGTGCACAGACCAGTCCAGTTAGTCAGTTCAGCTGAAAACCCTGTTATTTACACATCCTGTCCACCTCCACATAAACTCCCTCGATGGACATGAGCTGCTGCAGGTGAGGCTGGTTCTTCTGGAAGTCCATCACCACCTCTTTGGTCTTGGAGGTCCTGCAGATGGTTGGACCTGTCCTCAGTCAGGCTCCTGTATGCCATCTCTTGTCCATCTTTGACACAGCCAACTATCATTAGTATCTGAGTATCTTTGAACATGACAAAGCCCAGACTTCTACTGGAAGTCAAAGATAAACAAACAGAGGTAAACAAACATAGGTAAATGGAGTAAACAAGACTGGAGAGACTGCACGGTGCCTGCGGAGCTGCCTGGTGTCCCTCCGTTCGTCCCGACAAACAGCGGTCAATTGATCTCACTCAGCTTTTTTCAATTGTTCTTTTCTATTTTAATTAGGCACATTTGAAAAGAATGCGGTGTACTGTTAAAGTGTTAAAGTGTTTGTACTTGCGCTGTGAAGTTACACATTACAAAGTCATGAATACTGGACAATTTGTGAGCAGCCATACTTGTTTATTATTATTGTTTATTTTACTGTAAGGCCAGCCCGATGTAGGCCCAACATGTGACTGGAGATGCCAGGTGGTTTTAGACATTTGCTCTGAGTATGAAACCACATGTCAGAAACATTCAGTAGGTCTGGGACACCCCTTCAAAGTGCACCATCTGATGTATTTCAAGATAACCATTAAGAAAAATATGACTTAATACGTTGCAATGAAAACCTTTAATGGTGCCCCAAAATGAGACTTTCTTTAATATGAAAATAAAGAAATATCTCAACAAGTTTCAAAGAGGTTCAAGGTTCAAGGTGACTTCATTGTCATTCAGATCACATGTGGTACATGAGGTGGAACAAAATTGTGTACTCAAGGTCCCAGTTACACCGAAAAAAGCAATATATATAAGTATAAATAAAAATAAACAGTATAGGGATCTAACATATACACTAACAATATTAATATAAATGAGGTGTATTAAAACAGCAGCCTGAACAAAAGTCAACTGTGAGCAGATGTGTATGAGTAAAGCAGCTTATGGGTAAGAAATCAGCAACATGGATAAAGTGTGAAATGTCCAATTAAAGTGTCATAACAGTAATAATAATAATAATTTCATATCTCCATTTAGTTTTAAGTATTTGTGTGCTTTTATATCTTTTTTTTTGTGTATTTTTACAAATGTTAAAATTTGTTGCTTCTATGAAATAGAAATTTACCATAAATAAATGAAAGTGAAGAGTTAAATAAAACAAATTAAATTAAATTATACACTGTACTGTACCCGAGAAACTTCCTACTGTGTAAGAAACGGACCAATGGGCTGCGAGCGGAGGCGGGGCTTGTTGCGTCCAGGCAACGTGTATCAGGAAGCAGGAAGTAAATAAAGAGGAGTCACTGGAGCTTCTTTGAGTGAGTATATCTGACGTTTTGTCAAAAATATGCTGATAATACGAGTAACAAAATAAAAATAAATAGAGCCGAATATAAATACTTACTGTTTTATACTCTTAAGATTCGCATTTGAGTTAAATGAGTTATTTGTTTGACGTTACCCGGTGATTTATTATTGATTTAATCTACTTGAATGTTAGATCGTGTGGAGTTTCTCTGTGCTGGCTTATCAAAGGAGTTACACGCAGACCTGTGGCATCTCTGACCGGTGCATCATTTATGAAGCTTTTTAAATACTACAATTTTACTTTAGCTGTTAATTAAAGTTAAAAACAGTCTCACAGCAACAAGAATAAAACATACAAATATATTATCTGCACCCAAACGTGACTCAACTTAAATGTAGGCCGTGTAGTGACAATATTATCAGGATTGGGTATATCAACATAAAAATGTAGTTAGTTATAAATGCAGTTTTCACAGCTGCTGACATTATGTCTATGTTAAATATTCCTATTGAAAAGTTGTTTTAAAGTCCTCTGTATGCTGTAAAATACTGTCAAATGTGACTTCTGCTAGTTAGTTATACAGTTTACTCATGCAGACTAAAGTTTTCTTGTTTGATCATTGCTTTACTTTATTTACTTTTTGTGTTTTTCTTTGGACACTTGACTTATTGTGTTCTCCACCATCAACACACAATAACTTGTACCACAAAACACCCATCAAACTAAAATATGTAACTTTGAAAGTTGAGCTGAGTCCAGATCAAATCCTGTTTTTATGCAGGAAACATAATCATATTTTTGTTTTGTATCTTTTATTGTTTTGTTTTTGTTGTGTGCGTGTGACCTGGTTGAATGAAATGTAACTGCTTCCAGGTGAAATGAAGTGAAATGCACTGAAAAATACACTGGATCATTTTCATGCTCTTACACAGTCAAACTGTGAAGGTGCATGGGCCAGGTCAGGCCCTTTATACAAATTATTTTGGCCCACAAGAAAATATTTTAAATGTTTTAAAAATGGCCTGCCAGTCTGTGACAGACTACATCTTAATTATTTTTTTCATTTTGCTTCAAACACCAGTGTTTCCTGTAGGTAGCTTGCCATGGCGGGGTGCTCATCTCATCCATGATTTTTGCTGATGTGGGGACGGAGACATGTCTTAGCGCAGCTTGCACTAACAGTTTTTGAGCGGGGACGGGGGGCGTTCAACATGAGGGAAGAGGCAACGTGAGTGCTGCCTTTGGCTTTTTAGCTAGAGAGCCTGTATTTTGCGCTGCTAGCTTAGTGATGCGTCAGTGCCGGGTGGGGGTGGGAGGGGCAAGTTCAGTTTGGTAGGCGGGGTGCTCAGTTCTGTTGACGGGGTGGGGCACCCCGCCTGTATAATGGTGGGGGAAACACTGAACACTTAGCAAAAGTAGATCAGACTTCTCAGGGAAGTTGGTAAACTTGAAGCCAAGAAGAAAGTTAGAATGCTCACGGAAGAACGTTGAAATAAGACGAATCAAACTTTGCAACCAAGAAGACAGGTGTTTGTGAATCCGAAAAAATGTTTGCTTAAATGTTTTGGGTCAAAGTAGAATGATAGTAGCTGTACGTCTGGACGTTTATTAAAGGATTTTTAGCTGATTTCATGGCTATAGCTCAACTAGTGTAAGCACGACAACATAGTGTTTAAAAGCAGAGAAAACACCTTAATAAGTTTTAATTTCAGCTGCTGCTTTAGGATTTAGGGCTGCTGTTGTTTCATGTTTTTGCCTAAAAAACAATCGTGTCCCACATAGTTAAGATGTAGTTTACACACCCGAGTCCTGCAGTTGAAAAAAAAACCCTCTGAGGCTTCGGGTGCAGAGACATGTGCTGCAAGCCAGGAAGCTTTATTTTACTGTCTCTGGTCCAGTAGATTAATGTGGAGGGGGTTGATTGTACTGTGGCAGTGAAGCTGAATACAACCCTGATTTTAGTTTTCACTTTCAAAACTACTTAAAAAAACAGTTAATTATATTTCAGGAAGGACAGTGAGCAGTAGGTGTTATGCCAACAGAAGCTAACTAGACCTCAACTAGAAAACCATCAGATCTACTGCATCTGTAAATTCTTCAGACCTTCTTATTTTAACTAGACTTGAAATATTCAGAAATCACTGCCCATCCTTGATACATAGCAAGGCATCAGGCATGAATGCTAACAATGTGTTGCTATGGCAGAAAAGATAAGGGACAGTAGAGAAAAGAAATGCTACGCAGAAAACCGCCCACAGATGTGACGATTCCAAATGATCGATTACTCAAACATAAAGTTGTAAGACAGTGGCTTGGGGGCTGAGATGGGGTTGTAGTGAACCTGATCTGACCTCAAATCTGATCAGATGGACAGAGACTGTTATTTCATTGATCTGCATCCAGAAATACAGTTTGAGCCATCTGGAGACTTTCTTTCTTGAATTAATCAAGCAGAAAAGACAATCCTCTATGATCATTACTATTTTACAAATGTTTGATAATCAAATTGTGTTAGTTCACTCAATGCTTACAGGTTGAAGAGAACTACTCATTTTTATTTTACATAAACAGTAAGTAATGATTTTTATTCCTCATTCAAAGAAGAAATCAGGTTAATATGCATTTCTTGATTTTCTGTCTTCAATGAGCAAGTTTTGTAAGTATGTTAAGGTTCAGGCTTCGGTCAACTAAAATGTTTACCGAGAAGAAATGTCATGTTTAATCTTTACAGAAGATACAGAAGAGTTTGACTCCACGAAGTCTGGTTTTCTGCAATAATCTTTCTGTCTGTTTTTAAACAATCTCATTCTCTGCCCTTGAATTTGATAACATCTTACGTCACAAACCACACCTCTATTCTGGTCCATCCACGAATCAGAAAGCTCTAAATTGACCCGGAAGTCAACTCATTTAAAATGTGGCAACTTCCCGGTTCTGCTCGGAGAGAGTGCTAGAGTGCTGAAGAGTGATGGAGTTAAAGTGTAAGAGTGAAACAGAGTTCTAACTCATGAAGAGAGTTAAAAGATCCAGATGCAGAGACGTTTTGGGATTATAACTTCTGTTTGGATAATCTCGCACGACTCTCTAAGGATTTCAGCTGCTCTCAACGGAGACGCTGAAAGAGTCAAGGAAGGATCCTATACCGACGCTGATATATCATCAACCAGGTAACGGTTTCTACTTCGACCAAGCGTACCGTCGCAAGCTGAGATCTGAAGGAGCGTGCACGTTTCTGGTCAAACAGATTAATTCCCTCACACATCTCTCTGTAAGATAAATCTCCATTTCCATCTTAAACTCTCCTTTCTCCTAAAATCAGTACAGATATTTTAGAAATATCTGAAGCAAAGTCCTCAGTCACCGCCGTGTGATTGATGTCCATTATCTGTGAAACTTGTCTGTTATTATTTTCATATTTTGCCAAATTAATGTAAATGTTTGATGTTAAACTTTGATTCTGAAAATAAATGACCGCATTCATTTTGATGGGTCAAAGATAATAACGTCTCTCGTTCGCATTTCTGTTAAATTCAATGCACGACATTTACACAGTCAGAAAAATGAAGAACTCGTGAAAAAGTATGAAAATATCCAGTATATGACATACTACAGGGTAGAGGCAGGGCAGCTGACTCAGGACCCGAAAGTCCCAAGTTCGATCCCCAGTCATTGCACAAGTGTCTCTGAGCAGCACACCCTATCCCCAATTGCTCCCCAGGTGCCTTCAGTAGCTGCCCACTGCTCCACATGGGGGTGGATGGGTTAAATGCAGAGAGCCAATTTCACCATTGTATGGGAACATACAAAGATTACAACACATAACACTTTATTATTGTTAGTATTATTATTTTAAACAAAGTTTATCAGCAAAAGTCGAGGCCTGTATTAGTCGTGTCTTGGCTTTCTGATTGAGTCGCCTGGAGGGCAGCGCCACCGAACACCAGATTATCAACAGACACGCTCGACACATTCTGCTAGATACTGATGTGGACGCATCAGAGGAACACATAATAAGTCTTATTTTCCAAAACTTTTTTTTATTTTTAAGATTTGATCTTTTTCTTATCAATAAGATGCTTGTTCTGAATTACGTATATTTGGAAAATGCTATTCCTTTTTCTATATGAGTAGTTTGACAGTGTCTTTGGACTCCTTTTGCAACTGGGACACTTCTATTCTGCTTCGTTTGCAGGTTTGACCAATTAACACAAACTTATTTTGAAAGAATCTACTATTGTTTCACAAGAGTTAGCCATGGCAAATGCCAGAGACTTGATTTAAAACAAGTGTGTTTGATCAGTTTTGTGCACAGATAACAGTTTAGAACGCACCCATCGTGTGACATCGCTGGGGATTGACTCGGCTCACAGTGTGTTTGACCTGAGGGAGGTGAATAGAGAAACCCAGGATCTTCTGACCTCGAGCAAACAGGATGTTTATTTGCTTTAAGTTGAAACAAACAGAGTGGGTGTGTATCAGAGCATTAAACTAACATTTTAGAGACGTGTTGACTTTAGAGGAGTCAGTCTTGTTTTTTTTTATCCCTCGTTTCTGTTTTTTGTTTTGTTACTTTTCAGTCTTGATGATCCTTGGCCGTCATAGACTGACACTAACTTTTTGAAGGTCATGCACTTATTTTGCTTTTCTAGTGTGAATTTATCTGAAGTTTAGGCCTCAAGATAGGGACAGTATTTCCTCCTAGCCTTGTAAGATTGTCTAAAAGCATTGAAGTGCTTCTGTTTTTACTTTGTAAGCATGAAAAGAAGTTCTTAGTGGCATTTCTAGTGCAATTTTCTTTTGCCATGACCATGTGTGTTCTTTATTTAGATGTGGCAGCATGCTGGAAGGCTACAGCCCTATGACCCAGGCCCTGCTGGGGACTCTGTTCACCTGGGGTCTGACTGCTGCTGGAGCCGCCCTGGTGTTCATCTTCTCCAGCCGTCAGGTACAAATTGTTTCAACAAACTCAAGCAGTCACTTAGAGCTCTGCTTGAAAGGGTTTGGACATTCACTGTGCGGAATTTGATGCTTGATGACAAAATTGTAAACATACAGTCAAGGCCGTGGGGAGTAACGGTGCAGAGGGTGCTGTAACACCCCCAGGTGCATGCCAGAGGGCACGCAATGTCCAAATGCGTAGTTAGAAATGAATAATTAAAAAATAATTTAAACATAATTTATTAGTGCTGGACATTATTACATTTCAATAACATTTTGATATGTTTGAATTTAGTAAATCTAGTATGCAGATGAGATAACTGTGAGCAGCAGTATGTTTCATGCTGAGAAAGAGCACCACAGAAACCATCTTTGCTTTGAAGATGCTGATGGATAGGGTCAGAAAGAACTTTATTTAAAGGTTGTTAAGAAGGCTGACAGCAGGATGCAGACACTTAGGAGTCTTACAAAATTAAACATCTCACAGAAGTGCATGTCCAGCTCTACAGAGCCACCACTGAGTGTGTCCTGACCTTCTTTTCAGCGTTTTAACTTGGCTTCCATGCCCACAAACATCTACTTCATCACATCTTCAAGGCGGGCAGTAAATTCACTGGAAAATAGCAAGAACCAATTATGGATCCGTACAGTTCCAGGGTCATGAGATGGTTGTGGAAGATAGGACAGGACCCAAATCACCCAGAACAACCTTTTTTTGTAAATTACCCTCTGGTTGGAGATTCTGTGCTGTCAGAACAAAGTTCTTGCTTTTCCCCAGTTGCCTCTCTTATTAAGAACTTTTCCTTTTTCCTCTCCTGCACTGCAACCAGGAAAATATTCTGTGTACAGATCCCTGTACATTTGGTGAAATAAATGTGATGAATTGATTTTGTCTTAGTGGATTTAGGAAAAAAGCACATGACAGGGGGCTGAGGGAGGAGATGTGTTGTTGTAAGAGAAATCCTGGAGTGGCAGAGACATATGTGGGGACAGCAGGACATGCTAGACTGGTACAGGACATGTGTGAGGACAAGCAGGACATGTTAGACTGGTACAGGACATGTATGAGGACAAGCAGGACATGTTAGACTGGTACAGGACATGTATGAGGACAGCAGGACATTTTAGATTGATACAGGACATGTATGAGGACAGCAGGCCATGTTAGACTGGTTCAGGACATGTATGAGGACAAGCAGAACATGTATGAGGACAAGCAGGACATATTAGACTGGTACAGGACATGTGTGAGGACAAGCAGGACACGTTAGACAGGTACAGAACATGTATGAAGACAGCAGGACATGTTAGATTGGTACAGGACATGTATGAGGACAGCAGGACAGTGGTGAGATGTGCTGTAGGAGTGACAGCTTCAAGGTGGAGGTGGGATTGCATCAAAGATCAGCTTTGAGCCCTTTCTTGTTTGCTCTGGTGATGGACCGACCAACAGATGATGATGTTTGCAGATGACATTGTGATCTGTGGTGAGAGCAGGGAACAGGTGGAAGAGAACTTGGAGAGGTGGAGGTATGCATTTGAAAGAAGAGGAATGAAAGTCAGCCTTAGTAAGACAGAGTACATGTGTGAATGAGAGGGAGACAGGTGGAACAGTGAGGCTACAAGGAGCAGAGGTCACAAAGGTGCAGGACTTCAAGTACTTGGGGTCCACTGTCCAAGAAAATGGAGAGTGTGGTAAAGAGGTGAAGAAGAGTCCAGGCAGGATGGAGTGGATGGAGAAAAGTTTCAGGAATGATTTTTGACAAAAGGGTCAACACAGGGTTGAAGAACTGGGAGATTAATTTAAAGAGGCCAGACTGTGATGGTTTGGATATGTCCAGAGGAGGGACAGTGGGTATATTGGTAGAAGGATGTTAGAAATGCAGCTGCCAGGAAAAAGACTAAGAGGAGATATATGGATGCAGTTAGAGAGGACATGGAGGTAGTTGGAGTGAGGACAGAGGATGCAGAGTGAGATGGAGGAGAATGACTCACTGTGGTGACCCCTGAATAGTGATTTGCTGAAAGAAGAAGTAAATTTGCAAACCTCTTAAGACACAAATAGTGAACTTTAGGTCATTATTGCCATTTTGTAAACATTTTTAATAGCCGTTTTCAGATGAGTTAACATGCTCTCCTACTCCTACTGTGCCGTTCATCCAGTATTATGGATGTGTAAGGGTTATAGGAATTTACCCACCCCCCAAACATGTTCCCATGGCTGTTGGTAACAGCTAATCCTATAGCTTTATATGAAGCCCGGGTGTAGAAGAAATGCAGGGCTTGGCTTTTTTCTCAAGAAAACAAAATCCTCCTACCAACAACCGCCAAATCTCCCTGAATGGACGGTGGATTTAATTTGTACAATCCAAACAAAAGCTAAGAATAGAAACAACAGGCTGAGAGTTTTCCTGTCATTTGGGATGTCCCTTCAAGCTATTTCTTTAAATTTCTGTGTTCTTGATGTTGAGGCGCAGCTTGTAGTAAACACAAGAACAGATTTCAAAGCTTTTTGAACGTGTCTCTTTTTATTTATTCATTTGGAACTGAACACAACGGCAAAATGAAACCGGTTTCTGTTATTTAGTTAAGACATAACTCATTTTGCACGATCATTCACTGTGTCAAACTACTCAGCTGAGATTGTGTGCATACTGCTTCCTCTTCTGCTTTATCACCTTGACTGAGGGATGAAGGACCCCAGTCAGGCAGACTGTCAACAAACCAGTGATCACTTTGAACAAAGTCTAAAGTATTTCAGTATTTTCATTGTCTGGTCATAATTGATTAGAACAGGAAAGTAATTGTAATTTGGACAAAAATACTCTTGGAAAACTTAAAATAAATGCAAATTCTTCAACCGTATGACATAAATACCTTTCATTGAGGCATAAACCCACAGCCATGTGAATTGTAGCAAACCATGATCTGAGCTTCTCTGCATTTAGAATATGATTATTTTATTTTACACAGAAATAAATTAATCAGGTCAGCAGGGGTGTCAGATGCAGGGACTGGGAGACTTAACAGATGGCGCAAAATATCCTTAAAAAACTTGTTCCACAGAACTCATGACCTCAGAGTAGACTGAAGGTCTGCCTTCCAACATGGCAACGACCCAAAACAGAGAAGACACACTGGTGATTCGGAGACAACTCTGTGGATGTCCTTGAGTGGACCAGCCAGAGCCCTGACTGGAACCCTATTGAACATCTCTAGAAAAACCTAGAATAGCTCCCCCCGTTGTTCCCATATAATTTAACTGAGCCTGAGAGGATTTGTAATGGAAAAATGACAGAAAATCCCCCAGTCCAGTTGAGCAAAGTTTGTTGCATCAAACCTGCAAAGACTCAAAGCTGGAACTGCTGCTAGATATGCTTCAACTCAGTACTAAATCATGGCCTGAATACTTCTGTACATGTAGTATTTCAGCCATATTTTTAAAATACATTTACAAAATTATTTGTTCAGTTTGTCATTATGGGGTATGTGGAATACGGGAATGTACAAACCGGATTCCAAAAAAGTTGGGACACTGAACAAATTGTGAATAAAAACTGAATGCAATGATGTGGAGGTGCCAACATCTAATATTTTATTCAGAATAGAACACAAATCACACATCAAAAGTTTAAACTGAGAGAATGTATCATTTTAAGGGAAAAATCTGTTGTTTCCAAATTTCATGGTGTCAACAAATCCCAAAAACGTTGGGACAAGTCCATTTTTACCACTGTGTGGCATCCCCCCTTCTTCTTACAACACTCAACAGACGTCTGGGGACAGAGGAGACCAGTTTCTCAAGTTTAGAAATAGGAATGCTCTCCCATTCATGTCTAATACGGGGCGGCTGTGGCTGAGTGGTTAGAGCAGTCGTCCTCCAATGCAAGAGTCGGGGGTTCAAATCCACCAGCAGTCACATGCCGAAGTGTCCCTGGGTAAGACACTGAACCCATCATAACCTCTGATTTGTGTCCCATCGGTGTATGAATGTGATAAAGTTCTGATTAGTCTCATTAGAATGATTTGTTAAATTAGCTTTGTAGAGATCTAGTAGAGTGCTGTATGAATGGGTAAATGAGGACACAGATTGTAGTGTAAAGTGCTTTGAGTATCTTGAAATAAGATAGAAAGGCGCTATATAAATACAGTCCATTTACCATTTAATACAGGCCTCTAACTGTTCAATCGTCTTGGGCCTTCTTTGTCGTACCTTCCTCTTTATGATGCGCCAAATGTTCTCTATAGGTGAAAGATCTGGACTGCAGGCTGGCCATTTCAGTACCCGGATCCTTCTCCTACGTAACCATGATGTTGTGATTGCTGCAGAATGTGGTCTGTCATTATCGTGTTGAAAAATGCAGGGTCTTCCTTGAAAGAGATGATGTCTAGATGGGAGCATATGTTGTTCTAGAACCTGAACATAGTTCTCTGCATTAATGGTGCCTTTCCAGTCATGCAAGCTGCCCATGCCACAAGCACTCATGCAACCCCATACCATCAGTGATGCAGGCTTCTGAACGGAGCGTTGATAACAATTTGAGCTATCCTTGTCCTCTCTGGTCCGGATGACATGGCGTCCCAGTGTTCCATAAAGAACTTCAAATCTTGACTCATCTGACCACAGAACAGTCTTCCATTTTGCCACACTCCATTTTAAATGACCCCTGGCCCAGTGCAAACGTCTGAGCTTGTGGAGTTTGCTTAGAAATGGCTTCCTCTTTGCACTGTAGAGTTTCAGCTGGCAACGGCGGATGGCACGGTGGATTGTGTTCACTGACAATGCTTTCTGGAAGTATTCCTGAGCCCATTCTGTTATTTCCTTGACAGTGGCATTCCTGTTTGAGGTGCAGTGACGTTTAAGGGCCCAGAGATCACGAGCATCCAGTAGAGTTTTACGGCCTTGACCCTTACACACAGCGATTGTTCCAGATTCTCTGAATCTTTTGATGATGTTATGCACGGTCGATGATGACAACTTAAAAGTCTTTGCTATTTTACGCTGGGTAACACCATTGTGGTATTGCTGCACTATCTTTATGCGCAACAATGGTGGAATTGGTGATCCTCTTACCATCTTGGCTTCTGAGAGACACGGACACTCTGAGAAACTCTTTTTATACCATATCTGTTGTCAATTGATCTAATTAGTGTTAATTGGTCTTCCAGCTGTTCGTTATACGCTCAATTTCCTTTTTCCAGCCACTTATTGCTACTTGTCCCAACTTTTTTGGGATTTGTTGACACTGTGAAATTTTGAATCATCATATTTTTCCTTTAAAATGTTCCATTTACTCAGATTAAACTTTTGATCTGTCATCTATGTTATATTCCGAATAAAATATTGACATTTGCCATCTCTACATCATTACATTCAGTTTTTATTCACTATTTGTTTAGTGTCCCAACTTTTTTGGAATCCGGTTTGTAGACTAAAAGGAAAATTGTGTTTGTAACGTCAGGCTTCAACAGAACACAACTGCAAAAAGTGAAGGGGGTCTGAAAGCCTTCTGATCCAACAATACTATAATACTCCAACAATACTATAATACTCCAAAAATACTATAATACCCCATCAATAATGTAATATTCCAACAATACTATAATGGTCCAAAAACATGATAATACTCAAACAATACTGTAATACCCCAACAATACTATAATA
>NC_056514.1:16581370-16584492 GCF_014905685.2 Nematolebias whitei | reverse complement strand
CTCAAACAATATTATAATACTCCAAAAATACTATAATACCCCAACAATACTATAATACTCTAACAATACTATAATACCCCAAAAAACTATAATGGTTCAACAATATGATAATAGTCAAACAATACTGTAATACCCCAACAGTAATATAATACTCCAACAATACTATAATACTCCAGCAATACTACAATACCCCAACAATACTGTAATACTCCAACAGTACTATAATACTCCAACAACACTATAATGGTTCAACAATATGATAATAGTCAAACAATGCTGTAATACCCCAACAGTACTATAATACTCCAACAATACTATTATACTCCAGAAATACTACAATACCCCAACAATACTGTAATACTCCAACCGTACTATAATACTCCAACAACACTATAATACACAGTCTTTGCTTTGTCGTGTGTAGAATGATGGAGGAAAAACAACCTTTTGAGGTATGAGCTATTTAGGCTTTTCAGTTCTGTGCTGTATCAGAAATGGAAAATGTATTACATAAAATCAACTTATAAAGGCAGCATATAATTAAAAAAAAACATTTTAGCTTCCTTAAGGCTTTAGTAGCTGTTACAAGCCACTGATTTGTGTTACAGCTCTTCTCAAAAAGCCATAAATCGACTGAATGGCTTTGCTATAAGCTGTTCTCTTGTGCAGCTGTGCCTCCACCTCTAGACATTTAGCAGTTTTGTCAGGTCAGTCAGCAGAAAGAGGTTAACAGAGTGTTTGCTGTGGTGCTGTCACAGTTTCAACTCATCGATTTGTACTGACCTGTCTGTATTTTCTCCTCCTGTTTGCCTTTTCCAGAAGCGAATCCTGGATGGAAGCTTGGGTTTTGCAGCTGGGGTGAGTTAATTTCTTCTTAACTGAAATGTGCACTCACACATGTCACTCATGTGGGAGGATGCTGCGCGGCGGGGTGTTCACAGTGTTCAACCATGGCAGGTGGAGAACGTTTCAGACACAGATAAAGTTAAATACAGATAAACTCTGACACTTCAAGACGCCACTTTTAATTTCAATACATTTCAGATAAGTGATCCACTTTAGCAGAACACGTCTTTATCACGACTATAGAGGTATTATGCTGCTCCAGTTGGAAAGAAATCCAATAGAACCCCTTTATCTGGCACTTTTATTACATTCTTTGATTTCTTGCAGGGGACTGTGTTCTTAGCCAAGTAAACCCAAGTGGAATAAATCTCATTAAATTCAAATACAAACATGAAAGTTAAAGAATGGTGGTACAGTAGTCCTTTGCTACTTCACGGTTCGTTTATTGCGGACTCGCTCTATTGCGGTTTTTCAAAATAAGATTGGACATGACACACAATTGGCTGATTGATGGATGAGGCACACGATCAGCATGACTTTTTTATTTAAAATAAATTATTTTAAATTCTTTAGCACCTCCTGCACCTCTGTTCTGCTCACACTGCAGGATAAATCTTTGTGCAACTTAGTTCGTTGTGGCGACCTCTGAAAAAGGAGCAGCTGGAAAAAAAGTATCAAATATCAATATTAATCAAATAGGTAATTATGCTTTTATTTTCTTGGTTTTTCAAGTTCTTAGCAAACACTGAAAGTTTTTTTCAAAAATCACTGTTTCCTATTTTTTTCATTCATTCAACCTTTATTTCTAGAGTTCTAGAGTTTATTTCTTTAGTTCTAGAATTGCGCCGCTCAAGGTGGCTGCATGTTGGAGCAGCTCTGTTACTTTCATTCTGAGATTTTGCTTTTGGAAATTTTAATTCCTCTTTTTCTGGATGTAAATCACAATTTTTGAATGATTGTTTCCTCTGGTATCGGATGCTGTGCAGCTGGAAGGATTTTTACTAAAACTTTTTTAGTTTTGGACATTTGTTATGATGCGTAACCATGGCAACAATGCAGTTTTCTACAACAACAGCAGCTGAATAACATCTCAAAAGCTCAAATAATATCTCAACTACAGCCCAGGATGTTCTGTGGATGCATTCTCTTCTACCTGCCAGCTGTGCTCGAGTGCCTGATCACTGAGATCCTGGAACTAGCAGGAAACACGGCTCATGACAGTGGAAGGACAGGATTGTCCCTAGGCACCTACAGTTGGCTGTCCACAGCGACAAGCTCTGCAGACTGCTGGGAGGAGTGACCATCGCACTGGGAGGAGTTCTGCCCGGCATTCGGGTGGTCCTACAGCCTGGGGGAACCGAGAGGCCAGCTGAGTCTGGGTGGACGGATCGGACGGCATCTACAGCCAGTTTCTTAGGATCCACTGTGGGATGGACCTTTACAAGAGATCCTTCCTGCCTACAGCCATCAGTATTTATAACATCTCTTAATGAAATGAGGATAATGAGTTACAAAAATAAATAATTTCCCTTTGGGAATAAAGTATTTTTGAATTTTGAATTTGAATTTGAATTTACACAGGTTAGTCCCGTTGAGTCTCGGGGACTCATTTACAAGAAAGACCTGATTTTAACAAAGAATGATGACAACAGTGGACAACAAAGACAACAGTAGACAATCATAAAAGAAGGCGTACTAATTGAGAATAACGAAAGAAAATGGTATTAAGAAAATGAAACAAAAACAGTTAGCTTGTAAGGCAGTGTAGAAAACTAAAAACAGGAACATGTCTGCACTGATTTTTACCATGAACTTAGCAGATGTTTGAAGCCACTTGGAGAGGTTAAGGTTGAGAGCTTCAGGTCTTTTTGCAAGATATTCCAGGAAACAGGAGCGAAGTAGGAGAAGGCCCTTTTGCCAAGTTCAGTTCTCACTGAGGGAACACTGCAGGTAATAATGTCCTGAGAGCGCACGCTGTAGCTGCACTCATGCAGTGATATGTAGGAGGATATGTATGTACAGGTCCTTCTCAAAAAATTAGCATATTGTGATAAAGGTCATTATTTTCCATAATGTAATGATAAAAATGAAACTTTCATATATTTCACATTCATTGCACACCAACTGAAATATTTCAGGTCTTTAATTGTTTTAATACTGATGATTATGGCATACAGCTCATGAAAACCCAAAATGCCTGTCCCAAAAAATTAGCATATCATGAAAAGCTTCTCTAAACAAGCTATTAACCTAACCATCTGAATCAACGACGTAAC
>NC_056514.1:16570164-16581360 GCF_014905685.2 Nematolebias whitei | reverse complement strand
CAGAGCCACCGTGCACAGGCGTGTGCAGGAAATGGGCTACAGGTGCCACATTCCCCAGGTCAAGCCACTTTTGAACCAGAAACGGCTGCAGAAGCGCCTGACCTGGGCTACAGAGAAGCAGCACTGGACTGTTGCTCAGTGGTCCAAAGTACTTTTTTTGGATGAAAGCAAATTTTGCATGTCATTCAGAAATCAAGGTGCCAGAGTCTGGAGGAAGACTAGGGAGAAGGAAATGCCCAAATGCCAGAAGTCCAGTGTGAAGCACCCACAGTCAGTGATGGTCTGGGGTGCCATGTCAGCTGCTGGTGTTGGTCCACTGTGTTTTATCAAGGGCAGGGTCAATGCAGCTAGCTATCAGGAGATTTTGGAGCACTTCATGCTTCCATCTGCTGAAAAGCTTTATGGAGATGAAGATTTCATTTTTCAGCACGACCTGGCACCTGCTCACAGTGCCAAAACCACTGGTAAATGGTTTACTGACCATGGTTTGACCATGTTGTTTTTTGGAATGTCTAGAGGACCAGATTGAACTTTTTTGGATTTTTCTACCTGGATTATTGAGCATGCATCAGGATATTTACTGACCATGGTATTACTTTGCTCAATTGGCCTGCCAACTCTCCTGACCTGAACCCCATAGAGAACCTGTGGGATATTGTGAAGAGAAAGTTGAGAGACGCAAGACCCAACACTCTGGATGAGCTTAAGGCCGCTATCGAAGCATCCTGGGCCTCCATAACATCTCAGCAGTGCCACAGGCTGATTGCCTCCATGCCACGCCGCATTGAAGCAGTCATTCATGCAAAAGGATTCCCGACCAAGTATTGAGTGCATAACTGAACATGATTATTTGAAGGTTGGCGTTTTTTGTATTCAAAACACTTGTCTTTCATTGGTGGGATGAAATATGCTAATTTTTTGGGACAGGCATTTTGTGTTTTCATGAGCTGTATGCCATAATCATCAGTATTAAAACAATTAAAGACCTGAAATATTTCAGTTGTTGTGCAATGAATCTGAAATATATGAAAGTTTCATTTTTATCATTACATTATGGAAAATAATGACTTTTTTCACAATATGCTAATTTTTGAGAAGGACCTGTAGGTGTGTTTGTTTCTTCTGAAGTCCATGATCATCTCCTTTGTTTTCTTCACATTGATGTGAAGGTTATTCTCTTTGCACCAACTCTCTAGGTGTTCCACCTCCTGCCTGTAGCTGGATTATTCGTTGTTTGTGATGCATCCTACCGCTGTATCATCTGCAAACTTTACAATGTGACAACCTGGATGAGTAGGTGCACAATCATACGTGAGCAGAGTGAGCAGGAGAGGGCTCAACACACATCCCTGAGGGGAGCCAGTGCTGAGGGTTTTAGTGGAGGAAGAGAAGTTTTGGATTCTCACAGACTGTGGTATGTTTCTTAAGAAGTCTAGTACCCAGTTGCAAATGGATGGGCTTAGTCCTAGTCCATCTTACCTGATGGTATCAAACTTCATGCTCAGCAATCCAGGTAAAATATCCATCAAAATTGTCAAGTCCTCTGGACAGTTTATTTCTTTCTTTTGTTTTTGTTTTATCTGAAGGTGCTTGTGATTTGTGAGCACAGTCATTTGCCTGGTTCAATAAACCTACAACTTTGGATGAGATACTAGATTTGAAGATGCTCTCTGACATCTTATATCATTCGGATTTTCTTTTGCCCCAGTAATTAAAATTACACTAAATCATAAACTAAACGTACAAGAAATTCTAATAATAAATGTCAAAGATTTCTAAAATACCGTCAGAAAATATTTTTTGGCTCAGTGAATGTTCGATGAACTGCATGTGTCACACTTTTGCTGTATGTTATTCTATTTCCATCATGTTCCTTTTACATGCCTCGAGTCCAGCATATGCAAACACACACACCAACAGAATGAAACACAGATGGACACACACGCACACACAGACCCGCAAAATAACCAGCTTTTGTCACTGCAGATTATCACGTCACGCAGTGTCAGAGCACTGCATCTTTCAGCTTTGTCTGTCAGGGAGGAATCACAACAACCTCTAATTATACATGTAATCACATAATTCCTTCCTTTCATTATTGCACCATTCATGCTCGCGTCTCTTGTTGTTAGGCGCCTCGTTAGCCTCATGACGCCGACTGTTCTTGGACAGCAGTGAGAGAAAGCAGTTGGTGCCAGTGACGCTAATAAACAGCATTTAAGCTCAGTCTTGTGTGTTGTTGAGTCAGTAGCTGAAAGAGTTAAATAAATGTCATTTATCTGTGTGTGGTTCAGTTGTTACTGAGCAAAACAATAATCTAGCTGTGTTCCATTTATTATAGCGCATTTATGCTGACTGTGGTTTGGTGGGTTTTTAGGCTAATATTTAGTGTAAGAATGTCAAGTTCAAGTTCAAGGTTCTTTATTGTCATTTGCATCACATGTGGTACATGAGGTGGAACAAAATTGTGTACTCAAGGTCCCAGTTACACCCAAAAATAGAAAAAATATAAAGTATAAAAATAAACAGTATATAAGGATCTAAGATATACTAGGGATGCACCGATCCACTTTTTTTTACTTCCGATCTGATCCCGATACTTAAATCTGGATATTGGCTGATACTAGGGGTTGAACGAGTATATAATTTTTAAACTCGACATTAACATAATAAAACCCGAGTAGAACTCGAGTATTTGATGATGTCATAGATCTCAAGATACAAAAATAAATAAATAAATAAAACCGCAATAAAAGGTAATTATTTACAAAAAAAAGATCAACAAAACATTGGGAGCGTATATTATGCTCCTACCATTTATCATACTGCAAATAAGTCACAGGAAAAACTAAACTATTAGTTATTATTATTAAACTGCAAACTAAGCACGTCAGAAATGAAACTTAAAACAGTGGATGGGCGGTGGATTGGACCGGGTGTTACACCATACTCTGTGACCTGCAGCAGTGCAACACCGCCCACTACGGTCATACGGTGGTCACATAATATGACGTCACTACGGTTACTCGACATTACATTTTTAACCTCGATAGAGGTCCTAGCAATCAATGTGTATATTACTCGAGTACTCTGTTAATGCCCTAGCTGATACTAATACTATTCCGATATCATCATCGTTATTGATTTTATATGAGGCTGTAATAATCTCCTCTCTACTGTCAAGTACAAGTTGTACAAATATATGCATGCATGCATGTCCAAAAAGGCAACTTGAGGTAAGTTTTATTAATGTTGGATAAGTTTCAAAGTTAGAATTAAATCTTGCTAACACAAAACATGTTTTTTATTCCTAGCTTTAAAGTGGATTTTAAAGTGATTAAATGGATTCCAACATCTGCCAAGTTCATGGCAAAAACCAACAAAGACATGTTCCTGTTTTTAGTATTTTACATCGCTTTATAACGTAGCTATTTTTTGTTTATTTTTTTTATATATCGTTTTCTTTTATTTTTCAATTCATGTTTTTTTATGATTGTCTACTGTTGTACTGATAAATATCTCCTGGAGGGTAAAAGTAAACTAGATCTTGGCTGCAAATATTCAGTCAAGCTGCGAAGCAGACAGTCTGATTTCAGTTAGCCGCGCTCAGTCTGCTCCTCCTCCGAGACAGGCGGACTGAGTGCAGCTGACTGAAATCAGACTGCCTGCTCCGGATCGAACGAGAGGAACACACTGCTGAAGCCGCGGAGCTCGAACGTCCAATGTAAAACCAAGTTAACTGCAGTGCCTGGCTAAACAATCCTCGTGCTCTTTAATGTGGTGCTTTTTCAAATATTTATTAAGTTTGATGTATTGTAGGTCACGATGGAGCTTCCTCCTCTCGGTACAGCAGCTCTGCAGACATTGCACGTTGCTGTCTTGCAGTGTTTCTAGTGTAAAATACTTCCACATAGTGGACATGTTGCGATGAAAAATTGTTAGCCGTTAGCCACAGTGCTGCTCAGTCCCCACGTATTTACTCACGTTTTAGCTGGCTGCAAACTATGAAATAGAGTTCCTGAATGTGAGGCGGGTCTTATTACTCTGGGTTTCATGAGACACACCTCCATTCAGGAAATCCATTCCATAGTTTGAAGCCAACTTGCAGAGCAGCTGGCAGGGAATCACACGTGGAGACGTTTCAGCAAACACAGACATGCATCATGGATCGAAAATCTCTGCAGGTTGGATCGGAAAAATCCGATACGTAAATTATGCTGGTATTGGAGACCAATACCAGATTGGATCGGCCCCATCCCCAAGATATACACTAACTAGTTTGCTAAAGGAAAACTAAACAATACGCTAAACAATACGCTAAAAAGATTCAAGATATACACTAAACACTAATGTAAAACAATACGGTGTACAGTAACCCCTTGTTTATCATGGGTATTAGGTTCCCCCTACGGTAAGTGAAAAACCGTGAAGTATGGATAGTAGTTCAAGTAAAAGTACACTTTATTGTCATTATCATCTCATGTGGTACATGAGGTGGAACAAAATTATGTACACCAGTAGTAGTAGTAAGTAGTAGTTTATTTTAGTATTTACTGTAGTAGTAGTAAGCAGATGACCTGACTGAAAAATGTTGGATTGTATACCTGGATTATTGTGCATGTACTTTGTTGTAGTAAGTAGTAGTTTATTTTAGTATTTACTGAAGTAGTATGTAGGGATGTGTGATATGACATAAAATTCATATCACGATGTTCTGCACCTCGCTTTTTGAGGTAGCTGCCTTGAGCTGTGGCTGCAAGGTTGTTGGTGCTTTATGCTATGGCCATCCCCAAACTCGGTGATGGACACCCTGGATTAGGGAGGCTATCAAGCTGAAGAAGGAGTCCTATTGGGCCTTGTTGGCCAGTGGGACTCTGGAGGCAGCTGAGGAGTACCGGAGGGCCAAGCGGTGTGCAGCCTTGGCTGTTGCTGAGGCAAAAGCTCTGATGTGGGAGGAGTTCAGTGGGACCTTGGATAGAGACTCTCGGTCGGCTCCAAGGAGATTCTGGCAAACCATCAGGTGGCTGAGGAGGGGAAAGCATCACTTTACTAACACTGTATTCAGTGAAGGTGGGGTGCTGTTGACCTCAACCAGTGATGTCGTCGGGAGGTGGAAGGAATACTTCTCGGACCTTCTCAATCCCACTAGCATGTCTTCCATGGAGGACGCTGAGTCGGGGGACTTTGGGGTTGATCCGTCCATAATCGTGGCTGAGGTAGCCGAAGTAGTTAAAAAGCTCCGAGGCAGCAGGGCTCCGGGAGTGGATGAGATTCACCCTGATTTCCTTAAAGCTCTGGATGTTGTGAGGCTGTCTTGGCTGACACGCTTTTGCAACATCGCATGGACATCGGGGGCAGTACCACTGGATTGGCAGACTGGGGTGGTGGTTCCCTCTTCAAAATGGGGGACTGGAGGGTGTGCTTCATTTATAGGAGCATCACTCTCCTTAGCCACCCTGGTAAGGTCTATTCAGGGGTGCTGGAGAAGCGAGTCCGATCGTTGGTCGAACCTCAGATCCAGGAGGAACAATGTGGGTTCCGCCCTGGCTGTGGAACACTGGATCAGCTATTTACCCTCACTAGGGTCCTTGAGGGGTCATGGGAGTTTGCCCATCCAGTCTACATGTGTTTTGTGGACTTGGAGAAGGCATTCGACCGTGTTCCTGGGAGTACACTATGGGGGGGTGCTCCGTGAGTATGGGATTGGAGACCCGTTGTTCCGGGCTGTTCAGTCCCTTTACAAGCAGTGCGAGAGTTTGGTTGGCATTGCCGGCAGTAAGTCGGACCCCTTCAGGGTTTTGGAGTTGGACTACGCCAGGGCTGCCCGTTGTCACCGATTCTGTTCATAACTTTTAAGGACAGAATTTCTCGGTGCGGCCAGCTGGCGGAGAGTTTCCAGTTCGGTGCCCTCAGAATTCCATCTCTGCTCTTTGCAGTTGATGTGGTCCTGTTTGCGTCATCGTGCCGTGATATTCAGCTCTCACTGAAGCTGTTCACAGCCGAGTGTGAAGCGGCTGGGATGAGATTCAGCACCTCTAAACCTGAGGCCATGGTCCTCAACTGGAAAAGGGTGGATTGCTCTCTTCAGGTTGAGGGTAAGGTTCTGCCTCAATTTGAGGAGTTCAAGTATCTCAGGATTTTGTTCACGAGTGAGGGAAGAATGGAGCATGAGATTGACAGACGGATTGGTGCAGCATCTGCAGTATTGTGGACTCTGTACCGGTCCGTTGTGGTGAAGAGAGAGCTGAGCTGTAAGGCACAGCTCTCTGTTTACCAGTCGGTCAACGTTCCTACCCTCACCTATGGTCATGAACTCTGGGTAGTGACCAAAAGAATGAGATTGTGGATACAGGCGGTTGAAATGAGTTTTTTCCGCAGGGTAGCTGGACTCTTCCTTAGAGATAGGGTGAGAAGTTCAGTTATCCGGGAGAGACTCGGAGTAAAACTGCTACTCCTTTACGTTGAGAGGAGCCAGTTGAGGTGTTTCGGGCATCTGGTAAGGATGCCCTCATGGCGCCTCCCTAGAGAGGTGCTTCGGGCATGTCCAACTGGGAGGAGACCCCGGGGAAGGCCCAGGACACGCTGGAGAGACTATGTCTCTCGGTTGGCCTGGGAACGCCTTGGAATCCTCCCAGAAGAGCTGGAAGAGGTGGCTGTGGAAAGAGATGTCTGGGCCTCCCTGCTCAAGCTACTGCCCCCGCGATCTGACTTCGGAATAAGTGGAAGATAATGGATGGATGGATGGATGGACGATATGCATTGTGAAGTGTGGCGATAACGATATATATCACAATGTTTTTTGTATAAAACTTGCAATAGGAATTTTAAATAAAGCATAGGGTGTCCTTTTGCCATCATTTATTTTGAAAACTGCTATACCACAAAATAATCTCAAGAAAATTTCACTACTAGGTCCAGAGTGTTAAAAAAAAACAAATCAAGTATTAGGCTTCTTGTAGTGCAAAACAGTGCAAAATATATCAAATATAGTTTTAGCCAAATGTTTTAAACAAAACAATATATTGTTAACTCTTAACAGTTTCCAGTCTTCTCACTTAAGAAATGAACAGCAACAGAGCAGCATTTTACATTTAAAAAAGTGCACACTGAAAACACTTAACCCTCTAGTGGGTGTTTCCTTTCGCTTTAAGGAGAGCTGACACAAAATGGCGATCAGTTTCCTCTGTGGCTCTGACCAGAGGGTCTCGCAGTAAAATCACACAACACAGCGTTCTTTTCACAGATCGGAGAGCAGGTTTTTCTAAAGCTGACCAACGCTGACTTAACTTTCGATGGGGGGAAAAAAAAACAACTTTCGATGGAACACAGCATTTTGCGCATGCGTCCGAATACGGCAACACTATGGCAAGCCGGCCGTAATTAGCTTGTAGCTTCGCTACTTAGCTCTTGAAGAAAAGACTTTAACACCACTTACGCAGTTTTCAACTAAAAAAAGTAACAATTAAATCTGACGACTCTGATTTTACATCAGACACAGCATTACTGCGGTTAGCCGGTAGACGACAGATCTCTATCATAGGCTAAAAGTCTATCGTTTCTACCGTGTACCATATATATCGCTCATTCCTAGTGGCAAGTAGTAGTCAATTTTAGTATTTATATACTGGTTTATAATGGCATTTTAAACCCTTCCCACACTTTTGCAATGTTCCTAACAATTTTCTAAACTTTTAAAACTTAAAAAAATATTAGTTTTAAATGGGTACTCACCAGAGAAGATGAAGATGAACTAGTAGAGATGGAGGTGAAGAATTAACTGTCCAGTGATGCCAATGAAGATGATGAAGATGAGATGAAACCAGGTGCTTTGGCTTCGTCCTTCATAATAAAAGGTTAGATGGCATCCTTTTCCAGACCAGGCCCATTTCGTCCACGGTAAAAACTTGTTCAGACCTGCAGCCCCCCTCAGTGATCAGATCTTTGAACGTTGCGTTAACAAACTCCTCTGCTCCTGCTGTCAGCGGACGCAGCCTCTCCGTGCAGAGAAACACTTTTTAATCCAAATTCTTTTTTGAAATTTGTCAAATCATCCCGTTCCACTTTTTATTTAATCGTCAGCATCTTTCGCTGGCGTTTTGGTTCACTGGCAGAAACTTTTGAATGCACAGCCATAAGAAGTCCAGTTGAAAAAGAGCACAGGTAAACAGATGGTAACTGATCCAATCAGTGCCCGAGTTACTAAGCATTTCGGTTACAAAGCATTTCTGGCATTTAGATTCAATGCCAGAGACTTTTGAACACACAGAACGTTTAGAAACCATAACGCAGTAGTAACGCTAAGTTTAGATGAAAAAGAGCAAAGGTAAACAGTAACAGGCAATCAGCAGCCAGGAAAACAGAGCTGATGGACTGGATTGATTTCTGCAAACTCACCTCTGAACGGGACATGGACGCTTTACTTACCATTTTGAGTTGTGTTCACTTACAACGCTATCACATTACAGTCTTACTGTGTCAGCAACGTCAGTGCAGGATAAAAATTAGCACTGTAGCATTAGCTTCTGCTATTTTAAAAAATCAGTTTAGTGGTTTTGCGTTAGCAAAGATAATATTTTTAGTTGGTAGGTTAGCAGTTACCGAAGCAAACTTTTTGGTTAGTTATGCCCACCACTGCATAAAATCCACACAGCAGATGAAAGTATACCCTGGAATAATTGTGAGCATATTTTAGTGCTTTAGCCAGAGCTCACTTGAGTAGATTTACAATATTGTATGCAGGACAGCAGAATCTTGTGTCTAACAGAAATTACCAGAGGTACTTTTTTTTTTTTTTGGTCAATGATCGGAAACTTCACAAGACAGTATTGGACTAAAACCTATGACAGACTATCAAAATATCCAGATATATTTGGAGCAGAAAAACTCTTACGTCCGTATGCTCTTTGTGGACTTCACATCCGCCTTCAACACCATGATCCCCCAAACCCTGATGGACAAACTATCCACACTAGGACTAAGCCCCTCCATCTGCAACTGGGTACTAGACTTTTTAACAAACAGACCACAGTTAGTGAGGATCCACAACCTCTCCTCCTCCACCATAACCCTCGGCGCTGGCTCTCCACAGGGATGTGTGTTGAGCCCCCTCCTGTTTACTCTGCTCACGTATGATTGTGCAGCTGCCCATCCAGGCTGTCACATTGTAAAGTTTGCAGATGATGCGGCGGTGGTGGGATGCATCGCGGGCAGTGGTGTGTCCGGCTGCGGGCAAGAGGTGGAACACCTGGAGAGCTGGTGCAGAGAGAATAACCTTCACATCAATGTGTAGAAGACAAAGGAGATGATTGTGGACTTCAGAAGGAACAAAAACACCTACACCCCCCTGAACATAAGAGGATCTGCGGTGGAAGTGGTCTCCAGCTACAAGTACTTGGGTGTACACATGAATGACAACCTCAGCTAGAGCAACAACACCACCAGCCTGATCAAGAAAGCTCATCAGAGACTCTACTTCCTCAGACGGCTGAGGCGAGCTGGTCTGGGAAGCTCAGTCCTCACCTCCTTCTGCAGGTGTGCAGTGGAGAGCATCCTGTGCTCGAGCATCAATGTGTGGCGTGGAGGCTGCACAGCTGCGGAAAGAAAAGCTTTGCAGAGAGTGGTGAAGGCTGCACAGAAATCTGTTGGAATCAGCCTCCCCACCATCACAGACATCTACACCTCCAGATGCAGGAAGAGGGCCACCTGCATCATGAAGGACCCCACTCACCCAGCACACACACTTTTTGCCCCACTCCCCTCAGGAAGGAGGTTAAGGAGCATTAAGTGTAGAACCACTAGACTGAGGAACAGCTTCTACCCTGAGGCTGTTAGACTATTGAATCTCTAACTAGAATAATCACTGTGAAAAACCACATCATGTTGCTGCTGATCTGTTTCAATGTTGATGTGTTCATCCGTGCACATCTGCTCACAGACTCATGTTCATGTTTGTGCTGATGTTCAATGTTTTATGTTATGAGTGCTTAGTGTATATTTAGTTGATGTTTTTCTTAGTTCATATCTTAGATGTTATTACTGTTTTTCTTATACATTTTATTGTTGGATGTAACTGGGACCCTGTGTACATAATTTCGCTCCACCACATGTACCACATGAGGTGCGAATGACAATAAAGAAACTCTGACTCTGATATATTTATAAATGTAACTGCCAATTTGACCCAAAAAGTCCCTTAAACAAGTTCATGACTTATGGCTTATGGCTAAGCTAACGACAAGTCTGAGGTCTTTACCGGAGACGGTGCCTCCACAGAACAGCTGACAAATTTCAAAGACCTGTCTCACTCAAAGGCTATGATGGGATGTCTCCTTTAGCTAAAGTCTAAAAGAGTCAATAAAAGTCCATCAAGCATGAAACGATGCTTTCAGTTCTCATAACTCAAAGAATTCTGCAGAGTTCAACATTCACGGAAGCCTTTTAACAGTGTTTGCTCACAAGCCACGTTTAAGCTTTAAAGCATTTTCCAAATCAGATTTTGATTTATTACTTATGATAAAGATTTTGTAACAATTCAGCGCGGGGGCACCGCTATTAGAGCTCTTACATCATCAACAATGTTCTTGTGTGGAATGTGATTACAAGAACTGTGCTTTTCCACAAGTGGCAGACATTTGTTCTTGGAATAAATGAGGACACAATTTAAATAAATTAATGCCACTGCTTAACTTCATGTTTATGTATGCATGATTTCTCATGTCAAAGCTAAATGCCTCCAGTGTTTATGACATACAAATGTGCCTGAAAATGACCCCCCCCCCCCCCCACACACACACACACACACACAAAGTTCTTTTTATGTCTTTTAAAGTAATATACTGTCATAAAACTGGACTATAAACGGCCTTGCACTGATCTGAAGAGTCTCTGGAGACCTATGAAGGTAAAATGGTTTTCATCAGTTGAGATACAAAGCTTAAATCCTGCATCTTACTGTCATTTCTGTGTTTTAACACTGCTAAATTCCTAAAAATGCTGTGGTCAATAGAGACTTTGGCCCATTAAGCTGCCACTTATGTTGTTGCTAAGAATTTTGTACTGTTTTGATCTTGAAAATAGTAACTAGTTGTGTCAAGTTGACTCAGACTGATAGATGGATAGATAGATGGATAGATAGATGGATAGATAGATGGATAGATAGATAGATAGATAGATAGATAGATAGATAGATAGATAGAT
>NC_056514.1:16565161-16570154 GCF_014905685.2 Nematolebias whitei | reverse complement strand
GATAGATAGATAGATAGATAGATAGATAGATAGATAGATAGATAGATAGATCGATCTTCCTTATATAGAGAAATTTTCTAATTAGCTTTTCTATGTATGTGAATGTTTCTGTAAAGTGCCCTGAGACAACTTTATTGGCATCTAGTAGCATGTTCTATATACAGAAAAAAGACACATGAAATAATCAAAAAAGAAGCAGAATACACAAATTTGGAAAACAACAATATGCACGTGCACAAGGTGGTAGGGAGTACTACATTCATGATTACCGTAATCTGTATATATGTATATACACATCTTAGCATACATATATACATGCATATACATGTATATACATATGCATATGTACATGTAAATATACATACATATTAGGGGTTGAACGAGTATATAATTTTTAAACTCGACATTAACATAATAAAACCCGAGTAGAACTCGAGTATTTGATGACGTCATATATCTCAAAATACAAAAATAAATAAATAAATAAAACCGCAAAAAAAGGTAATTATTTACAAAAAAAAGACCAACAAAACATTGGGAGCGTATATTATGCTCCTACTATTTATCATACTGTAAATAAGTCACAGGAAAAACCAAACTATTAGTTCCAAAAAAGTTCATTCTGCTCCTCTGGACATTCAAAAAAACAAAAAACAAAACAAAGCAAAAAAATATAGAAACGTTTCGTCTCTCATCCAAGAGACTTCCTCAGTCTGAGGTGCTGTATTCAGCTCAGTCTCTTAAATAGCACCTTCTCAGAGTGGATCAACCAGTTTGCTGCTGACAACCAAAACCAGCTGATCACATGCTCAAGAAGGACCATCAGCCTAACAATGGATCATTAGCACACTGATGGCTGTTTACTGTTCACAGAGGGCTGAGTGATACTAGCAATCACAGCATTGTAAGAGGGGGACAGTTGAACCCGGAGGCCTCCACCCCTGTTTAATGATGGACGATTTCTTTTCACAAAGATGACCTCCTTTACTCCTCTCTTAAACCATCGTTCCTCTCTGTCCAGGATGTGAACATCTTCATCCTTGAAAGAGTGACCGCTGGCCTGGAGCAAATGAACGTTTTTTTAATGTGGGGGGGACTTGTCCCCTTCACAAATAATGGTTGCGACGCCTATGGGGTGAAGGCAGGTGTGGGTGCTTCGCCTTCCCCCCACATTTTGATGTTCTTGGTACATGGAGTTTAACCAGTGATTTTCCAGTCACAGGCTCACCTTCTCTAACCTCTACCTCACCCCTCCCCCTTGTATTCTGTTATCTATTATGCAATATTATTATTGTCTTAAACAATATTTTATGTCTTGAGACTATATCTGTAGTATTTTTTTAGAATCATTTTATTTGTCAGAAGTTGTTAAACTGCGAGGAGTTTGTTGGATCCACACAAGTACTTTAAAGACAAAGCTCCCAGTGGAGAACATGCAGGACCTTTAAGATTGTTCACAGGAAGGTTCAAAGACAAATTGATATGCAGAAGACTGGGTGTCGCAATAAAAATGGCTCCCACTGTAAGTAAGTGAGTAACAGAGGGATTGAAAAATACCAATAAATATTACTTTTAATTTCCATCTCCTGCTGCTTCAGAAAATCTGAAAGGTTGAGTCTAAAGTTAAAAGCACCTTTCCAGTTAAATGTAAATTAAGGCCCTATTTACACGGACACGATGGGGGGAAACGTAGGTTTTTTCGTATGCTCGTATGCTCGTATGCTCGTATGCTTTTGTAGAGGAAAAGATTTGCGTTGACACGGTCGGATTTTGTGTTTACATGCATCCGGAGGAATCCCCCCGCCCCACTGAATCCGCTGTAGTTACCATGCCGGGTCATTAGATGGCGCTGTGAATTTTGTACCTTCACCTAATGCGCATGCGTGCTGCCTCATCACACTCCTTTCCTCTGGGCTAAAAGCTCAGCTAACAACAACTTAACAACAAGTTAAAGCTGGATTTTGGATAAGAGTCGACAGATTTGATGCCAAGCGGGACCGCTTCGTCTAACAGCTCCACACCGGTCGCTGAGTGGACCAGAACCGAGTCGACGATGTCGGACTTTTCTCCCTGATAATCAGTAGCTGATTTACAGCAGGTAAATCAACGTTCTTAACAATGTTTGCTTGTGTTTACTTTGATCACACAACAACTGAGTTTTATTTATTTATTTATTTATTTTTTCCTGAAAGAAGAAGAAGCTGTCCTTCCACCAGGCGGACCGGTTCAGAACGAGGCTCGGCCCAGATGCAGTGCAGGAGGACGTGGAAAAGAGAGAGATGTTGGATGAACTATTTATTTAAAATTCCCCTCAGTTTTTTTATTCAATCCATTCAATATTTTAAAATGCATTAATCAAAGGAGTGACAGCCTGAACGAGCCAGATGGACAACGTGGGACCAGATTCCAGGATGAAAACAGAGGAGAGTCCAGTTCATTAATGTAGATTACAGTTAACTTGTTTTAATAGTGTGTTCAGTTTAATTATCAGTGTTTGTGTGACATACAGTTTGTGGTGTTGAATAATTAAATAAAATAAAAATTAAACATGATGTCTTCATTTTCAACTTTAGTAACACCAATATGTTTAGCATCATTTTAATCACATCATTTGAATTACATAATGCCCAGATAGCTTCATTTAGCTTAGAGAGCTTCATTATATAAATCAAACTCAAGATAAATACTGTTTATTATTATTAAACTGATGTTATTTAGCACATGTAGTATGTTATAGTGCAGCGCGACGTGTGCGCGTGCCTCGTTCTATAAACAGCAATATTAGAACTGGATCCGACTGTGTCTTTTCAAACACAGATGTCGGTCACAGCACCTGGAATCTGACGTAGATTAACTACGATATTAAAAATATATGCCATCAATCGTAGTTCAGAAAGCACTATGTCCGCCGCCATGTTGATAGAAATATGTCGTCTGTCCGCGCGTGCATATGCACATGTGGTTTAACACAAAGCCTCAGTGGGAGATGTTTACATTATCAGTAGGCGGTCAGCGAAAAACCTCCACTCTGGAAGGTGGTTTCAGAAACCTCCGGATTCAAAGAGGGGGGCCACTGGTGTCGTGTAAAGCCTCCAGTATACTGCCGCATATGTCCGTTCACGCGTACGTACACGTGTACGGTACGCAGAGGGTTCAGACATGATACTCCAGCGTACACCCCGAGCAGCTGCAGAGCAGCTTCACAGACAAGGGGCGTTTACCTTTGGGACAAATTGAGGTCGCCGATTGGTCATTTGCTGACACGCCTACTGGATTGATTGACAGGTCGGAAAAAATAAAAAAAGCGAGCGCTGGCAGCCTCCGCCGCAGCGATGTTCTGTGTTTATATGTTGTTAATAAAAAGATCTAAAAAATAAAAAAAAACAGAGAGAGCTGGCTCTACAGCCCACACATCAGACCAGCCCACCAGGAAATCTCCAGACCCTCTTGCAGCCATGCTGGACCTGAGTTTTATTCGCTCGTGACAAATTCCTCCATTTCTCACCATTTCAGTCATGGCATCAACGGAGGAGGAAGAGATCACTGCCTCTTGGCAAAAAAACAAAAGAAAAGGCCAGATCAGGGATGAAGAAGGGGGATTTAATACATTGGTGTCGCATACAAAACAGTCCGTCACTGGGCAGTTTATTGTGCGACACCTCGTACGCGTATGCGGTCGTAAACATTTTAGCTTTGCACGGAGGGTACGCAGACATACGCACATACCTCTGCGTACGTACGTGCGTACCTCTGCGTATGGATGTACGCGGCACTATACTGGGGGCTTAAATGATCAGCAGAACCGCAGAGAGAAAGCTGTGGATGCACTCAAAATACGCGCCGTGTAAACGGCCCCTAAAACACCATTTCTACAAAGTTAATAATAGTAGCTGTAACCTGGACTCTGTGATGGTTTTCGCTCTTGGTTTAGCTTGTCTTGCCCAATGGTAGATAACACATTGTGGCTGTTTTATCACTTTCACAGGAACATCAAAATAAAGTGTCAGTAACATTAGCACAAAAAAGTGACAATTGTATAAATAGGCAAGTACTGTCACAGGTTGCTAAGACCTTTACTTATAAAGGTGTAAAAAGAGTTTTTAGTAAAATGTCATAGTAATTACCTGTTTTAAATATCACCTTTTCCAATGAAACCCCTGTATTTAAAATAAAATAAAAATAGTCTTACACCGAAAGTCCATAAATTTTCTTGAAACTGTTTTATTCATTACGCGGATTGATATTTTTTATTTATTTTACATTTTTCTTCCAGTCCTCACCATATTATGACCTCCACTGTTAAACTGGCATTTCATAATTATCTTGAGACCTTTGAAACTGGCTACTTGAAAACCTTTTTCTTCCTCTGATAGCCTTTTCCTGCTTTATGGACACTGATTGAATTATCACAGCGCTCGGCAGCTGTGAGACGCACAAAGCTTCTGGCTAAAAGAAGTCTGAGCAGCGACGGTATTTATGAAGGTTTGAAACTTGCCTTATTTCTGGCTTATTTTAACAATAACAGGCATAAACCAAAGATTATTCCACCAACACAAGGCTAAAATGCACAATAAAATTAAGGTAATTATCATTTTATGTTCAGAACTTTGTATAAAGCTCAATCTTTATTATGGTTTTAAAACAGTCCATCTTCAACTCTAATTATTCTGTTATTTGGGCATTATCCATAGTTATAGCATTTCTCTATATTAAGTTTTAACACTTTTTGGATTTTGGACCAAAACAATACCACATAAAAAAATGAGAACACCAAATGACAAAGTGTTGTCTCAACTCATAACAAAGAAAATATTTTCACACTTCAGCTCAGTTAAGTGTGGCTTTTTTTTATTTTTATGTATAGATTTTTATTGACATTTATAAACATATTTAACATGTACATCCACTTCGATTATTTGTAAAATATCAATTTAAATACTCTTTTTACACACACACACACACACACACACACACACACACACACACACACACA
>NC_056514.1:16560711-16565151 GCF_014905685.2 Nematolebias whitei | reverse complement strand
ACACACACACACACACACACACACACACACACACACACACACACACACACACACATACACACAAATGGAGCACAACATAAACAATAATACAAAGTGGTTTTTGTTACAATCAATATACCATTCAGAAATTGCTAGGTCTAGATCTGGTCTATGTGATTTTATATAAACCATTTCTTCCAGTGTAAAGTAAATCAGTCCTTTTTGTCGTTTACTTCTGCAGTTATTCTCTCCATCCTGTATATGTCCGTTGGGATGTCCATGTGTTCATCGTTGGGCTTTCCAATGAAAACCAATTTTTCTTGACGGCTCTTTTGTACTTCACTAATAAAATATTAAACAAATATTTGTCTCTTTGACCATCCTTCAGACATGAGTCCAAAAAACAAAACTTTACTTTCTAGAGGCAGTTAACTTCCAATAATATCTTCCATTGCCTTTTGTATCTCTTTCCAATACGTTTTAATTACTTGAATGTATGGTATTGATGATTTGCTCTTAGTGAAAATATAGTAAAATTAATTTGGCCCAAGGATGTAACACTTTTGAGAGTGAATTCTGAACATGTTATTGTCAAAGTATTTAAAATGTACACCTTAGTAGTGTATGGTTGACGGCCCACTTAGAAGGATGACTGTGACACTATGTATGTAACAGCTGCTCTCTGGGACTGCAGCCATTTTACACATTAATGTTTTCAACTCTTATTTTTTTGTTTTATGTGTCATTTTACTATATTGTCTTTATTACTCTATGCTGATATGGAGAGAAGCCAAACATAATTTCATTGCACATAAGTATCATAACAAAAGTTTTTTCCAGGTTTGGTTGGTGAGTTAAACCATTTGGAAATTCAAAAGGGGTGTGAGCAAAAGGACAGATATTGAAGTTATGTGGAGATGTTCTTCAACTTCAACATTGTACAAAACATACTAAAATATACAGTGCAGTAGTCCCTCGTTTATTCGTGGTTCGTTTTTCACGGACTTGCTCTATCGCGGTTTTTCAAAATAAGATTGGACATGATGCACAACTGGCTGATTGATGGACGAGCTGCACGATCGGCATGGATTTTTTAAATTTAAAATACATTATTTTAAATTATTTAGCACCAGCTGTGTCTGTGTGCAGCCCACAGAAAAGCTTCCTCTTGCAACGTGTCATATCTCCGCTCTGCAGCAGAGAAGTGGGTGTGGCCAAGAGTGCTGGCATGTGGCAGAGAGCGGCCGGAGGCAGAGAGCTGAAATCATGACATGCTGTGCTCTTTTAGAGCGCTTAGAGTTTAGAAACATTGTTTAGAATTTTGCAAGAGTGTGGGAAGGGTTTAAAACACTATATATATATATATATATATATATATATACACATTCATACATGCATATATACATTTTTTTTGTTTTATTTTTTGAATGTCGAGGACCAGACTTAACTTTTTTAGACTGTTGTTTTTCATATTTGATCATTTATTGAATTATCACAGTACAGTTTCATCACAGCAGGATGTAGACACACTTAGCAGATACAGATAACCAACGTCTTCTTATGCTATAATCATGTTCGAATTGACTGAACTAGTCATCTAGTTCAAATATTTGCAGATATTTATGATAAACTACAAACACGTGAAACTGATGTTTACTTAGAAAACCCTGTGAGGGTTTAATAAAAGTGTTAGAGACATACCTTTGCCTTAATCGTGGACAAACAGATAAATGTCTTTTTGTCTTAATATAGTTTGATTTCAAGAATTAAAGCTGCAGAAACAGGATGTTTATCCAGTTTACCTGAGAGTGACTCAAAACATTTGTTTGTGCTCCAGCGGTGGTACCCTCTGTGCTTGCAGGAGTTTGTTTGCTTACTCAAATCGGATGTGTCTGTATGCTGATGATGTTAGTCCGAACACATTATCATTTATTACAAAGTTAAAATTTTGATTAAAAATAAAATTCCCCGGACAGTCCAGGCACCTTGAGTGGCATTCTGTCTTCTCCCCCGTCGCACAGAATTGATCACGTACAAGCATGTACAGATGTTTATTAATTTTTTACAGGCTATGATCTTTTTAAAGGGGCAGGCAGTTCTGTAGGCAGGGCCACCCTCCTTGGATAATGGTTATGGAAATGCTCTGTTTTTTATTTGATCATTATTAGATTTTTATTTGATCGATGAACCACCAACTGCTGCTGGGAAACAACATGAAGAATACAGTTCTTATGTTCAAAATGGGAAAAACAAAAACCTAAAAAAATGTTTTGCTTCCACATCCCTAGGCTTCACATGGTACATAAGAACATAACTCAACAGCGGATTCCTGAAGGCGTATTGTGGATGTGTTGCTGACATGTAAATGAGTCATCTAGTTCAGATTAGGTCTAACATCAAAACAACACACACACAAAAAAAACACACTAGCTTTATAAGCTTCATAAAATAAAGCTGTGCTAATCTGAAGAATTTGACTTCTTTAAACAGATAAACTGGTGCTTAAAATACATTTTTATCAGTTTGAAAGCTTTTAAAAACTATTTCTAACATATAATAATGTACAGTTTTTAAAGTCAGAAACATTTGTCTTAGTCGAGATTCAGTTGCAGTCCCAATATTTTGTGTTTTTGAACATAATTTTCTGACGACTAATTAAAAAGAACTTATTGTAATGCAGTTTTAACATGCATGAACCCCAGTTAAAAGTAGTCACTAAGTAAACTGTTATATGTAAATGTCCTTACAATATGCTAAACCAACAATGATTCAAATGGTGTATCGTGACTTTAAGGTTTTAAGGTTGGATTTTATCAGGGTCAGCTCTGAACCTCTTGTTTTCGGTGTAAGATCTGTATTTCAGAGGGACAGTTCAAGTTTGAAACAAAGTCGGAGAAGCAACGACGAGATGATTGGACATGTGCATGTTAGGGATAGTGAATATATTGAACAGGAAAAGAGCAAAACCAAAGAGAAGGTTTACAGATGTTGTGAAGGAGGATGCTTGGATAAATGGATGCAGCTGACCAGTTTTGGTCCTAAAGGCAAAAGCTGTAAGTCACAAGTTTTTCTTTTTTCAGACAAGTATAGAAAAACATCACTAAGACTATTCAAACTGTCTTTGTTCTTTTTTGGTCAATGCAAATCTTTTTCTACGCGCCCCTCCGATGTTAAGCAGTTCACGTTAAGCTTCTCGAGAGTTTTAATTGGGTGGCTCAGTTCATAGGACTGCTGTCTCGCAGTGAGAAGGTTGTTGGTTCAAATCCAGGTCCGGGGGGCACCTTTCTGGGAAGAGTTTGTATGTTCTCTCTGTGCTGTGTAGGTTTTTTCTAGTACTTCAGTTTCCTCCCACAGACCATAAACAGGCATGTTAGACTGATTGATAACTCTAAATTGTCCCTAGGTGTGTGTGTGTGTGTGTGTGTGTGTGTGTGTGAGTGTGTGTGTGTGAGTGTGTGTGTGTGTGAGAGAGAGAGATAGAGAGATAGATGGATGGATGGATGGATGGATGGATGGATGGATGGATTGATTGTCTCTGTGATGGACTGGAGACCTGTCTAGGGTGTCCCTCGCAGGAAGAAGCGGATAAAAGAAAATGATGGATGAATGAATAGTAGGATAGATGGATAGATCAATGCATGTATGTATATATGGATGGATGGATCATTGGATGAATGATAGATGTATTCATTGGATGGATGTATGTAAGTATGGATCATTGGATGGATGGATGGATGGATAGATGGATCATTGGATGGATTGCTGGATGGATGGATGGATGGATGGATGATAGATGGATGATTGCTGGAGGGATGGATGGTTGGATGGATGATAGATGGATGATTGCTGGAGGGATGGATGGATATATTGTTGTATGGATGGATCATTGGATGGATTGCTGGATGGATGGATGATAGATGGATGATTGCTGGAGGGATGGATGGATGATTGCTGGAGGGATGGATGGATGGATGATAGATGGATATATTGTTGTATGGATGGATCATTGGATGAATTATTGGATGGATGGATTGATAGATGGATGAATGGATTGTTGGTTGGATGGATGGCTGGATAGATGGTTTGTTGGATATATGGATGGATGGATGAATGAATGAATGATGGATGGATTGTTGGATGGATGGATGAATGATAGATGGATGGATTCTTGGATGGACAGATGGATCATTTGATGGATTGATGAATTGATGAATGATGGATGGATTATTGTATGTATGGATGGATCAATTGATGGATTACTGGATAGATAGGTGGATGGACGATAGATGGATAGATTGATTGATGGATGGATTGTTGTATGGATGGATGGATGGATGATGATTGGTTGGATGGATGGATGGAGTTTTAATTGACTGTTGTTTTGTGAAACTGACTTCAGTTGCTCATAAAGGTCCTCCTACTCTGCAGGTAGTTACTGATTGCAACGCTGAATGTGCCTCA
>NC_056514.1:16528506-16539836 GCF_014905685.2 Nematolebias whitei | reverse complement strand
CATCCATCCATCCATCCATCCATCCATCCATCCATCCATCCATCCTCTTTTACCAGCTTCTTCCTTTTTGGGCCGTTGGGATTACTAGTGCCCATGTCCAGCTTGTGCAAGAGGCGGGGGACACCATCACAGGGACACCTGGACAGGTCTCCAGTCCATCACAGGGACACAGAGACAAACAACCATTCACTCTCTCACTCTCACCTAGGGGCAATTTAGAGTTACCAATCAGTCTAACATGCAGGTTTTTGGTCAGTGGGAGGAAACTGGAGTACCTGGAGAAAACCCACGCATGTATGGAGAGAACATGCAAACATCACCCAGAAAGGTCCTCTGGCCGGGATTTGAACCGTTGTTTTAAGTTGTTTTAAGAACAGTTAAGTTAAGTTTTAGAACAGTTTTTATGACACTAGAATATCTTGCCATGTTTTATCATTACTGTATGTAATTTTGAAGTATTTGAGGCATCCCCCCCAAAAAAAAGTAGATGCAACATCCCTTTTTTTTGCTGTTGCATCACAAGACAAAAATATTTTATACCATAAACTGAAGTGATGAAACACTAGCAAAGAGAGAGAAAAAAAAAAACCCTGACAAACAAATTAACCTAAAGACACTCCAAAAAGTGTTTCTGCTTGTTACAGAATTAACATCTAAAAGTTTTTCATTAGGAACAACTGTACCAACTTGTAAACCTTTTTAGGTTTGAGCACAGCTCTGAGATCTGATCTAAAAGTGTTACACAAAGACGGTTTGTTAGATTTTTACCAAAGGAGTGAATTTCTGTGGATCACAGAATCTCTACAATAACCAGCAATTCTGCTTTTGCACATCTTTTCATGGTAAGATCTGGTTTCCCTGGTGCACAATTACGTTTGTATTTTATTTTAAGAGATAGCCTAATTAGTGTTTTTAGCTCGAGAAGAGATTCAAGAGATTACAATTCATTCCAAGACCCAAGAGGACTGGAATGCCAATCAGTTTATGGATAAGCTACGCCTTGATTATTACCAAAAGGCCTAGATGTTGTTTGGATTTGAAATGTGCTGCAGTGGTAAAAAATGTGTGAAGACATTTTCTCTTTGTCCATAGGGAGAACAGTAAAGCTAAAGAATAGCAAGAGGTAGTGACCAGTTTTAATTGCAACAAATTATTAAACCAAATAATGTAGTTTGGGTTATCATATGTTTAGTGTTACAGACATTTCTGCCTCCTATTTGTGGTTGGGTTGAGGAGGCAGCAGGTCCCGGAGACAAACCGTTGGTTACGTACTGTAAACCCAGATTCTATGAGTATGGGCGCAGCCCTTTAAGGGTATCGATAGTGGATTTATCCCTTCGCGCACAGCGCAGCACTGAAAACTTTAGTCCACGCCCACCTGTTGTGTGGGCCTCACCCCCGGTCCGTATTAATTACGGTGAGACCGGGTATTCGGCTCCCAAATAGCTTTTTTCTTCAGCCATTTAGGAACCAGTGTGGCCCAGAGCTTAAAGGGCTGCGCCTATACTCATAGAATCTGGGGTTACAGTACGTAACCATTGTTCTATTTCGTATAGGCTTCACCCTTTAAGGCTATTGCTAGTGGGTTAAAGGCGAAACAGGATGTAGTTTATGCCTCACTGGGTCCATTCAGACACAACATGAAGCACCTGCTTGCACAAAAAAAAATGTAATCACTCAGCCTTCTGTGTGCGTAATTACGCGCTGCGTAATTGCGTGCTCCATGTGCAGGAGCGCACCAGAGAAAAGATCTCTGGTGAGGAAAAAGGCTGAGATAGCAAACCTGCTGCTGTGAATAGGAATAGCGGAGGATACGAATTGTAACAGTGTAATGATGAACGGAGCAGACCAACAGCTCCTCAGGATGAACCGATTAATAACGATAAAATCAGCAGTCATGAACTTGTGACTGATAATAAATATCTCACACTGCGACTGCATGCAGGCACGTGTGAGCTCAAAAGTGAGGCTCCATGAAACAAATAATAATGAGCTGACAGAGTTTCGGCTCTCAGCTGTGATAAATGGGCTTTCATTGAAGTTGAGTTTAGCTCCACTTCCAGATAAACAATCATCTGGGACGGACGAACGGAACTTTTTCCCAGTTTATAGAAAACCTCAGGTTTAGCAGGTGTAACACTAGCGTTTTGGTCTGTGCGACTGCTTTCTAACTGGACCGAGCTAATAAGAGCAGATCATCCAGATAAAAATAATTCTCATTCCTGCCATGTGTATCGACTGCAGAGGCGTCTCCATGCATTTCGAGATGTGGGGTGTTTCAGAATGATGGAAATGTGAAAATAATGTGCTCTTCAGATCTATGGAGGTGAAAACCAGTCGTTCTGGTTTTATCTGGTTCTGGTTTTTGATTATATTTGTTTTTCATTATCGTTGTTGTGTTCTCCAGCAACTGTTTGTCAGGATGTGGAATTGTTTCCCCATGATCAAATTGCTGAACATGAACAGGTCGAGAATGGATCTCATCCCTCCATTTTTTTTATTCGAACCAGGAAGTAGTGGGAGGAAAAAAAAAAACGTATTTTCCTCTCTGTTTGGAACTCTGGAAATCACGTTTTTCGTCAGAAATTCCTGAACTTCTGACTTGAGAGACGAGCTCTGTTCTGGAGACGACAGAACCGTCTCTATAATCCCTCTGAATGGTGGGGTTGAGCTGCAAACTGTAGCGTGTAACCCCTGCTGATCAGACGGTCCTTCCATCTGTCCAGGGAACACACTCGCTGCCACTCTGAATAACGCTCGGAGAGCGGGAATGCATTTGTGTTGTGCCATGTTTCTCATGAACGTCAACCAGACTAAAAAGCCTTACTGCCATCACTCGCTCCAGAGATTCTCCAGGGGGAACCCAAGGAGGGCTCCGACAGAAAAAAGTGCTGTATGTGTGCCTCTGTGCTGAGCCCAGACTGCGGTCTCACATTAAAGCTGAGGTGAGCCGGCACGCACTGAGAGGAGGCGTGAGCGCTTTCTGAGTGAGACGCCGTTTCGGTGGAGGCTGCAGCTGTCGTGGCGAAACACTTTTACTCCCGCTGCGCTGTGAATGGGCAGAAAACAGCAGCAATTAAAAACGTGCTCTGGCTGAAAACGAGGGATTTTACCAGACTTGATCTGCTGAAAAAGCATAATTTTAGCTGATGTGGCAGACGAGTGTTTTGTGATATTTACTGAACTGCAGTGCCATTTAAAACACTATTTAGAGGTTACTGGCTCATTCTGTGTGGGGAATCTGTGAAGAGATGCAGCTGTGAGATCAACTGATCTGACAGTCTCAGATGAAACTTTACTTTCAGAGGTGTTTCTGTTTTATATCAGAACATACATAATCAAAAAACACATTAATTCCCCTCAAAGATCTGTTACCTGGTGGAGGGGGCCGGCGGAGGAGTGGAGCATGAAGTCGCTGCCGCAGCTGTGGAGCTCCTCTGCTGCTGTTGCTGGCCAAGGCGATCCCTCCAGCGGCCGGAGGAGGACTGTGACTTCACCAGATGGTGTACAGTCTCTGAGACCTCTTCGGACCTCTGTGATTTCTCAAGGATGGTCCTGAAGTTGGCCCCAAACAGCGCCTCTGGGGTGATGGGGCCCTACAGCAGGTCTTTCTGCAGCCTCTTGGACAAGGATGGCGAAAGGCGGAGCCAGGTTGTCGTCTGGATCATGGTCATCCGGGCGGCGATGCAGGACAGGCAGACCGCAGAGGTGGCGCGCATGTTTAAGATGACGTCAGCGGCTTTACAGAGAGAGCTATTTGTCTCCTCCAGCAGATTTGCTTCCTCCAGCCTCTTTGAGATGCTATAGGACAGCAGAGCGTTGTTCACCGTGACTGCCTGGGATGTGCACTGATGAGCTCGGTTGGAGAGCTTTGTCACCCTTTGGTCATGTTTTCCTGGAGGGATAGGTTGCCAGTCTATCCTGGAAGCTTTTGCCCCAAGCGCCTCCACCAGGCTTGGCTCCAGGGGGGAGAACCGAGGAAAAAAAACAACAGAGATTGGTAAAAACCCTCCACTCTGGAGATGGAGGCGAAGGTGGAGACGGATGTCTTCAGCTTGCCGGGTCCAGCTGCAGCCTCGTTCCAATGTGACGTCACAGATTTACAGTGAGGCCAGATGGGATCAGGGCGATGAGCCGGGGCGGAGTCAAACCTTCCCGCCAGATCAACCGATCAGGGTGGAGGGAGGCGAGGGACGGAAAGTCCCTTGTGTTAGCAGCCTCCTGGATTATGCCGGGCAATTCTGAAAGGAGGGTGCCGACGGCTGGGAGTGATGTGGTCGCCGACGTGGGAAGACTCGAGGTGGATGAGCATCTGTTCGACCACTCTTCTTCTGTCACTACGCTCTCCAGGAGGGAAGGGGCAGCAAGGTTGTTTCCAGCTTCGCCTTTCTCGGAGGAGTCATCCAATTCACTGCGTGACTCTGCGTCAAAGAAAGGCGGTGGCATTGTCCCATGCGTAGTGTCCCTCTACGGAAAAAAACACTCAGCGGAGTTGCTGCCCGCATTGTCTTTTTCGAGGGAATCATCCGATTCACCTCAAGGAAAAGACGTTAGAAAAGGCTATGGCGTCGTCCAGCGGGTAGCGACCCGCAACGGAAAAGCACTCCTTGGCGCTTACCTTGAACAAGGCTGCTCGTCTCTGCTTCTCCTCAAGGAGGAAGAGCTCACTGGGACAGCAGAAGGTTGGCATGGCGGAGTCCCAGGCATCCTTCGCAAAAGTTGTGCTTGTCAAAGCTGGACAACTTTTCCTTCTTCGTTCTTCTGACAGTGCTAGCTAGCTGGCTGAAGAAAAAATGGGTGCCGATTACCCGGTCTCACCGTAATTTATATGGATCGGGGGTGAGGCCCACACAGGAGGTGGGCGTGGACTAAAGTTTTCAGTGCTGCACTGCGCACAAAAGGATAAACCCACTAGCGATAGCCTTGTAGTGGACTAGGCCTCCGACCAAAACCTGCCTCTGAAGACCTTCATGGGACAGGAACTGTTATTTCATTGATTTGAATCCAGAAATACAAATCAGCTCATCCAGAGACTGTCTAATTGTATCCTGAACTAATCAATTGAAAGAACACTCTTTTTTTTATATTATCATTACTATTTTACAATATCTTGATAATCAAAAGTGTGTTTAGTTCATACCATTTTTAAATGTTGAAGTGAACCACTCATTTTAAATCAACTGTGAAACAGTATTAATGCTTTTTTAATCCTCATTTAAATTAGAAATCAAGTTAAATGTATTTTACAAAGTAATTATGCATTTTGATCTTCTGTCTGAAACGAGAAGGAGTGATGTCGGTCAAAAGTCAGAGACAGTCAAAAACAAGTTGTTAGAACGGGCTGTCGTGTTTTTAAAACTCTCAGACAGTAAATAAGAGAACTGGCACTGGCAGTGTTTCTCACTTCGCCAAAACATTTCTCTGTCTGTTCCTAAACATTTCTGCTGTTTTCTTGACTTGTAAAAACCCTTTGACGTCACTAGAACCACACCCCTGTTGGTTGCTTCAACCAATCAGGACTTACTAAAAGTGACCAGAAGCAGAACTCTTTAAAAGTCGACACTTCCTGGAACTATGGTTCTTCTGAGTCGGCTGAGGTCTTCTGAGTCTTCTGGGGTTCTGTGAAGTAGTTCTGGAGTTTTTCCACTGCTGAGTGGAACCTCGGACTCAGTTTTCCAGTCTGATGGAGTCATCCATCTCTGCAGGAGTCACGGCGCCTCGCTGTGGCTCCACCAGGCGAATGCCCTACAACTTCTGAGGAAGTTTGTTCTGTTGAACGGAGTATCTCACGACTTCTGCCGAGTCGCAGCCGCCCTGAGCAGACGCTGAAAGGTAGCGTGCCAGGGACCTCTTGACCGTAGCGGACCCATCCTCTGCCAAGGTAAAGAGTCGTCACGAGCTTCACTACAAGTGTACCGCGGGCGAACTGCGCTTGAAAGGAGCGTGTTGTTCTGGTCTACAGACACACATCTTCTTCATCATCTTCCTTTAAATTCCTCCATATTTCCCATCTTTAAAACTCTTCTATCTTGCCAGTAATTAATCCAGATGCCTTCAGAAATGTCTGTTGTTTTTATTAAGTAAAACGTGCCAAGTTTTATTAATCAGAACCAGATCAGTCTAATCAAGTGTACAATGTTTTGATGTTAAATTTTGATTCTGTTAATGAATGACCACATTTATTTTGATGGGTCAAAGAAAATTAACGTCTCATGTCACTGATTAAACCATCTACGCACAGTACCTCTGTCACATATCTGTAAGTAGCTAAAAAAAAAAGAGAACCCGTTATTTAAATATGACTGTAGTGAAGCTCTGAAGCTAACCTAGCCCTTTAGAACACTACAGCCTTAAAGGGCGAAGCCTATACAAAATAGAACCAGACATCCCCAGCAGCACCGTCCATCTCCTCCAAGGGGATTTTAAGATGTTCCCAGGCCAGATGGGAAGCTCATTCCCTCCCTTGGGTTAGCATTATCACTTCAAAGCAAGAAGGTCACTTGTTTGTCTCCCAGCGTGTGGCTTTAATGTGTGAGGTTTGCATGTTCTTCTTGTGCATGCATGGGCTTTATCCAGGTACTTCAGCTTCATCCATCAAAAACATGCATGTTAGGTTGATTGGTAACTCTTGTCCCTAGATGAGAGTGAGAGAGTGAATAGTCGTTTGTCTCCTTTGTCTCGATGTTCCCTGTGATGGACTGGAGACCTGTCCAGGTGTCCCTGTGATGGACTGGAGACCTGTCCAGGTGTCCCTGTGATGGACTGGAGACCTATCCAGGTGTCCCTGTGATGGACAGAAGACCTGTCCAGGGTGTCCCCCGCCTCTCCCACAGTGACTGCTGGACATGGATACCATCTTTCTGTGACTCGAAATAAAAAGCTGGTAAAGAAACTGCATGGATGGATTACTATGCGCTGTAGTTTGTCTTCATGTCTGATCATATAAAATCAACAGTTTAACGTACTTACACTCGAGGGCAAGCTTAAAATGTTACATTTATTGTAAAATGATTGGGCTGAGATATTGTGGCTTTATTTTATTTTTTTCTCAACTAATAATTTAAAATGTCTGCCCCTCTGAGGAAGCGCTCCTTGTTCTTTTTGTTCACTGAAACTTGTTTTAGCTCGGGGCAGATTAAGACACATTCCCTGAGGTGTTCTTATCAAACCTTTAATTGTTATAATTATTTTACTGAAAATGAATGTGACAACCCTTTGGTAGCTATGTCTCAGGGAGTTAATGTATTTTTCATTTTTTAAAGACCAAACTTGAAAGAAAATAAGAATTACTGGAGGACAGACAAAAAAAATAAAATAAAATCAATCCCTTAGCAGAAAAGAAGTTGTTCCAAATGAGCCAGGCAGTGCTGTGAACTGAAGGAAGAAATTTAAGATCACCACCGGGGTTTTTTATGTACGTTTTTGTCCTGAAAAGTCAAACTAACTTTAATTTAATTATATAGCACCTCTCAAGCAGGGACCGCATTTAACGGCCTAAAGAACAAGAAATGCTACGAAGAACATGGCCAAGATAATTAAATGATGTATGAACAATAGGCCTGTCGCAATATACAATAAATCAATTAATCGCATGATAAATGAAAAATTTCTACCTCATTTTCATTTATCGGCTTTATCGTTTCTTCATGTCTCTCTTTTTCTACTGAAGACACTGGATGACAAAAGGCTCAATCTCCGGTGCTCTTCACTGACCCCTCCCTTTCTCTTTTCTCTTTAAAATCTGTTTTAACCGTCCAAAATCACGTTTTTGATAGTTAAAAGCAGCTACTCTGAGAAGCTAAGCTACGAGCTAAGCTAACAGGCCGACCTCGGGGAAATAAAACCTCAGTCTTGTTGAAGCTCCAAAATTCACAGTTGAAACCTGCACCTTTGTCTAAAAAGTTGTTTTTCTCTGCAAAAAGAAGCTGAGAACTTGTTTACTGATTTTTTAATTAAAAGCTTTTTGTGACAAATGCTATGCTAAAGAGCTCAAAACAAACAGAGCGTCCGCCATTTTGAAAACTGAAAAACAAGAACGAGAGACAGCCCATGTCACGTCAATGGGCCTCCCTCCCATTTTTCTTAGAGACATGCTGCTCGCTCCCTCACAATCATGAATCCTTCGGTTCAGTCTTATACTTCCGTCTCGTGGTCAAAAAAAAGTTCTACACAGAAATTAACCAACATTTCTTCTTAAATTTAACAATAATTACTAATGTCAAATTTCAAACAATATTATCGTTTATCGCAATAATTTCTGAGACAATTATTCGCCCAGCAAAATTTGTTATTGTGACAGGCCTAATGAACAATATCTAAAGTATATTTAAGTGCTATGTGTTGTCGTCATTCTATGTTCCCATACAATGTTGAAATTGGCTCTTTGCATTTAACCCATCGCACATGGAATACACCCAGGTGGAGCAGTGGGCAGCTATGTAGGCGCCCGGGGAGCAATTGGGGATTAGGTGTCTTGCTCAGAGACCATGACATGTGGGAATGTCTGGGGATCGAACCTGGGACTTCCGGGTCCCGAATCGGTTGCCCTACCTCTACCCCATCTCGACCCCTACATCTACAAAGTAACACCCCATGTAAAATAACTTGGTCATAAATATCCAAAGGGCAGATTGTAGGGTTGTAAAATGAAGACGTGCATAAAAGTGTTAAGTTGAGCAAAGTTTCTTTCTGCTTTCACAGACCATCTTGTTTTCTATGTGCCTGCCGAAGCTAAGCCAAATGAGAATAAAGACACTGCAGCTGGCTGGAGGGGTGATGTGTCGGACATACTGATGAACCAAACTGAGCTTGTAGCACATGCACATTGATGAGCTCTGCTCTCCACATAGCCTTAAAGTCTTACAAGAGGGAGCACGTTTAACCAGGGTGGGGTTAGTGGGAGTGAAATGTCATTTTCACGTGCCTTCATTTGCACACTGCCGTCCTCAGGTTTGTTTCCAACATCTGCATACTTGTGGAGGTGTTTGCATGCTTTTGAACTTCAAGTGCTGCAGAGATTCAGACAATAGAATATGAATTAGTATATGTTTGTGTAATAGAATAGAATAAAACAAGTGGAAAAAGCAGTTTTCTTATCCAGCTTACTGCGATGATGGTCCAACAGTAAATACAATAAATTAGGACTGATATTCATTTGATAAAATTATTTAATCTACTATTTTCTTGCTTGTTTACTCTTTTCTTTTTGTTCTTGACATTGGAAGAGTCATGTGACTGACGGCACCCAATATGGAATATTTAAAAATGTCCTCAGTATATCATCCATCCATCCATTTTCTTTACCCGCTTATTCCATTTTGGGTCACGGGGGTCGCTGGTGCCCATGTCCAGCAATCACTGTGCGAGGGGCGGGGTACACCCTGGACGGGTCGCAAGTCCATCACAGGGCCACATAGAGACAAACGAGACAAACAAACATTCACTCTCTCACTCACACCTAGGGACAATTTAGAGTTACCAGTCAGACTAACATGCATGTTTTTGGACTGTGGGAGGAAACCAGAGTACCCGGAGAAAACCCACGCATGCACGGAGAGAACATGCAAACTCCACCCAGAAAGGCCCCTGGACCGGGGTTTGAACCAAGGACCTGCTCGCTGAGAGGCAGCAGCTCTACCAGTTGCGCCACCGTGCTCTCAGTATATCAGTTTTGTAAAAAAGATATCTCATTTAAACCTGTTTGAACTGAAATGATGCTGCTTGCATCTCGTTTTCCTTCATTATTGGAGAACATATGCATACAGTAACCATAGTAACCAAATCAAAACTAGATTGTTTAATTGTGTGTGAATGTCTGGTAAGCATTCATATAATTCTAAGCAACTCTTAGCTTTCTGCTAGCATGTCACCTTTTCTGACACTTGGTAAATTTTCCCCAAATTTTGCTCACATTTGGCTACTTTCAACTTTTTGCTGTTTATCTTAAAGCTAACACTTAGCTATTTTTAGCTTCCACTTGCATAGTTTCTTGAGGTAATTTCACCAAAATTTAAACTATTGATGATTAAATCTTAAACTGTTTTAGTTTAACAACTATTTGCATTATTTGAGCTAATTTCTAACTTCTCCAGAAGCTTCCAGCAACATTCAGCAATGAGCATTCACACTGCGTTTTTGCAAGAAAATCTGTTCCTCTAGTTTATTTTTACAGTTTATAAATCTATATGTAAAAGCCAGATTACAATTCTACGACCCCTCTCACCCCATTTTTATCATGGCATACACAAACTATTGTTTTATTCATGCTCTTAATCATCAAGGCCCATTATACTCATTGCATTTTAATCTTTGTCTAAGACTGACTCAGCAAAGACCATCCATGCTCTGGTTAATTATTATTATTATTTTTCCGTGGTTGCAAGGTTTCCATTCAGTGTCATGGGGTCCAGAATGCTGAGAGCGTGTTTAAATATTTGACCATATTTTACTTTAAACTGTGTCTGTACAGTAAAATCTAATATATCCAGTAAGTACCAGATATGTACCAAGTATCTGGTTCATACCAAGTACTAGTACTTGGTGTGATAGTACCAGGTAGTACTCAAATATGATGTGGTAGTAGCTGAAAGTCATCTGCAACACATACTCAGAGAGCAAGTTTAGTTACTTGTAGTAACAAAGTGATAGGCCATTCTTCTTTAGGCAATGCTGGTTTTCATCCATCCAACCATCCATCCATCCATCCATCCATCCATTCATCCACCCATTCGTTTATCCATCCATCCACCCATCCATCCACCCATCCATCCATTCATCCATACATCCTCCACGTTGTCCATCCATCATGCATCATCCATTCATCCAACCATCTATCCACATCATCCATCCTTCCGTCCATCCATCCATCAGTCAGTCCATCCTTCAGTCAGTCAATCAGGCAGTCAGTCAGTCCGACAGTCCTAAAGTCACTCAGTCAGTCGGACAGTCCAACCATCAGTCAGTCAGTCTGTCAGTCAGTCAGTCAGTCCGTCTGCCCAACAGTCAATCTGTCAGTCCGACAGTCAGTCTGTCAGTTCGACATTCAGTATTTCGGTTTGTCAGTCTATCTGTCAGTCCGACAGTCAGTCAGTCAATCAGTCAGTCAATCAGTCAGTCCGACAACCCGTCAGTTTCAGTCAGTCAGTCTTGACAATCTGTTCATCAGTCAGTCAATCAGTCCGTCAGTTCATCCGTCCGTCTGTCCTTCCATCTTTCCACATCATCCACCCATCCATCCATCCATGCATGCATGCATGCATCCATCCATCCATCCATGCATGCATGCATGCATGCATCCATCCATCCATCCATCCATCCATCCATCCATCCAT
>NC_056514.1:16525762-16528406 GCF_014905685.2 Nematolebias whitei | reverse complement strand
TCCATCCATCCATCCATCCATCCATCCATCCATCCATCCATCCATCCATCCATCCATCCATTATCTTTACTAGCTTCTTCCTTTTCTGGTCACTGGCCTCCATATCCAACGTCACTGTGTGAGATTTGCAATATCTCAAGCACAAATGGACCTTCCTTGTGTTTTACTGCAGGTACTGTCAGCATAATTTTCTTTTCAGCTTCATTTTGTTGTCAGATTGTATAGCTTCTCTTTGAAGCTATTTAAACCCTTTTTTGGGGGGTTTGGGGATTTTCTTTTCGTATAGGTGACATTTTATTTTTAACCATGGAAGAATATTTACTGTAGTTCACGTTAGAAGTGGCTGCAGCGTGTTCTTCCTGGTCAGTCTAAAGCTCCTACGCAGCATCGCGTACTGTTTTTCCAACAAGTGTTTTAGGAGCATATCCTGAAAGTGTCATAAAAAATGTTATGACTCAATCCCTTCGTCGTCGTTATGATCTGTTGAATGAGAATATTTAGCTTTTGAACATGTTAAACCTCATCGAATTGATCATGGATACGCAGACATTTCCCATGCGTGGATTTATTTCTGAAAATGTCGAATTGGCTCATTCAAATTGTTTTTATGATTTTATTTTTGCACATTTATTTATAAATGATTATAAATCAGACTTAGACTTCATTTAAACCCCCTAATCATGATTTTATTTCATTTTTGCTTTTTATCAACATTTTTGAAAGTGTAGAAAAATACTGATACAAAATAATTTTTCTGTTTTTTTTCATAGTCAAACCAAACACGTTATTTCACAAAGTATGACAATATTTAGTTTGTACTAAAAAAAAAATGTGGATTTGAAAAGTTCTGGTAACTGGATGAAACCTAAATGTCTTATCTTTGTATTTTTTTACGTTTAGTAAGATGTGCTGAAATCGTTTATTCCTGCTTTGCTGTGTTTTCCACTTTATGGAAGTATATTCTCGGAACTATATTTATGTTTAGATTTTTAGAGGTGCTTTTGAAAATGTTTTTAAGAGATCACAAAAGATAAACTTCCTCTAACAGATTGTGTTTCTTACAATATTATGTTTAAATAAAGCATGTTTGCATAAATTCCATTAGTCGAAGGGATTTCTGTGAGCTTGTCCTGAACAAGAAGAACGGCGCTGTCTGTAAACTCCAGATTACGCCGTCTTAAACCTCTTAATAATCTTATTAATCACCCCAGAGTGCTGTTAGGAGTACAGCTGAGGTAGGTGCACACAAGAAGATGCAGCACCAGAACACCCTGAGTGCTCCCTCTCTTCTCGACGCTCATTTATTGCTGTTTTATTTATTTGTTTTCCATCCTTCTGTGCCGTGGGCCGCATACTTATTAAATTTTTGATTGGCCATGAAGGCTTTCATCTGTTTACGTTGTTCCATTCTGCAGCTTCTTGTCTGGATCCTGCTCTTTGACTTGCTCCTCCACCTGTCTTTTTGGAGTTAGACGGGTATAATTGCCTCTGCGAGCATCATTGCTCTCTGCCAGCCCCCCAATATATCACGGGTGCCCTTGCTTCCAGTGTGGTGTTCAGCAGATCACAGCGAGCGTTTGAGTGCACGTCGCCTTGCTCAGTTCCGTCTAATTTGTTTGCAAGCTTCTGTCCGTTGTGGGGTTTGATGATTGCTTGTGAATGTCTTCCTTATCTGTGTTGTGGGCCCGGGCCGGCCTGCAGAGACCCTCTCTGTGTCCGGATGTTTAGTGCTTCATGCTGGGGAAACACTGATACACTATCTGTTCTGCATTCAGAGGAAGCCGACACGTCAAATGTTTATCAGACACGTTTTACAGCATCTGGAAACACTGGGAGTTCAAAGTAATACGGCTGCACATCCTTTGAGAACATTGTGGCCAGTTGCTGATTATTATCATCTGCTGCTGAAGGCGAAACGCAGACACGTTTGTTTTTGTCATGTGCACATTTGTCTGTTTGTTAGCAAAACATCTCATGAACAACTGGAGACATTTTGCTGAAACTCTCAGGAAGTAAATATTGGATGTACAACAACTGATTCTTTTTTTAGAGTGAACCTGGTTCAAAACAGCAGCCTTGATCTGATCTTTTAGAGCACAGTAATGATGCACACGTCCATCCATCCATCTACATCCATCCATCCATATCCATCCATCCATATCCATACATCCATCATTCATCCATATCATCCATCCATATATCTATCCATCCATATCCATATCCATCCATCCATCCACATCCATCTTATCATCCATATCCATCCCTCCCTCCCTCCCTCCCTCCATCTGTATTCATTCATACATCCATCCATCCCTCCCTCCCTCCCTCCATCTGTATAAATTCATCCATCCATCCATCCATCTCCATCCATCCATGTATCCATCCATGCATCCATCCATCCATCCAGCCATCCAGCCATCCAGCCATACATACATACATACATACATACATACATACATACATACATCCATATATACATACATCCAGCAACCAGTCCATCCATGCATTCATCCATCCACCCATCCATCCATATCCATCCATCCATATCCATCTGTCCATCCATCCGTCCATATCCATTCATCCATATCCATCCATCTATCCATCCATCCATCCATCCCTCCCTCATCTGTATCCATCCATCCAT
>NC_056514.1:16494506-16525362 GCF_014905685.2 Nematolebias whitei | reverse complement strand
ATCCATCCATCCATCCATCCATCCATCCATCCATCCATCCATGTATCATCCATCCATCCATCCATCTATTCATCCTTCCATCCATCCATCCATCCATCCATCCATCCATCCATCCATCCATCCATCCATCCATCCACCAACCCACCCATCCATCCATCGGTCTTGGGGGCAGCATCTTGAGCAGGGAGGTCCAGACATCTCTTTCCACAGCCACCTACCTCTTCTGGGAGGACTCCAAGGTATTCCCAGGCCAACTGAGAGACATAGTCTGTCCAATGTGTCCTGGGTCTTCCCCGGGGTCTCCTCCCTGTCAGACATGCCTGAAGCACCTCCCTAGATTGGTGCCCAGGAAACATCCTTACCAGATGCCTAAACCACCTAAAATGACTCCTCTCCATGTGGAGGAGCAGAGGTTCTATTCCGAGTATCTCCCGGATAACTGAACGTCTCACCCTAGCTCTAACGGAGAGTTCAGCTACCCTGCGAAGGAAACTCCTTTCAACCGCCTGTATCCACAATCTCATTCTTTCTGTCACTACCCAGAATTCATGACCATAGATGAGAGTAGGAACGTAGACTAACCGGTAAACAGAGAGCTTTGCCTTACTGCTCAGCTCCCTGTAACTGATAACAAATCGATCATTTTTATAAATACTAGGCTAAAATTCAGTGGTCAAAGCTGTGTATCATCCTCATCACATACTTTGAGGTCTAATCCATTTCTTGGATTCTTGTTTAAAACTTAGAAATTACTTGTTGGTGTTGTCTGGCTGTAATCAAATAATCTCATGAACCACTAAACACATTTTTTGGAAAACAAACTCCTAAAATAGTTATTTGTTAAACATTGACGACTGATTAACTTTTGGAGTTAAGGCAATTAAAGACAACCAGTACTTCTCGTCATTCTTAGCAAACAAATAAATGCCTATAATTCAGCCACATTTACAGCCGTTGAGCTGAATCGTGGTGTGGTAGCAGCTGAGGCTCATTACTAATAAAGACTTTGAGTGCTGACAACACTTCTGCAAAAGTTCTTGAAATAGCTTCAAATCTTTTATAACTATGTTTTTAATGTTTGATCTAAACGGCTGTTTCCTGCTTTTTTCAACATATAATGATTTTAGTAGAAAGCTTGTATGAAAGGCGGCAGGTGATGCACATGTCTGCAAGGAACGCTAAACCTTTGATTTGATTTCTTTAGCCTACGTGGTCATAAAACGTGATTGTGTCTCCATCAGTTGTCAGTCAATGAAAAACAATTTAGATGTTACGACTCAATGTAACCCCTGGGATTTTATTTTATTTAACTATTAGACTCATTTTGTAATTTTTATAGTTCCTGTTGATATCTTGAAGGGTTGAGAGAGGCAGGGTATTGTTTTAATTGCAAATGTAATATATAGATATTCAAATCTACAATTCCCAAGAAAAATAAAAGCTAAAATGATTTCAAACTTAACTTTTACATTGATAGAGCTAAGGAAGGTTATTATGTAACTCTTCTGTTTCTATCAGGTCTGGAAGGAATTTAGTTTTCTAGCTCATTGATTTGCTTTTCTCATTTGTTCTCCCCACATCATTCCAGCCACACCAGATAATTGAAAAGCTAATAAAAGGTAATGAGATGCTTGCTATCTTTCTGAATGCACACAGCTTCCAAACAAATCTTCCAAATATTCAGGCTTGCATCATTTGTAATAAGTATCTGAAAAATAAACAGTTTTTATGAGATACAACGTCACCAAAACATATAATGTAGGTTTAATTTTCTGATTTAAATAATTGAAGAAACTAATTAGGCCAATATGTTGAGCCTAGCTAGACTGTTGTCTGCAGGATACTTTAGCAAACCACCCGGGGGGCTTTTTTGGACATGATGTGAACGATTTCTGCTGCTATCTAATGAATGGAGTTGATGAAAAGGTTGAGGTGCATTGAGGAATCCATCTTTTAAAGTGTATCCAGGATTTACCATAATTTACTGGCATTGTCTCTCTATTCATTCATTCAACCTTTATTTATACAGGTTACTCTCATTGAGTTTCGGGGACTCATTTTCAAAAGAGATCTGATTTTAACAAAGAATGATGACATAAATAGACAACAAAAACAACAGTAGACAATCATAAAATATAGCATACAAATTGAGAAGAACAAATGAAAGAAAATGGTATTTAAAAAAAACAAAACACCTAGATTATAAAGCGATGGAACAGGAACATGTCTGCATTTCTTTTTGCTATGAACTTAGCAGATGTTTGAAGCCACTTGGAGTGATCAAGGTTGAAAGCTTCAAATATTTTTGCAAGATATTCCAGGAAACAGGAGTGGAGTAGGAGAAGACCCTTTTGACTAGTTCAGTTTGCATTGAGGGAACACTGCAGGTAATAATGTCCTGAGAGCACACACTGTAGCTGCACTCACGCAGAGACATGTAGGAGGAGATGAATGAAGGCAGCAGACCAAGAAGTGATTTAAAAATGTTAATGTACCAGTGGGAGAGTCTACGTGAAATTAATGATGACCACTTAACCAGTGAATACGGGGTGCAATGGTGGGTACGGTAGTTACAGCCAGTTATGAATCTTAATGCACCATGATGGACAACAACTGCAGGGTGCTTGTAGGGGCGTTCATATACCTAAATAATGTCATCATAGTCAGTGGAGGGGAGGAAAGTCACAGTTACAAGGTGTTTCCTAGCATTCAGAGTTAGACAGGATCTATTTCTGAAAAAGAAACCCAATTTAACTTTCTTTTTTTTTTTTTTTTTTTTTTACCAAGTTTTCCACATGGAGCTTAAAGGAGAGATGCAAATCGACCAAGATACCCAAGTATTTATAGGAATCGACAAACTCAATACAAGCACTATTCAAGGATAAAATTGAAGGAAGAACTGCTGGGACTGACTTCCTGTTTGAAAACAACATCCATTTGGTTTTGTCAGCATTTAGCACAAGTTTGACATGGAACAAATCTTACTGGATGATGTAAAAAGCAGATTGTAAAAGCTGGAAAACCTTAGCAACTGTTAGACCTCAACAATAAACAACTGTATCATCATCTTAGAAATGTAAGGATGTATCAGGGATGATCTGACATACATTACCCATTTAGATTGTAAAGAGAGTGGGTCCTAAGACTGAGCCTTGTGGTACACCATTGTTAACCGTTAAATAGGAAATCTGTGATTGGAGATTGGAGATTGCTAATTTTTCATTCATTCATTCAGCCTTTATACAGGTCAGTCTCATTGAGTCATGAAGACCCATTTACAAAAGAGACCTGTTTTAAACAAAAACCACAGATGAGTTACAGACAACAATAGACAATCATAAAAGCATATAAAATGAAAAGTAAATAAAAGAAGTAATATGAAACGAAATAAAAAACAGCTACATTATAAAACGTTATGGAATACTAAAAACAGGAACATATCTGCATTGGTTTTTGCCTTGAACTTAGCAGTTGTTTAAAGTCCCTTAGAGAGGTCAAGGTCGAGAGCTTCAGATCTTTTTGTAAGGTGTTGCAGGATACAGGAGCGTAGTAGGAGAAGGCCCTTTTGCCTAGTACAGTCTGCACTGAGGGAACACTGCAGGTAATAATGTCCTGAGAGTGCACGCTGTAGCTGCACTGATGAGGTGACATATAGATGTATGAAGGCAACAGACCAAGAAGTGATTAAAAGATGAAAATGTACCAGTGAGAGCTAGATTGTAAAGTGATGTAGAAAACTAAAAACAGAAACATGTGCTTTTGTCATGAACTTCGCAGATGTTTGAAGCCACTTAAATGGTAAATGGTAAATGGACTGTACTTATATAGCGCCTTTCTATCTTATTTCAAGATACTCAAAGCGCTTTACACTACAATCTGTGTCCTCATTTACCCATTCATACAGCACTCTACTAGATCTCTACAAAGCTAATTTAACAAATAATTCTAATGAGACTAATCAGTGCTTTAGATCACATTCATACACTGATGGGACACACATCAGAGGCTATGAGGGGTTCAGTGTCTTGCCCAGGGACACTTCGACATGTGACTGCTGGTGGATTCGAACCCCCAACTCTCGCATTGGAGGACGACTGCTCTAACCACTCAGCTCTAACCACTCAGCCACAGCCGCCCATTAGAGAGGTCAAGGTTGTAAGCGTCAGATATTTTTGCAAGATATTAATGTATGACCAGTGAACTTAATGATGACCAGTTAACCAGTGAATGCAGGGTGCATTGGTGGGTACAGTAGTTACAACCAGTTATGAATCTTAGCGCACCATGATAGACAACGTCCAACATCTGTAAGGTGCTTGTAGGAGCTTTCGTGTAAATAATGCCACCGTAGTCAATGGAGGGAAGGAAAGTCACAGTTACAAGGTGTTTCCTAGCATTCAGAGTTACACAGGATCTGTTTCTAAACAGGAAACCCAGTTTTACTTTCGTTTTTTTTTTTTTTACCAAGTTTTGGACATGAGGCTTAAAGGAGAGATGTGAATCGACCAAGATAGTGACCAAGTACTTGTAAGAATCGACAAACTCAATAGGAACACCATTCGAGGATAATATAGAAGGAAAGACTGCTGGGACCAACTATCTGTTTGAAAACATCCCTTTGGTGTTATCAGCATTTAGCACCATTTCTTTGAAAGTGTCAAATTGTCATGTCAAAAGGAGAGTCAAATCATTATTTACTCCATTGTAGGACAAAGCTATAGTTAATGGTTTGTAAAAACGTGTCTTAAAATAACACGACACATCGAAAAGCTACAGGACTTTTCAGCTACAGGGGTTCTCTGAGTCTGAAGCAAAGTTTAATTTCATGTCAAAACTATTCCCAACAGTTTTTGTTCTGTTTTGTTCTTGTGTGTTCCTGCTGGGTGCAGGTGACTGCTCAAGCACATCGCTCTTACTATGTTCCAGATTAAAGTACAAGAAATGACACCACCTTTCACTGAGTTTGAGCTCAGTCTGCATGTAATTAGCATCTGATTTGTTGCAGCAATTACGCAATCAGCAACTGGAACTGCCTGTGCTGCAGGCTGATTACTGCAGTTTAGACTTGGTTATCAGAAGTTAGAGTTGCTTTCATTCCTGCAAGATAACATTTCATTATTGGTTGCAAATATCAGCCCCTTACATGGGCAATATGACTTCTCGTTTTTTGTAAAACTTTGCGTTTTAGCTTTCTCATGGCGTCTTTATGGTTTTAAATTACAGGAAATACAGAAACTGCTTAAAAGCTGTAAGCATCTAAAAGCAGTGCCTTTGTTGAATTTGAATGAACTGTTTTTCAGTCATTTCCACTTTACTAAAAGCTACTTTATATAATATTTGCAACACAAAAGAGCCACTGCAAAATGGAAGCAGTTAAAGCAATAGAAAGTATAACCCACCCTCTATAAATAATAGATAAATGGACTGTACTTATATCGTGCCTTTCTACCTTATGAAGAAACTCAAAGCTCTTTACACTTTTATCTGTGCCCTCATTTACCCATTCATACAGCACTCTACTAGATCTCTACAAGAATAATCAGAGCTTTATCACATTCATACACTGATGGGACACACATCGGAGGCAATGAGAGGTTCAGTGTCTTGCCCAGGGACACTTCAGCATGTGACTGCTGGTGGAATCGAACCCAAACTCTTGCATTAGAGGACGACTGCTCTAACTACTCATCCACAGCCACTCCTAGATAAGTAAAGGATGAAGAAATATAAATGAAAACAACATTATTTTAAGCTGTACTGATGAACCAATAACTTGTTTGAGTGGACCTACATCAGAAATGACCATCTTCAACCAACTCCAGTCTTTGGAATTTAATAGATGTTCATGCAAACGTTTTTAATTTAAACCTTATCAACTCTGTGAGACTTTCATTTGATGGTTAATTGACTGAAACCCTCAGCTGCATCTGACGTGTACCATGTCGTTGCTCCTGCTATAACTTTAACATGTAAATAGTAATAAAGTGGAATGGTTTCAGATGACCGTTATCTATTTTGGTCCTAGCTTGATTCAGATTAGCAGTTTGCTCAGTCCTGTAGAGTGCAAACTATCTTTTCAAACCGAGATACAAAAGCTTTCTATTAAAGGCAGTTAGGATGTTTTTCTTGTAATTTACACATGCCTTTTGCGCAAAACACTACTTTAAATTAGTCAAATATTCCTTCAGTTCTTTTTCACTTGATGTCTTCAAGTACAAAAGGAATATGTTCAAAACATTGCCCTTCCTGAAACTGAACCTTGAGGGACACCACAGTTGATTTAACATCTTTTTAAAGTTCTGACATACGTAAACCACTGTCTTATTAAGACTTTAGCTTTAAACTCACCTCTAAAGACTTTGTTCTCAATAGCTTAAGGGTCATATTGATAAGTTTAGTTTTTTAGGGGACCTTCCCTTTTGGTTTCTTTAAAGTTTTTGTGGAGTTTAGTCATGAGTGCAGTGCTTTATTAATGAGCTATATAACTTATGAGCAATAATCCAGGTAAAAAAAAATCCAACAAAGTAGGTCCTCTGACCGTTTCTTTTTGTTGAAACGTTTAGTCTTTCATTGACCCACTATGTGAAGGTGCTATTTATAAGACTTGAGTTTGTTGTGGCTCCTCAGACTGATGAAGTCTTTTGGGTGAAAGGTGAAACGTTTCAGCACACACAAAAAAAAACCTGTCCAGATGACCTGACTGAAAAATGTTGGGTTTCAACATAAAGAAACCGTCCAGAGAACCTGACTTAACTTTGTTGGATTTTTTTTTTCCTGGATTATTGAGCATTAACTCTGATGATATCAATGATGATAACTTGAGAAAATGAAGACTTTGACTATCACTGCCTGCCAAGGAATCATATTTAAATATATCCAGCAGTTTCTAACTTGATCAGAAAGCCTTCACAGCAACCAGAAAGGGTTTACCTGGCACCAAAATGACTAGTATTTTTTTTTTTCAGTGGTAAATTTTAACGTTTTATTTTTATGAAGCCCCAGTGGTACCATCAGTGTACACCGTCTCAGTAACAAACAAGGTAAAGCATATTTCCAAGATATATGAGAGCTACATTTTATAATCTTAAGCAGAAGACTTTTGTTTTCTTTCTGTATGGAACACCATGTTAAATCTGTGTCAGCAAAGTCTTCATGTCACATTTCATATTAAATGAACAGTGCAGTTTAAAGGCTTAAATCTTCACATTAAAAGCCAACATTTTCAGATTTGATCATGTTTTAACACGTTTAAGGTTCTTTATTGTCATTCCCATCACATGTGGTACATGAGGTGGAACGAAATTGTGTACTCAAAGGTCCCAGTTACACCCCAAAATAGCAAAGATATAAAGTATATATATATATATATATATATATATATATAAAGAAACAGTATATAAGGAGCTAAGATGTATGCTAAACACTAATAATGTAAAATAATATGTTATATTAAACAGCAGCTCGAAGTGCAGATGTAGATGGTTTAAACTTGCTTTGTTTTGACTAACTGCTAAGTAAAATAGGTGAGGCTAATTTTTGATTCTCTCAATGTTCTCCATGCAGATGTTGCACTGATCAACCGCTGTCCTTAACCTTGTATTGCAAGGACCTTTGCTGACTGAAGAGGTTTTAGGTGATTTGCTTCTATTTGATGATGCCAGTGAGGCCAGTGGCTTCACTAAATGTGTTTATCTGTGTGTTTTCCCAGTGGTTGGAGCCTGACATGCTCTGTGGCTAGTAAAGGTCCAGTGGAGCCCCATGATTAATGCAGCCAACAGCGGTTCTCCACCTCATTTATTCACCAAACGGACACAGAGCTCACGCTCTATACAGAATATCACATGACAAAAGTCATGCAAGCAGCTGAATGTGTGTGTACGTGTCTCTGTGCTGGCGGGTGTGGGGAGTGTTTTTCCGACTGCCCTGGCTGTCGTCAGGTTTACCTATGAATAATCATTCCTGTTTGAAATGTCACCTTCCAAACTCAGTGGCCTTAAGCGGCTCATTGTGTTGGCTTTTGTGGTGTCTCACTGTGTGTGTGTGTGGTGTGTGTGTGATTAAAACCAATGGAAACTGTAATAAAGAACAAGAAAAGCAGGCCCCGTGCTGATACACTGGCAAAACACAAATGAGTCAGACTTCTTTAGGAAAGGTGTGGAAACAAGGCAGCTCTTGTTGCAATTTCAATCTCCCCTCTAGTGTCTTTAAGGGGACTTTGTTTCCATAGAAACATCATTTAAAATCCAAAATCTTTTTCTGGCCTTTGTCCATGGTGTAGACTGAAAATCTTTTAATACATACAACTTTAAAAACATAGTGTATATCATTTATGCATTCTATTGAATAGTTTTTGCTGTAATACTGCCTGGATTACAACTGGTTGTATTTAGGATCCACAGTTGTAATTCTATACATGATACATATAGATTTGTAGTTTACTTTCAAGATAAATAGACCAAACATTTTTAGGTATTTTGTTTCATAGAAAATAAAAAAAAAGCAACATAAAACTTTGAATTGGCTATGATAGAAATTAGAAATGGAGATTAATTCAAACTTAACTTGTAGTTACTGAACCGCAATATCTGCAAATCTCTACACATTATATGAACGCAATTTGCAGCTTAAATAAAACCTTCCATGTACAACTTGCTTCTCTTCCTTTAGTGGTCCGTTATCTTTGATCACGTAACATGGTAAACATGTTGCTGAGTGACTCTGTCGAGTCACCAACGAGTCCAGCGAAGGGCTCAGTGCAGGAGTGTGAGCGCTGGTTATGAAGGCAGTGGGCTATATCAGCTAATCTCATGGTTTACTGTGAGGCTACAAGTACCGACACACTGAGGCACTTGAGCATGTTCATTTATTATCATCTTTCTCCAGGTAACATTTGTGATATCTCATTTTCCTGCTTACAAAGATGTCAGTAAAACCAAAATGGTTGAGTAATATTTCATCACCTTTTTTAAAGATTTGAAAAGTAACACAGCAGAGGCATATAGAAGCCGAAATGCAGTGGAAATAATTTGAATTAGAGAGACATTCAACTCTGAGCTGTTTAAGATGTCTCTTCCAACTTTGTGTAATTTATACGCGACTGTAATGTTTAGAGAACATGACAAATGTTTGACATCACAGAAAGAACCTTTCAGTGAAGATAGAGTGGACCACCCCTGTTACCATCTGTTTTTGTGATGTGTTAAAAGTGAGACCATAATAATTTCAAAACTTATTTTATACTGTAGCTTACACCCAGTACAATTCAGCTGGAAGAAATTGGTGAGAAAACATATAAAATTAGAAGATGCTATACACTGTTTTCAGAAGCAGGCATACCCATAAACCCATATTTTGTTGAAGCACATTTCGATGAAATTACAGCCTTCAGTCCTCCTGGGTGTACACCTGCCATCAATTAAAGTGACTTCAATTAACTTTAAATAAAGTTCACTTTCTGGGCAGTATTTTCCCTACATTTAATCTTAGTTTCAACCTACAGCAAAATCTAAGGTTTATAGAGAGCTCGCAAAGCTTTAAATATATATTATTGTTAAGATATTTCTCAGGAAAGTTATAAAAAATGAAGTTCCAATAGACATGGTGAAGACTGTCATCAAGAACTGCGTAAAGCTTGGAACAACGATGGCATTACTGAGCACTAAACTTTCCTCCAAAACTGAAGCAAAGACAAAGAGGGTGGCTCCAAAGAGGTCCACAGCAACACTGAAAGAGCTGCAGGGCGTTCTGACAAGTTCTGCTTGTCTTCTACATGTGAAAACAAGAAAAAAAATATCCAGACCCTAAATATTGCTAAAATTATACCAAGTCTTCAAAAACATTTGTGAGAGAATGTGTTTGGTTCAGGAACGTCAAAAGAGCACCATGCCTACAGTGATGCACGGTGGTGACAGTATCATGCTGTGGGGTCCTTTTTTTACAGCTTGAACTGAAGCTTTAGTAAAGTTGGATGGAATGATGGACATCTCCAGATACCTCTGATGTTTGGTCTTTATGTAGAGCTGAAGATAAAGAGCAGTTTAATTTTTCTGTTTGACAATTACTCAAAGGCTACGTCCAAATAAATTAATAATAAAATAAATAAATACAATTTGGTCACAGCTGGTAGAGCTGCCACCTCTCAGCGAGAAGGTCACTGGTTTAAATCTCAGCCAGGGACCTTTCTGGGTGAAGTTTGCATGTTCTCCGTGCATGCGTGAGTTTTCTCCGGGTACTGTGGTTTCCTCCCACAGACTAAAAACATGCATGTTAGACTGATTGGTAACTCTAAATTGTCACTAGGTGATAGCGAGAGAGTGAATGGTTGTTTGTATCATTTGTCTCTGTGAAGGACTGGACACCTGTCCAGGGTGTCCCCCACCTCTCACACAATGATGGCTGGATATGGACACCAGTGACCCCCATGACCCAAAAAGGAAGAAGTGAGTAAAAATGGTGGATGGGAGGATGGATCAAATTTGGTTTAATCAGAGAAAAAAGACAATTAAACTTCAATTTGTCTGAAAAACTGTGGTGACTTACAAAATGTTGTGCACAAGAGATTACAACATGACCTGACAGACTTAAAGCATTTTCGGAAGTCAAGACAGAGCCTGATGATTGACTCTTGCGTAAGCTTGAAGGCTGTACTGTAATTAAGTCAAAAGGCGCTTCACCAGATTATTTGTTAGAGGCTGTGCACATCTCATGTTTTTACAACACGAAAGATTGGTATTTTACCGGAGTACTTATATCCACATTACATTAGGCAGTATATGTTAGATGAAAATATCCACTGTTCATCTTATTTACTGAAAGAAGCCACACTTGAGGACACGAGAAGATATTTTAACCAGTTTTACCTGCAAGAGCAGACTTTCACTCACAGGCTTGCACAAATGAATCAATGGACCCTGGTCGTGAGAATCTGCACCAGGCAATGTGTGTGAATTGTTTATAGAATACAGTACACGCTTATCAGCTATCACAGCTCACAGACAGTTCATGATGACCTCGGCCTCCCAGCTGTACATGCAAGATCAAATCGGCTCCTCTCTCATAGAGAAAAGAACTCTCTGAACTCAAACACATGGTTCAACATTAACTTAACATTAGTTAGTGATAAACATCTTTTGACCATAAATCTCCAGACAGTAAAGAAATAAAACAAGCATAAAGTCCCATGTGGGCGGCTGTGGCTGAGTGGTTAGAGCAGTCGTCCACCAATGCGAGAGTTGTGGGTTCGAATCCACCAGCAGTCACATGCTGAAGTGTCCCTGGGCAAGACACTGAACCCCTCATAGCCTCTGATGTGTGTCCCATCAGTGTATGAATGTGATAAAGCTCTGATTAGTCTCTTTAGAATGATTTGTTCAATTAGCTTTGTAGAGATCTAGTAGAGTGCTGTATGAATGGGTAAATGAGGACACAGATTGTAGTGTAAAGCGTTTTGAGTATCTTGAAATAAGATAGAAAGGCGCTATATACGTACAGTCCATCTACCATGAGTACTATTTTATTTTATATACTGTATATAATCCAAGTAGAATGAGATAAAGAGGGCAAACATTAAGCTGTGGTGTTGGTACTCTATTTTTTTTCAGTTATCCATGTCCAGGAAAAGTCACTTCCACTCCGTCCTCCGGCTGTGCCGATTGATTTCCGTTCTGTCATTTTCATTCTCTCTAAAGCACTTTGCACGTTGCTTTTTTGCTGCGTTACATAATTCATTTTCCATTTCATACACTGTCAGAGACTTTTCAGATGGGCTGTCATAGATTTCTTGAAAGGCTTCACATTTTGCATTTTTGAGTGCATGCTGTCAGATTTTATGCACACATGTCAGTTTGGGTGTTGAACACATTTGCATATTCCTTCATGCATCTCATCAAATAATGTATTTACAGTTGTTTGCACATCTCTAGATCTGAATGCTCTCACATACTGAGTGATGTAGTTTCATATGCCATCAACTGTAAATTTATGTAAGTTGTTTTCAGAACTGACACACAAAATAGGGCATTTAAAGACGTGGAAAGAAAAATGAGGAGAGGGTTTTGACAGAATGAGATCAACTCAGAGTGGTTTATTGGGCAGATTTGGGACCTCTGGTTTTATATTCTCCCTTTGCGTGATAAAAATCTGTTATGCCAAGCACTCACGCCTGTTTGCTGTTAATACAGAATTATTTGTCAGAGTGAAGTAGAAAAAGCAACACTTGTACTTCTTTATATCATAATGCTTTGCAATGTTTTCTGTTAGATTGATTTTGCTCATGAGCACAGATAAATTTTCCATCTGAGGTGGATTTCACTTGTAGATCATTTTCACTTTTATTAATGTTCGTGCATTTTCATTTTGAAGAAAAGATAGTGCTAATTGTTGGCCATATTTGTATGCATGACAAGTAAACTGTATAATGGCAGGTGGGATACATTTCTAAACCATCTAGAAAAAGTGGGGTTAAATTCAATTCAGTTTATTTACATAACGCCATATCACAACAAAGTAGTCTCAGGGCACTTTACAGGAACATTCACATACATAAAAGCCAATTAGTAAAGTTCTCTATCTAAGGAATCCAGCAGACAAGTTGAATCTTTGCTTTGTTGCAGTCTCCCATCCTGAGCAAGCACAGTGGCAACAGTGGAAAGGAAAAACTCACTTTTAAAAGGAAGAAACCTCCAGCAGAACCAGGCTCAGGACAAGCAGCCGTCTGCTTTGACCGGCTGGTTGAGAGGACAGAAAGGAGAGACAGACAAACATAGAATGGTAGGTCCAGGTATAGGTCTAGGTGTATCTGAAAGACAAAAAAACACATGTTAAGGATAGAAAAAATAATTACAAATACAAAACAGGTTGAGCAGAGTAAGTAAATACAGTAGCAGAGTAAAAAGTGTGGTCAGTTTGTCCTCCAGCAGTCTAAGCCTATAGCAGCATAACTAAGGGACAGCTCAGGAAACCCAAGCCAACCCTAACTATAGAATTGAGCAAAAAGGAAAGTCTTAAGCCTAGTTTGAAAACTGGATAATGTGTCAGCCTCACGGACAGAGATTGGAAGTTGGTTCCACAAGAGAGGAGCCTGATAACTGAAGGATCTGCCACCCATTCTGTTTTTGTAAATTCTAGGAACCACAAGTAAACCTGCAGCCTGAGAGCGAAGTGCTCTGTTAGGAAAATATGGAACAATAAGATCTGTAATATAAGATGGAGCCAGGTTGTTGAGAGCTTTGTAGGTTAGAAGTAAGATTTTTCTATTCTGGATTTGACAGGGAGCCAATGGAGAGAAGCTAAAACTGGTGAAATATGATCTCTCCTACTAACTCCAGTTAAGACTCTAGCAGCAGCATTTTGGATCAACTTAAGACGTTTTAAAGAAGTATTTGGACATCCAGATAATAAACCATTGCAATAGTCCAGTCTAGACGTGACAAATGCATGCACCAGTTTTTCTGCATCATTTTTAGATAAGATGTTTCTAATTTTAGTGATATTACGCAGGTGGAAGAAGACAGTTCTAGTAACGTTTTTAATGTGGGGGATAAAAGATATGTCCTGATCAAAAATAACACCAAGATATTTAACATTAGAGCTGGAGGACAGATTAATACTATCTAAGGAGGGAGAAAGACTGAAAAATTAATTCCTAAGGTGCTCAGGTCCAAAAACCAAAACCTCAGTTTTGTCTGTGTTCAACAGGAGAAAATTAAGGGTCATCCAGATTTTTATGTCTTTAAGACATGCTTGTAGTCTAAGTAGCTGATTGGATTCATTGGGTTTAATGGACAAATATACTTGTGTGTCATCAGCATAACAATGAAAATTATTCCCATTCTTTTTAATAACTTTACCTAATGGAAGCATATATAAAGTAAAGAGTATTGGCCCAAGCACTGAACCCTGAGGAACTCCATGACTAACTTTGGTGTATGAAGAAGATTTATTATTTACATTTACAAACTGGAGTCTCTCAGATAGATATGATTTAAACCATTTTAGAGCCGTTCCTCTAATCCCAATATCATATTCAAGCCTCTGTAGTAAAATATTGTGATCAACTGTATCAGATGCAGCACCCCCGGTCCATATAAATTACAGTGAGACCGGGTAATCGGCTCCCAAATAGCTTTTTTCTTCAGCCATTAGGAACGAGTGAGGCCCAGAGCTTAAAGGGCTACGCCTATACTCATAGAATCTGGGGTTACAGTACGTAATCAACGTTCTATTTTGTATAGGCTTCGCCCTTTAAGACTGTCGCTAGTGGGTTAAAGGCGAAGCAGGATGTAGTCTATGCCTCACAGGGTCCATTCAGACACAACATGAAGCACCTGCTTGCACAAAAAACATTTCATCACTCAGCCTTCTGTGTGCGTAATTACGCGCTCCTTAGTTGCGTGCTCCATGCGCAGGAGCGCACCGGAGAATATCTCTGGTGAGGATAAAAAGGCTGAGATAGCAGACCTGCTGCTGTAAATAGGAACAACGGAAGATATGAATTGTAACAGTGTATCAGTAAACAGAGCAGACCAACAGCTCCTCAGGATGAACCGGTTAATAACAATAAAATCAGTAGTCATTAACTTGTGACTGATAATAAATATCTCACACTGCGACTTCATGCAGGCAGATGTGAGCTCAAAAGTGAGGCTCCATGAAACAAATAATCATTCTGTCAGAACCCAGAGAACAGAATGGGTTATGGAGAAAGTAGAAACTTCACCTAGATAAAAACGAATAATTGAACATGGCGATGACCAGGCAGCCGCCATACAAATATCCTCCAATGTCATCCCTCCATGCAGAGCCATTGAGGATGAAAACCCTCTGGTGAAATGCGCTGAGATTCTCTGGAGGATCCAGTCCAGATGAATTGTAAGCTTCAGAAATAGCCCCACACAACCAGTGTGAGAGGCACTGGGTGGATAGAGGACGTCCTGAAGAGCTGTCCCAGTAATGCACGAACATACGCTGAAAACGGCGCAGTGCGGCCGTGTGCTACACATTATATGAAAAATGCGCATATGGGACAGAAGGAGGTGAGATGTTGTTGCTTCCTCAGAATTATGAGGAAGAGCATAAAAACCCATCCAAGGTTATCACTCTCAATCTGAATGAGCTTGTGATGTTTTTCAGATCAGGTTAAAATGCAGTACAGCTGAAATGCCGTCAGCTTGAATTCTGAGACATGAGGGAGTAACAGAGAGAGCAAACAAACACTCTCTTTGCCGACGTCAGAACTAACAGCAGGGCTGTTTTAAGGGACAAAAATTTAAGTGTCACTTAAATCACTGTGTCTTTAAGTGAAACCTGATCTAAAAGCTCAGAATGAGCTTTGATCAGTGTGCAGGACCATCATTAGGTCTCACTGTGAAGCTAGTGGACGTGACACCGGTCTGTGTCTCCGTACACCTTTCAGGAAACGCTTCATCAACGGGTGATTAAGAACTTTTCTGCCACCGAAGCCCTTGTGACAGGAAGAAATAGCTGCAGCACGTTTTAATTGTGCTGAAGGCTAGATCTCTGTCCATCAGCTGCTACAAAAAGGACAGCATGCCACCTAGTGGACATGAGATGGCCTCCACGCCTTTCTCTGCGCACCAGCACTGAAAAACTGTCCACTTGATGTATATAGCGTTGTGGTGGAGGCAGGTCGTGCGCCCTGAACGTACGCACCACATCCTGTGGGAGGCCCATTTTTTCTAAACGGATCTGCTCAGCGGACAGACCCAAAGATGCTGACCTATTGCTGTGTAACTCCTGATCGCTCTTCCTGCCTAGAGGAGAGCGCCCCCCCACAGCAGTTCCCACAGCCGACTCGATATCAGTCGCTGCAGATTCGGGAAACACGGAGCGCATATGCGTTGGCGAGCTACAAGGATGACTGATGGTTCTTCCTCCCGGACCCGGTCCGGGGTCCGTGATATCGGCAGGACTGGAGGGAATGCATAAAGGAGCACTTTTGGCCATGGGCTGTGAGCGAAGGCATCCACTCCTAATGGTGGGTCGTCTCGTGGGCTCATTGAGAACCATAATTGAAACTGGGCATTCTCCCGTGTGGCAGACAGATTTACTGCTGCTCGGCCAAACCTGCTCCAAAATCCAAGAAATCAGCTCGGGATGGAGGCTCCAGTCTCTGTGGTGGGGACCGCCCCTCGACATGATATCCGCTCGCTTTTTCAGGATGCTGGGAATGTACACAGCTCTGATGGATGGCACGTTTGTGTGTACCCAAAATAACAGCTGTTTCGCAATGCATAACAGTTGGGCTGAGCGCATGTCTCCCTGACGGTTTATGTAAACTGTCGTCACTTGTTGTCTGTATGGATCAGAACATGCTGATCCCGCAGCAGGGGGCAAACGCTGAGTCACGTTTCAGACCATGAAAACATTCTAGCACATTTATGTGAAGCTACATGTGGTCCAGCCACTGTTCTTGGGACAGACACATTCCTCCCAGCTTTGACAGGAACACGTCTGTGAAAACTGCGACATGTGATGTGAGCCTGCTGATGGGAACTCCCTCTGACAGAATGAGAGTGTTTCCCCAGTGATTCAGATCCGTTCTCATTGAGGGGGGCACAAAGATAATTCACCTCTTCAGGCGTCTCATGTGAAGTAGGCCCAGCGGAACCACATGTGGGCTGCGGACATCATCCCAGGAGTTGCATGACATGCAGAACTGTCACTATGCTGCAGGGTTTGACATGGCGGAGCTGGGTTTGACACGGAGGAGCTGAGCTGATAGAGCTTCGGCTCTCAGCTGTGATAAATGGGCTCTCATTGTAGTTGAGTTAGCTCCACTTCCAGATAAACAATCATCTGGGACGGACAAACGGAAGCTTTTCCCAGTTCATAGAAACCCCAGGATTAGCAGGTGGAACACTAGCGTTTTGGTCTGTGCGACAGCTTTCTAACTGGACCGAGCTAACAAGAGCAGACCTACCAGATAAAAAGATTTCTCATTCCTGCCATGTGTAACGACTGCAGAGCCATCTCCACACATTCCGAGAACGTTCGTGGGGTGTTTCAGAATCAGAGTCAGAGTCAGAGTCAGAGTTTCTTAATTGTCATTCGCACCTCATGTGGTACATGTGGTGGAGCGAAATTATGTACACAGGGTCCCAGTTACATCCAACAATAAAATGTATAAGAAAAACAGTAATAACATCTAAGATATGAACTAAGAAATGCATCAACTAAATATACACTAAGCACTCATAACATAAAACATTGAACATCACCACAAACATGAACATGAGTCTGTGAGCAGATGTGCACGCATGAACACATCAACATTGAAACAGATCAGCAGCAACATGAAACAGATCAGCAGCAACATGATATGGTTTTTCACAGTGATTATTCTAGTTAGAGATTCATGAGTCTAACAGCCTCAGGGTAGAAGCTGTTCCTCAGTATAGTGGTTCTACACTTAATGCTCCTTAACCTCCTTCCTGAGGGGAGTGGGGCAAAAAGTGTGTGTGCTGGGTGGGTGGGGTCCTTCATGATGCAGGTGGCCCTCTTCCTGCATCTGGAGGTGTAGATGTCTGTGATGGTGGGGAGACTGATTCCAACAGATTTCTGTGCAGCCTTCACCACTCTCTGCAAAGCTTTTCTTTCTGCAACTGTGCAGCCTCCATGCCACACATTGATGCTCGAGCACAGGATGCTCTCCACTGCACACCTGTAGAAGGAGGTGAGGACTGAGCTTCCCAGACCAGCTCGCCTCAGCCGTCTGAGGAAGTAGAGTCTCTGATGAGCTTTCTTGATCAGGCTGGTGGTGTTGTTGCTCCAGCTGAGGTTGTCATTCATGTGTACACCCAAGTACTTGTAGCTGGAGACCACTTCCACCGCAGATCCTCTTATGTTCAGGGGGGTGTAGGTGTTTTTGTTCCTTCTGAAGTCCACAATCATCTCCTTTGTCTTCTTCACATTGATGTGAAGGTTATTCTCTCTGCACCAGCTCTCCAGGTGTTCCACCTCCTGCCTGTAGCTGGACTCATCATTGTTTGTGATGCATCCCACCACCGCTGTATCATCTGCAAACTTTACAATGTGACAGCCTGGATGGGTAGCTGCACAATCATATGTGAGCAGAGTAAACAGGAGGGGGCTCAACACACATCCCTGAGGAGAGCCAGTGCTGAGGGTTATGGTGGAGGAGGAGAGGTTGTGGATCCTCACTAACTGTGGTCTGTTTGTTAAAAAGTCTAGTACCCAGTTGCAGATGGAGGGGCTTAGTCCTAGTGTGGATAGTTTGTCCATCAGGGTTTGGGGGATCATGGTGTTGAAGGCGGATGTGAAGTCCACAAAGAGCATACGGACGTAAGAGTTTTTCTGCTCCAGGTGGTTGAGTGCAGTGTGGACCACAGAGGAGATTGCATCCTCTGTTGATAGGTTCTCACGGTATGCGTACTGATGAGGGTCCTCGTTGATGTTGATGGTTGTTTTGATGTGAGTCATGACCAGTTTTTCGAAGCATTTAGCGACTATCGGGGTGAGGGCCACTGGCCGATAGTCATTCAGACCAGTCACTGTAGAGCTTTTTGGGACTGGGATGATGGTGGCAGTCTTCAGGCAGGTGGGAACTGTCTCCAGGGTAAGTGAGGTGTTAAAGATGTCTGCCAGCACCTCACAGAGCTGATCAGCACATTCCTTCAACACTTTTCCGGGGATGTTGTCTGGGCCAGTTGCTTTGTGCGGATTAATCCTCCTGAAGGTACTCCTTACTTCTGCTGAGGTCACGCTGAGATGCTCTTCATCCGGTGGTGAGGTGAGTCTGGTGCTGGGTGGTCTGTTCGGGTCTTCAAAGCGTGCATAGAACTTGTTGAGGGCATCAGGCAGAGATGGGTCTTTGGGACATTGTTCACTCCTTCCTTTATAATCTGTTATGCACTTAATGCCCCTCCAGAATGATGGAAATGTGAAAATATGCGCTCTTCAGATCTATGGAGGTGAAAACCAGTCATTCTGGTGAAGTTCTCCAGCAGCTGTTAGTCAGCATGTGGAAATGTTTCCCCATGATCGAATTGCTGATCATGAACAGGTTGAGAATGGGTCTCATCCCTTTGTTTTTTTCTCAGAACCAGGAAGTAGTGGGAGGAAAAAAAAACATATTTTCCTCTCCGTTGGGAACTCTGGAAATCACGTTTTTCATCAGAAATTCCTGAACTTCTGACTGGAGAGACGAGCTCTGTTCTGGAGAAGACAGAATTTTCTCTATAATCCCTCTGAATGGTGGGGGTTGAGCTGCGAACTGCAGCGTGTAACCCCTTCTGATCAGACAGTCCGTCCATCTGTCCAGGAAACACACTCGCTGCCACTCTGAGTAACGCTCGGAGAGTGGGCACGCATTTGTGTTGTCATGTTTCTCATGAACGTCAACCAGACTAAAAATCCTTACTGCCATCACTCTCTCCGAAGATTCTCCGGGGGGAACCCAAGGAGGGCTCCGACAGAAAAAGGGGCTGTATGTGTGCCTCTGTGCTGAGCCCAGGCTGCGGTCTCACATAGAGCTGAGGTGAGCCGGTGCACACTGAGAGGAGGCGTGACCGCTTTCTGAGTGAGACGCCGTTTTGGTGAAGGCTACAGCTGTCGTGGAGAAAACACGTTTACTCCTGCTGCACTGTGAGTGGGCAGAAAACAGCTGAAATTAAAAACCGGCTCTGGCTGAAAACGAGGGATTTCACTGGATTTGGTCTGCTGAAAAAATAATTTAATAACATAATTTTAGCTGACATGGCAGACGAGTGTTTTGTGATATTTACTGAACTGCGGTGCCATTTAAAACGCTGTTTAAAGGTTACTGGCTCATTCTGTGTGGGGAATGTGTGAAGAGAGGCAGCTGTGAGCTTAGCTGATCCGACAGGCTCAGATAAAAAAAACTTTACTTTCAGAGGTGTTTCTGTTTTTTATTAAAAAAAACATACATCATCAAAAAAAACCAACACATACCTTCCCCTCAAGGATCTGTTACCTGGTGGATGGGCCGGCATAGGAACGGGGCGTGAAGTCGCTGCCTCATCTATGGAGCGCCCCTGCTGCTGTTGCTGGCCAAGGCGGTCCTTCCAGCGGCCGGAGGGGCGAAAGGAGGACTTTGACGTCACCAGATGGTGTACAGTCTGTGAGATCTCCTCGGACCTCTGCGATTTCTCAGGGATAGTCCTGAAGTTGGCCTCGAACAGCGCCTCTGAGGTGATGGGGCCCTCCAGCAGGTCTTTCTGCAGCCTCTCGGACAAGGAAGGCAAGAGGGGGAGCCAAGTGGTCCTCTGGATCATGTTCATCCATGCGGCGATGCGGGACAGGCTGACTGCAGAGGTGGCACATGTTTACGATGACATCAGCAGCTTTACAGAGAGAGAGCTCTTTGTCTCCTCCAGCAGGTCTGCTTCCTCCAGCCTCTTAGAGATGCTGTAGGCCAGCAGGGCGACATTGTTGTTTGCTGCGGCCGTCTGGAATGTGCACTGGTAAGCTCGGTTGGAGACCTTGTCACTATCTGGCTATGCTTCCCTGGAGGGAGAGGTTGCTTGTCCATCCTGGAAGCTTTTGCCCCATGTGTCACCGCCAGGCATGGCTCCGGGGGGGATCGAGGGAAAAAACACAGATCGGTAAAACCCTCTACTCTGGAGATGGAGGCGAAGGTGGAGACCGATGTCTTCAGTTTGCCGGGCCCAGCTGCGGCCTTGTTCCAATGTTACGTCACAGCTGGACAGCGAGGCTAGATGGAGTCAGGGCGACGAGCCTGGGCGGAGCCAACCTTGCAGCCAGATCATCCAATCAGGGCGGAGGGAGGCGAGGGACAGAAAGTCCCTTGTGTTAACATCCTCCTGGATTATGCTGGGCAGCTCCGAGAGGAGGGCGCCGACAGCTGGGAGCGGTGTGGTCGCCGATGTGGGGAAAATCCGATGTGGCTGAGCATTCGCTCGGCCAGTCGTCTTCCGTCACTATGCTCTCCAGGAGGGAAGGGACAGCTCCGCATTGCCTTTCTCGGAGGAATCATTCGATTCACTGCGTGACTCTGCGTCAAAGAAGGCGGTGGCATCGTCCCACGCATAGCGGCCCTCCACAGAAAAACATTCAGCGGGGCTGCTTCTAACATCACCTTTTTGAGAAAATCATTTGATTACCGCAAAGAAAAAACACATTAGAAAAGGTGGTGGCATTGTCCAGTGTGTAGCAGCCCTCCAAGGAAAAACATTCAGCGGGGCTGCTGCTAACATCGCCTTATTCGAGGAAATCATTCAATTACCGTGGGGGGAAAAACCGTTAGAAATGGCTATGGCGTCGCCCAGCGGGTAGCGGCCCACCACGGAAAAGCACTCCTCGGCACTTACCTTGAACAAGGCTGCTCGTCTGCTTCTCCTCGGGGAGTAAGAGCTCACCAGGACGGCAAGACGTTGGCGTGGCAGAGACCCAGGCATCCTTAGCAAAAGTTGTGCCGGTCAAAGCTGGACAACTTTTCCTTCTTCGTTCTTCTGACAGTGCTAGCTGGCTGGTTGAAGAAAAAATGGGAGCCGATTACCCAGTCTCACCGTAATTTATACGGATCGGGGGTAAGGCCCACACAGCAGGTGGACGTGGACTAAAGTTTTCAGTGCTGCTCTGTGCACCTAGGGATAAACCCACTAGCGACAGTCTTAAAGGGTGAAGCCTATACGAAATAGAACTAACACGGTTAAGTCAGGCCCTCTGGATGGATTCTTGTTTGTTGAAAACTTTTGTCTTTTATCCAAAAGACTTCTTCAATCTGAGATTTTGCAACAAGCTCAGTCTTATAAATAGCTCCTTCTCATAGAGGATCAACTAGTTTTCCTCTTTGAGAGGAGCCTGCAGGCACCTGATGCCTCCAATTCTGTGAGCTTAGCAAATTTTTAAGAGGAAAACCCCATCAAGTTTGTGTTGATAACACTCTTTCTGACTGTAGGGTCTTTAACACTGGTGTTCCACAGGGTTGCGTGCTATCGCCTCTTTTATTCTGTATATACACAAATGAGTTTCAACAAAACAGTAAAGATTTCACATTAATTAAGTATGCTGATGACATTGCCCTATTTGCTGGTCTGAAAGACACCAATAGTCCCTCCTACTCCCAGCTCATTGATCAGCTCTCTGCCTGGTTTGATGACAGTTTTCTGGCCCTTAATGTCAGTAAAACCAAGGAACTTTGTTTGGGAGGTAGATGGGTAGCAGCCAGCACCAGACCTATATTTAGGCCTTCTATTATAAAAGGGCAGGAAGTAGAGCAGGTGACTGATTTTAAATACCTTGGAACAATAATTGACAACAAGTTGACCTTTGAGCCCAACACTGACTATATTTACAAAAAAGCCAGACAGCATCTCCACCTTCTGTATAAGCTAAAGAGCTTTAATGCAAGCAAAATTACTTTGCAGTTGGTGTACAGGTCACTGGTTGAAAGTGTTGTTTCATTTAATATTGTCTCATGGTATGGGAACCTCCTAACCAGAGATGGGAACAAGTTGTCCCGGGTGGTCAAACAAGGTAGTAAAGTCACTGGTCATCAACAAATGACACTTACAGACCTGTACAGTTAGGTTCTGGAAAAAAAGGCAATACAGGTCTACAATGACCCAACTCATCCACTGCAACCATTATTCAGGTTGGTACCATCTGACAGAAGACTGCTGGTTCCTTTAGCAAAGAAAAATGGGTACAAAAAGTAATTTGTTCCCTCTGCGGTGAATGTACTTAACAAGGTCCTATTTAAACGCAGCCTCACATAACAAACCACTGTCTGCTGGGATATTTCAATATTTTAATGTATCATGTATTTTAGAATGGTTTTAACTGAATGTTTTTAATTGATTTAGCAAAGCTTTTTAAAGTTTTTTAATCACATTTTTATCTTGTGTTGTTTTTATAAGCCAGATGTCAAAGACAAATCTCCATTTCATTGAATGTTATGGACAATAAAGTTGAATTGATTGTTTGATTGAGCTGAGATGCCAAGGTCATTGTGCTGATAAGTGTATATAAAAAAAAATCACTTCTTGTATACTGTCCAGTGCAGATCCTCACAACCTGGGTCCAATGAAACATCTGTGTAAGCCTGAACTGACTATATGTTCTTGCAAGTAAACTCAGTATAAACATCTTCTCCTGTCGTTGTGTGTGGCTTCTTTTATGTAAGATAATGCAAGGATATTTTTTATCCAGCACCAGCTATTCTCATGCAAAAGGAAGACCATTAGCCTAATAATGGATCGTTAGAACCTTAACAATTAATAACACAATCGGTAGCTATGTTTACATGGACAAAATTATTTGATCGGATTGAAATGTATTCGGATAAAATAATCCAAATGTATTGTTTACATGGGCACAATCTGTTCATGACGAGTGTTTACATGCAGCGGGCTTTTTTTCTGAATAGAAGTACTGACACAGTACTGTGCAGAGTGGTAAACTCTCCTTAAAAAAAAAAACACAGAAGAAGTTATACTTCCGGAATAAACGTAAACAAACCTGAGCGCCCAAAATGGACCTGCACCAGGTTTTAATAATGGTGGTGACATTACTGCACTCCCTGATTGAGCTACAGGTAATACAGATCATTTTGAGCTCTTTCAAAGTTTCTAGTAGAAATGTGGTGTCGCTCACTGACCAGTTTTGCTTCCCCTGCATATTACCATGTAGCCAGGTGGAAATACGTGCAGTTGACATAGGCCGCACATCCGCAGTCAGGTCAGATTTCCACGATGGGAATAAAATGATCAGATTAAGTGTTTACATGCACACCGTTCAGATTATGAATCGGCAAACCATCCCTCACATTCAGATTACACATTTATTCGGATAGAGCTGAATCAACAAAGAATAATTTGAATTGGGCATTTACATGACACATTTTTATTCCGAATGGCCATTGAATCCGATTACTTATGTCCATGTAAACATAGCTGTGTCCTGATGGCTGTTTGCTATTCACAGGGGGCTGAGTGATATTAGCAATAACAGCATTGTATGAGGTTGACAGTGGAACACGGAGGCCTCTGCCCCTGTTTAATGATGGACGGTTTCTTTTCACAAAGATGGCCTCCTTCACTCCTCTCTCAAACCAGCGTTCCTCTCTATTGTTCTTGGGCGGCTGTGGCTGAGTGGTTCGAGCAGTCGTCCCTCATTGCAAGAGTTGGGGATTCAGATCCACCAGCAGTCAAAATATAAACTTGAATGTTAAATAATGTTAACTTGGATGTTCTTTCTTTTAGCATACAGTATTAATAAATTTAGAAGCAGGTGTATAATGTTAAATATGTATTCCTTTTTTTGTGTGAGGTGGAGTTGTACAAATCCCAATCACCTTGATTTCTTTTGAGTTTTCTTTTAGCATCATTTCTAACACTGAATGTATTTTATTACAATTTACAGAAGATAATCTCAGGGTGTACATTTACAAATGATTCACTTCTGGAATCAACCAGAACCAAGATGGCTACCGCAGCCAACTGACCGTTGAATACACAAAAATGACTACAACGAAGTCCAGTTTAACAGAATTTGAGCTAAATTTGGTGTTGTTGTAGCTGCGAGTCATTCGGTCAACACATTCTGCAAATGCTACACATCGTTCAACATTTCTGTCCCAAAACTTTGTCATTAACTGCTAGAGTCAACAGTGTTTGTCTGAGACTAAATTTTATAAAAACCAAGAGTAATCTGTGAAAAGGTTATGTGTGGGGGAGTGGTGGCGCAGAAGTTAGAGAAGGTGGGTCTGTGATCGGAAGATCGCTGGTTCAACTCCCGGTACCGATAACGTCCCCCCAAAAAAAAGGGTGGGAAAGGTGAAGCACCCACACCTGCCTCCACCCTCATTTGCCCCAATCTGGGCCCTTGAGCAAGGCCCTTAACCCCTATTATCTGCTTTCCCGGGCACCCTAGGCAGCAGCTCTCTGCTCCACACAGAGGGCTGTGGTAGCTCGATGGTCTGTGGTTGCATAAGGAAGGGCATCCGGCGTAAAAATAATTGCCAAGTCTTTGCGTGACTTAGTTCGCTGTGGCAACCCCTGACGAAGGGAGCAACCCGAAGAAGAAGAAAAAAGTAATCTGTGGACAAACATCTACCACCAATTTAACTTTCGGAATCATTCTAGTTCAAGATGGCCACCAGAGCTAATCTACTTCAGCAGACTATGGATGAATGGTTGGTTGGGTGGGTGGATGGATGGTTGGTTGGTTGGTTGGTTAGTTGGATGGTTGAATGGATGGATGGATGGTTAGTTGGATGGATGGTTAGTTGGATGGATGGATGAATGATTGGTTGGATGGTTGGATAGATGGATGGATGAATGGATGGATGGATGGGTGGTTGGTTGGCTGAATGGATGGTTGGATGGATGGGTGGTTGATGGGTGGTTGGATGGATGGATGGTTGGTTAGTTGGTTGATGGATGGATGGTTGGTTGTGTAGTGATGTCAGGACAGCTTTGCTGTGGACACACTACTAATTAATTATTCTTAAAGCTAGTTCAAGCACAAATAATATTAATTGTTTAATTAAAATGGATTCTTGCTTTTTCGAGTCAAAATTCTGCCCTGTGACCGAGATAACTGTGAGTGGATTGTTTAATCAGTGGCATGAGATGCCATTTTATGTTTGACCCATCAGAATAAATGTGGTCATTTATTTAACAGCATCAAAATTTAACATCAAAACATGTACACATTGATTTGCTGATCTGTTTCTGATTAATAAAAACTTGGCACGCTTTACTAACAAGACAACAGAACATTACTGATTGAGGCTGATTCACCTCTGAAGGCATCTAGATTACTGGCAAATAGAAAAGTTTAAGAGAAGGAATAGATTTAAAAGGAAGATGGATGAAGGAAGATGTATGTTTGTTGACCAGAATTAGCACTCTTCTTTCAACACCAGCTCAAACCCCCGGTCCACTTAGTGCGCGACAACTCGTGACGTCTCTTTACCTTTGCAGTGGATGGATCAGCTCCAGTATAGAGGTCCCTTTGCACGCTACTTTTCAGTGTCTCCGGTCAGGGTGGCTGGTCATCGTCAGAAGTCGTGTGGTTTACTCCATTCAACAGAACAAGCTTCCTTCGAAGTTGTAGGGCGTTACGCCCGGGTGAGTTCACAGCGAGGCGCTGTGACTCTGCTGGGATGGACGGACCCTCGCCTCACGGCCAAATCCATCAGCTATTGATTAAATCTGAAAGTTCCTTAGGAACTCTCAGTAAGACTCCAGTCAGAAATTCCACTCAGAAGTGGAAGACTCCTGGGAAGACTTCATAGAGGAAAACTGAAAGAAGACCCAAAGAAGACTCAAGGAAGACTGCAAGAAGACTGAATAGTCCCAGAAAGTGTTGACTTTTTAACGAGTACTCACTTCCTGTCACTTGGTACTTCCTGATTGGTTGAAACAACCAGCAGGGGCGGTGTTTCAGTGATGTCAGAGGGTTATTAAAAGTCAAGAGAGGACGCAGGAATGTTTAGGAACGGTTAGTACAGACGGAGAAATGTTTTGAAGAAGTGAGAAACTTTGCAGGTGCCAACTTCTTATTTACTGTCTGCTAGGTTTAAAAACAAGACACTTCGTTCTAATAACTCATCTCTGTTTGTCTCTGACTTTCGACCGACATCAAATCCACTCATTCAGACAGAAGATCAAAATGTACAATTACTTTGTAAATAGACATTTAACTTGATTTCTAAGTCTAATGAGGTTTAAAAATCATTAATACTGTTTCACAGTTGATTTAAATGAGTGGTTCACTTCAACATTTAGACATGGTATGAACTAAACACACATTTGATTATCAAGATATCTTAAATAATAATAATAATAATGTCATCACAATGTCAGCACTGTATGTTTCCATACAATGGCGAAATTAGTCTCTGCATTTAACCCATCCACCACCAGGTGGTGCAGTGGGCAGCTATTGAAAGCGCCCAGGGGGCATTTTGGGGATGAGGTGTGCTGCCCAGAGACGCCACGTGATGTGCAGTGACTGGGGATCGAACCTGGGACTTTTGGGTCCCAAGCCGGCTGCCCTGCCTCTACACCATAGTAATGATAATGTAAAAAGTAAGAGTGTTCTTTCAATTGATTAATTCAGGAAACAATTAAATAGTCTCTTAATGAGCTAATTTGTATTTCTGGATTCAGATCAATGAAATAACAGTTCCTGTCCCCTGAAGATCTTCAGAGACAGGTTGAGGTCGGAGGCCTAGTTCACTACAGTTGGTTGGATGGATGGATGGTTGGGTGGTTGGCTGGATGGTTGATTGGGTGGTTGATGGATAGATGGATGGATAGATGGATGTATTGATTGGTTGGTTGGTTGAATGGATGGATGGTTGGTTGGGTTGTTGGATGGATGGATGGATGGATGGATGGATGGATGGATTGGTTGGTTGGTTGGATGGATGGTTGGTTGGGTTGTTGGATGGATGGATTGGTTGGTTGGTTGTTGAATGGTTGGATGCTTGAATGGATGATGTCTTATTTGTCTACCAGCTTAAAAACAGCACAGTAAACAAAAAGCCAGCTCTTGAAGATGCAATGACTTCCTGAAGCTGCCAAAGTATCTGAGTGGCTGCCCTCTGTGCTTTCCACAGACAAAGAGGGAATTGTTGGTGTCACGTTAATTTCACCGTATTGACTTTTGTTGGCTCAGATATTGAATAGGAAACCCTCAGCTGAGAAAGAGCACCTGCTGAGACTCTTCTTATAAATGTTTTTCAGCCCCATAAAATTAAACTCTTTGTTCATTAAAGGGTTGAAACACACACAACATGTTAGCAAGATGTCTAAAGCTCAACTAGCAATTGTCTACTGATTGTTCTTAACCAATTACACACTGCTATGTTAAGCATTTTTTCTACTATTCCAACTTAATGTCCTGTAACGTAGAGCTTTACATGGCATCGCCCACTGCCTGCTTATTATTCCAGAGTTAGAGATGAGGAGGCCACAGAGAATAATACCTCCTACAAAGAACAGATTTTAGATTACAATCACATTGTTGCATTTTTAAATGCCTCTCAATGGAGCAAACCCTCAATACAAACTGCATACTTTTTTAAAATAAAGCTCACAATGTTTTATTTATACGGTTTCTTTCATCTGTTTCTTATTATCCAACATATATACAGTATATATTAAATTTGTGTGGTAGTTAAAGATCTGGTGATCAAAAGGAACCCTATTTTAATGTAGTCTTGACAATGTGCAAACTCAAATATGCACACACAAGCTCTTAATTTATCTAATTAATGCACTTTTAATACAACTCATTATCTCTAATGGGAAATCAGTGCCTGGATGTTTGCTCCAGAACAGAAAATGGCCCAAATTCCTGCTTTTAAAGAGGTGCTCACACTAACATGTTTTTTTTAAGTGGATTTGATGAGCAGTGTCTGGCTGGTACTGACCCTCTTAAATCCTCTGCAAGCACAACTCGTCTTTTCCATTTTGCCTTAATTTTTTTTTCAAGAAAAGTAATGACAATGGAATTGGTCATTGTTTTTGTACACCTTCATGTTAGAGATGAATAATTTAAAACCTGGTAAGCATCAGATTGTTATTATGTCCTTGGGATGTTTAACCCTAGAATAAATATGTCTCATAACTGTCTTGAAGATTTACTCCACTTTTGTTCTGGTTAGTATACCACTTCATCTACATTCTTCTTTCAATTTCCATGTAGGGTATGATATTTCAGTTTTGAGTATGATATTTTTATAGCTTCTCTACGGCACTGAAGAAACGCCACCTATAATGAATCAATATCACATTCATAAGTTACCACTAAAAGCATTTATTACCAAAGATTAACATAAAAGAAACAAACATTTGCTCATCAGTTTTCTACACCTATATGAACAGTATGTTGTCATTAAATCTATGTTTAAACAGTATTTATTACAATAACTCAGTCCACATTGGAACAGTAATGTTTTTACGTTCATCCACTAAAATACAGAGTTTTTGGAGTTCTGAATGGTATATTTGAAAGCCAATTTCCAGAATTCATTCAGCCTTTATTTATACAGGTTAGTCGCGTTGATCCTCGAAGACTTATTTACAAGAGAGACCTGATCTAAACAAAGAACACAGATGAGGTACAGACAATAGATGTTTGTGTGGAAGCAAATCTTGAAATATCATTCTTGTTCTATGTCGTATAAGCTTCGCCCTTTAAGGCTGTCGCTGATGGGTTTATCCCGTTATGCGCAAGCATCATACTGAAAAAATTAGTCCACGCCCACCTGCTGTGTGGGCCCCACCCGATCCGTATAAATTACGTTAAGAGCGGGAAATCTGCTCCCATTTTTCTTCAGCAAGCTAATAAAAAAAAACAACTGACCTGATGATCAGTTTTCGTTTAAATTCTTGTCTCCTAAAACAGCCCTATTGCTGGTTTTAACATCCGCTAAGAGGGTGAGTGATTTATCTGCCCTCTCTGCCGCTCCGTCATGTCTCAGAATTCAGGCTGACGGTAGTTCAGCTGATTTAAGACCAAACCCAGCTTTTATGCCTAAAATCATCACGAGCTCTTTTAAATCAAGAGCAATATCGTTGGAGGGGTTCCCCTTCCCCCCCTCCCACAGATCAGAAGAAGAAGCATCTTTTCATCTTCTCTGTCCGGTGCGGGCGTTGACGTGTTATATAGCGTGCACAGCTGTAATGCGTCAAACTCAACACCTGTTTGTGCATTATAGAGATGCATCTGCAGGTCGCCCGTTATCCACCCAGCGCTTGTCACACTGGCTGTGTGAGGCCATTTCTGAAGCCTACAAGCATCAGATTTAGAGCCTCCTGTCAACCTCAAAGCACACTCGACCAGGGGTATCGCATCTTCGACTGCTCTGCATAATGGTATGTCAATGCAGGACATTTGCACTGCGGCTGCATGGTCAACACCCTGCTCATTTATTCGCTTTATTTACGTGATGTGACGGCTCGTTCCATGACACATTCTGTCCTTAGTGCTCTAACAGAATGAATATTGTTGTTTTTCATGGAACTCTGTTTAAGCTCACTTCTGTCTGCATGCTTCACAGTGTGAGATGTTGTTATCAGTCACAAGTTGTGTCTGTGATTTTGGTTCTATTTTCATTAATCAGTTCATGACTATTGTTACCAATCAGTTCATTTGATCAATAATCAGTTCATTGTTATTGATCTGTTTATACTGTTCAGCCATGAACCAGTTGGTTCATGCCCCCCCCCCCCTTCTTTTCAACATCCTCTTCCCGTTGAAAATTTTCCGGGGCGTTCATGTTTTTGTCAGAACGCATAGTTACACAACATGCGTCTGTGCATGGCACATAATTACGCAACGCGTAGTTATGCACATGGGGAGCTGAGTGAAAAGACGTTTTTGGGCAAGCTTCCGCTTCATACTGTGTTTTAATGGACCCAGTGAGGCGAGGACCACATCCGCTTCGCCCTTAACCCATCAGCGACAGCCTTAAAGGGCGAAGCTTATATGACATAGAACGTTGGTTACGTACTGTAACCCCAGATTCTATGAGTATAAACGTAGCCCTTTAAGCGTCGGGCCTCACTGGCTCCTGAATGGCTGAAGAAAAAGCTATTTTGGGAGCCGATTTCCCGCTCTTAACGTAATTTATACGGATCGGGTGGGGCCCACACAGCAGGTGGGCGTGGACTAATTTTTTCAGTATGATGCTTGCGCATAACGGAATAAACCCATCAGCGACAGCCTTAAAGGGCTACGCTTATACTCATAGAATCTGGGGTTACAGTACGTAACCAACGTTTTCCTGTGGACAGCTTAAACACAGTCTTTCAAGAACAGCCATCCATAGCTCCATCTAATCTAACCCCCCCCCCCCCCCCCCCCCCCCCCCCCC
>NC_056514.1:16493613-16494406 GCF_014905685.2 Nematolebias whitei | reverse complement strand
CCACCCCCCCCCCCCCCCCCCCACACACACACACACACACACACACACACACACACACACACACACACACAAAACAAACAAACAAACAAAAAAAAAAAACTAGGACAGGTAACATGCTTATATTTGTGTTGTAGATGCCAGTTGTTCAACTACATCAGAGCCTCTGTGTACTGCATTACTTATATATAGACAAGTTAATCATCTTGAATTGAGCGAATCTAAACCCCTTATTACACTAAATAATCCACAGTAAGAAAGGCTGTGATTACTGGACTGTCAACAAAACTTTGCAGAAAAACATAAGCAGTACACATCGAGTTTACATTTTCTTGCGCAATTACCATGAATTGGAGGTAAGACCCAATGAGAACCAGACTGAGACTAAACAGACTCATCTCAAAAATGGTTTACAGTGATTTATTTACAGTGAGTATATTGAACGGTAAGTATTTACAAACCAGATTCCAAAAAAGTTGGGACACTAAACAAATTGTGAATAAAAACTGAATGCAATGATGTGGAGGTGCCAACATCTAATATTTTATTCAGAATAGAACACAAATCACAGATCAAAAGTTTAAACTGAGAGAATGTATCATTTTAAGGGAAAAATCTGTTGTTTCCAAATTTCATGGCGTCAACAAATCCCAAAAACGTTGGGACAAGTCCATTTTTACCACTGCATGGCATCCCCCCTTCTTCTTACAACACTCAGCAGACGTCTGGGGACAGAGGAGACCAGTTCCCAAGTTTAGAAATAGGAATGCTCTCCCATTCATGTCTAATACAGGCC
>NC_056514.1:16462064-16478613 GCF_014905685.2 Nematolebias whitei | reverse complement strand
TTGTGGATGGATGGATGGATGGATGGATGGATGGATGGATGGATGGATGGATGGATGGATTGATTGATTGATTGATTGATGGAACTGCTCCACTTTTAATATTCAATGTTTTTTTTTTGTTAGCCATCCAAGATGTTGCTTCACATTTTATGCAATAATTTAAGTTGAGACATTGAGTTATAAAGAGCGTAGAGTTTATTAAAAAGAAAAAATATATATAACAGCAAATGCTCCTTTAAAGGTTTACCAATAAAAATAAATTGATTTCAAGCCACTTAGCCTCTACTGCTGCCACAAGCAGCTGAGAGGCTTTTCTTACCTGTGATCAATGGAGTCGCAGTTTAGCCCATGCTCCTGCTGATAAATGATGGTTTCCTGCCCTATCCTGCTCCTGGACTGCTTTTATCACCCACTGTCAAAGGCAAAAGCACACAATTTTTATTTATTTTTTTGCATGTGTATGTGATGATTTGCTTGTAGTGTTTGCAAAATGACTCAAGAAACATTTCAAGAATTTCAATGAAACTCTCAGAAAGTAATCGTAGAATGTACGTCTACAATTTGTTGCTTTTTGAAGTCAACCCTGTTCATAATAGCTGGCTATGCAACTGTAGTAAACCCACAAATGACTGACTCAGTCAATTTTCCAGATATTGAGCTAAAATCTGGTATTACTGTAGCTCACACTCAAGGGAGTGGTGGCGCAGAGGTTAGAGAAGGTGGGCCTGTGATTGTAAGACTGCTGGTTCAACTCCCAGTACCAACAACATCAAAATGTGGGTGGGATAGGTGAAGCACCCAAACCTGCCTCCACCTTCATTTGCCCCACTCTGGGCCCTTGAGCAAGGCCCTTAACCCCCACCATCTGCTCTCCCGGGCACCCTAGATAGCAGCTCTCTGCTCCACACAGACGGCTGTGGTCGCTCGGTGCTCTGTGGTTGCGTCAGGAAGGGCATCCGGCGTGAAAATAATTGCCAAGTCTTCACGCGACTTAGTTCGCTGTGGTGACCACTGAAGAAGGAGCAGCCGATAAAAGAAGAAAGACAATTGTGGCTCAGACTCAACCCCAACACAGACTCCACGCTCTAATGGACTGCATGAGATCCGTTTTGAAAAGTACCATATAGAGATGGAGAATCATTCACATTTGCACTTAAAGCCAATTTAATATCACCATTTAACCCAACATGCATGTTGTTTGGTTGGTGGAAGGAAACTTAACTACCCAGAAAAATCTCACCGTGCATGTGGAGATCTTGTAAACTCCATGCAGAAATGTCGAGCTGGAGGTTTCCCAGGGCCTTCTGCTGCGAGGCAAAATGACTGACCAGCTGCAGCACCAGTTAGCCCATTTGTGAACAGTCCAGTACATTCATAACCTTCAGATTTTAATGTTGCTACCTTCGTGCCTTTTTATTGTTTTATTTTTCAAGAGGAAAGCTTCAAAGTGCTATTAAAATGACAGATTTTAATGTTAAATGTTACGCTTGTTTATAAACTTTTGATAATGGTATGATGCTGCATTTAAAAAACAATCAAATCCACTATCAAAACTGTGAACAAACTAAAACGTAAGGGAGGAAAACTCTAATTTCTGTAACTGAATGACAGGTTTTAAACTTCAAGGACCAAGGTCATCTCCAGGTTTATTATAGGCTGACCTTTTGGAGTCTGCGTCTTCAGACACTGAACTGAATGCTCTCAAACACAGAAAGCACTAAACTTTTTCTCTGTAATGCTTTAGGATTGTTTTCAATTTTTATTTTCGATAATTCTATAAATCTTTAGTGTTTAGTTCAAGCTCAAATTCACATTCAAAGTTATTTTGTGTTACTGACACCAAAAAAAACTTTATTTATTTTTATTTATTCTTGTTTTAATGTTTGGCATACACCATTGAGCAAGCTATAGGTAATATAGATGATCAGTTTTGATCTACTAGTACAGACAACAGAGGAAGAGAGATGAAACGAGTTGTGTAATAAACAGTGAGACTGCTGGAGGTGTGTTAATGGTGAGCCAGGACGGCTGATGAGCTCGTATCATGGGCTGTCACCAAAGGCCACTGTAGGTTAATAACATTCTCCAACATGTGTGTGAGCTAATCTGTGATGTAAGACACACACACGCACACACACACACACACAGAACATTGTAAATAGTTTGCTGTCAGATAAAGATGAATGCGACTGAATATTCAACATTTAAAATGAATTGTTGAGAAACAAACATTTTATTGTTGCTGGTGTTTTTGTATATTTTAGACAAACATTTACATTTAAGCATGTTATTGGTGAAGAGAGAGCTGAGCTGTAAGGCAAAGCTTTCTGTTTACCGGTCGGTCTACATTCCAACCCTCACCTATGAAACTGTCCATATGACCTGACTGAAAATTGTTGGGTTGTATACATTGATTATTGAGCATGGATATTTTTGGTTTTGAACCAGTTTGACATGACTGTTGACGAGGAAGAGGGACGGCACCACAGGAGGGGGCGTGCCAAAGACACCAACATAACTGGTTTGTTCCACTTTGGATTAAGCTGTTTGGGGGAAGAATCAGTTTTGTGTTGTGTGTTTCCTTGACTGATGAAGCCTTCCGGATGGAAGGTGAAACATTTCAGCAAAAAAAGAAACTGTCCAGATGACCTGACTGAAAATTGTTGGAACCCTCACCTATGGTCATGAACTCTGGGTAGTGACAGAAAGAATGAGATTGTGGATACAAACGGTTGAAATGAGTTTCCTCCGCAGGGTAGCTGGACTCTCCCTTAGAGATAGGGTGAGAAGTTCAGTTATCAAGGAAAGACTCTGAGTAGAACCTCTACTCATCCACATCGAAAGGAGCCAGTTGAGGTGCTTCAGGAATCTGGTAAGGATGCTTACTGGGCGCCTCCCAAGGAAGGTGCTTTGGAGATGTTCAACTGCGAGGAGACCTCAGGGAGGACCCAGGACACGCTGGAAATACTACGTTCTTTGGTTGCCCTGGGAAATGCACAGAAGTTGCACAGAAAACTATTGGAGTCAGCCTCCCCACCATCACAGACATCTACACCTACAGATGCAGGAAGAGGGCCACCAGCATGAATGACCCCACTCACCCAGCACACACTTTTTGCCCCACTCCCCTCAGGAAGGAGGTTGAGGAGCATTAAGTGTAGAACCACTAGTCTGAGGACCAGCTTCTACTCTGAAGCTGTTAGATTCATACATCCCTAACCAGGATAATCACTGTAATGACACTTTAATTGGTGATATGTGACTTATATGTGCTGCTGATTATCCATGCTGCTATTCTCGTGCTGTTGATTATCTCATGCTGCTGATTATATCATGTTGCTGATTATCTAATGCTGCTGTATTCATTCATACCCATCTACTCACCACAGACTCATGTTCGGGCTGCTGTTGTTACACCATGTTGTTTTACATTGTTAGTGTTTATTGTATATTTTAGATCTTTTAGTGTACCGTTTGATGTTCGTTTAGCATATATCTTATGGGATATCTTAGATCCTTATTTACAGTTTATTTTTATACTTTATAGTTTGCTATTTTGGGGTGTAACTGGAACCCTGAGTACACAATTTCATTCCATATCATGTACTACATGTGATGGTAATGACAATTAAGTTTTCTTGAACTTGAACACCTTGGAGTCCTCCCGAAAGAGCTGGAAGGTGGCTGTGGAAAGATGTCTGGCCTTCCCTGCTCAAATTGCTGCCCCAAGATCCAACTTCAGAAAAAAGAGGAAGCTAATGGATGGCTGGATGGATGGATGGATGGCAAGCTGGCTGGATGCCTAGATGGCTCGATGGAAGCATGGATGGATGGCTGGCTGGCTGGCTGGCTGGATGGATGGATGGATGGATGGATGGATGGATGGATGGATGGATGGATGGATGGGTGGATGGATGGATGGATGGCAAACTGGCTGGCTGGATATTTAGATGGCTCAATGGAAGCATGGATGGATAGATGGCTGGATGGATGGATATGGATATGAATAGATGAATAGTTTGAAGGATGGATGCGTGGATGGATGGATGGGTATGGATGGTTGGATGGTTGGATGCATGGATGATGGATGGATGCATAGATTTATGGATGATGGATGGATGTGAATAGATGGATAGATGATGGGTGGATGATGCATGGATGGCTGGCTGGATGGATGGATGATATGGATGAAGGAATTGTTGGATGGATGGATGGATGGATGGATGGATGCATGGCTGGGTGGCTGGATTTATTTATGCATGATGCAAGGATTTATGGATGGATGAATATGAATGATGGATGGACAAATATGTGGATGATGGATGGGTGTATGGATAGATAGATGGATGAATATAGATGGGTGGATGGATGGATGACAGATACATGGATGGATGGATATGGATGGGTGGATGGATGGATGATGGACAGATACATGGATGGATGTATGGATGGATGGATGATGGATGGATGAATATGGTTGGATGGATGGATGATGGATGGATGGATGGATAGATACATGAATGGATGGATGGACAAGTACATGGATGGGTGTATGTATGTATGTATGGATGAATATGGACAGGTGGATGGGTGGATGGACAGATACATGGATGGATGGATGGATGGATGGGTGTATGTATGTATGTATGGATGGATGAATATGGTTGGATGGATGGATGGACAAGTACATGGATGGGTGTATGGATGGACGGGTGTGTAAATATATTTTGTCATAGGAGAGAACTGATGGAGTATGTCTTTAATCAGAATGGTTTGGCTGCACTTTGAGGCCAACAATGACATCAAATGTAAAAAGTCAACGTCTGACTCATTACTTTTTATCCTGAACACACTTTTGTTCTGTGGCTTTGTCCTTCAGTGTGAGTCATAACAAACGACCGAAAGGGAAATTGGGGTTCAATTTAATTCACAGCTCTAAGAACAGTGCTAATTTTCTCTTTCATCTCTGTCTCATTTTCATTTACCTTAACAGAATCCTAGCAAGTGCTTTATATGTTTAGTGCAGTTCCTGTAGCAGAGAGTAAAAGTTCAAGTATCTTCATTATCCCCGAGGGGCAATTAGTTTCAGTCAGTAGAGGTACAAAACATCCATACTACACAAGACATTACAATACGGAAGTCATAAGTGTTCACTGAGAATCCTGACCACTACAGGGATGAGTTGAGTTTTTCAGTCTGTTCATTCTACATCTGGGCTGCAGATACCTGCGTCCAGATGGAAGAAACCTGAACTCACCATGGAGTGGATGATTAGGATCAGCCAGAATGAAGCAATGAAGAAATTCAAAATAAAAGTTGGTGAAAACCTTGACAAACATTAATTTAATATTTCCATAATACTTTTAATTTGAATTTAACATACATTTTATTTAACTTTACCATTTTGTTTCACCTTGTTTATTTGTTTAGATTTACAGTAAAATAATTGGCGTTTGCTTTTCTATCCTAAGTTTAACAAGTGGTATGCCCATGTCTCCCATTGCTGAGGGATTTGAATGGTGAATGTTTGTCATTTTTGAGATTAGTGTTTTTCTGTACTGGAATTGAACAGGGAATGCAAGTAACCCTGTATCTTTATGTTTTGGGTGCTAGAATTTGAAGTGGGTAAATGTTGCACTGTGTATAATAAGAACAGACATGTACAGTGGTGGACACACGTCTGCTAATCTGCAAGTAGTGGAACTGTCTTTCCATGTAGCGCTTTAGCATTTTCACTAACTTTGAAAACCTTTAGCGATATTAGCTCCGCCTAAATTTAAATTCAAGTCTGCTATTTTTTTTTTTTTTTAAATACTGTTTTCCACACTAAAGGCATATATAAGAATGGGGATTTTCACAGAGCTATGCTATGCAGGGCTTAGCAAACCTAAGCACAACCCGGGGATGTCACTTCCTTTGCAGTGCTTTTCCCCTCATATCTACCTCAAACAGTCTCTGACTCGTGTCAATTTACAGCCATTAACAGAGACTTTAACATAAATATTGCCAAGCCAGAACAGGAAAATAACATGAAAAACCCATTTTCACACTTAGAAACATTCAGAAACATTGCACACGTAATTCCTTTGGAACACTCACGCTGTCTCTGGAACGTGACTCTCTCACACATTTCTTCACACCTCTTTACTTTAATACAAATAGATCTATTACTGAGAGAATATTGATGATGACACACAGCAACTTTGTTGTTAGGTTATAAAAGTAGTTAACCACAAAGAAGATCATTAAATTGAGTTAATTTATGAAAGTGAATGACATAAGGTAAATGTCCGACACACATTGAATGCATCACTCTGCTTCAGCACAGCAGAGTTCTGCGCTACCCCTTTGGTTCTGATGGACCAGATTAATTTCTGAAAGCTCACCCCTAAAGAGTACATGAATGCTTTATTGGTGATTTAGGAACCATTTTGAGTTGTGTTTACTTACATTGTTGTCACATTACAGACAGTCTTACAGTGTCAGAGACAGCAGTGGATGATAAAAGTTAATTGATTTTTACATGGCAGTCCAATTTTCAAAAGGAACCTTAATTATTCCGTTATGCAGCCACACACCAAAATGGAAGTCAGTTCCTCACCTTTTTTTCAAGTTATCTTGCTCACAACACAGAAGGATGAAGGGCATTTCCAATTTCCCCTCTTCACTCAGCAACAAGAAGCAATATCCAAATTACTGTTCAGTCATGTAAAGTCCACCTTCCTTTTCCACATTTAAATTTATGAATAATGCTTCTACTGGAAAGTTTCACTGTAAACTTGTTCAAACTTGCCCATATTTCAGTGTGTATTTATATTTTTTTAGCAGTACTTGTTTCTTTTTCTCTATTTATTTATTTTAGCAAATTTTGATTTTATCTTATCTACATTAAAATATCGACCAAAGTTAAGTGAATTCCTCTGGACTGTTTCTTTGTGTTGAAATGTTTTGTCTTTCATCCAAAACTAGATCAGCCTAAGGAGCCACAACAAACTAAGTCTTATAAATAGCACTTTCTCATAGTGGGCCAACAAGATTCATGGTGCTCTGGTGTTTTCTGGAGTTCGCTTTCTCCCCCGCCAACTCGTTTCAGACAGTCATGGCCAAACTGGTTCAAAACATCAAAGTTCATGCTCAATAATCCAAGTAGAAAAATCCAACCAAGTTAAGTCAGGTCCTTTGCACGGTTTCTTTTTTGTTGAAGCCGTTGCAACCGTACATTAAAATATGCTTTCTTTCTTCTTCTTTCAGCCTTTCCCTTTTTGGGGTCACCACAGCGAGTCATCCTTCTTCATCTCACTCTGTCCTCACTCCAACTACCTCCATGTCATCTCTACCTGCATCCATATATCTTCTATTTGTCTTTTTCCTGGCAGCTGCATTTCTAACGTCCTTTTACCAGTATACCCACTGTCCCCCCTCTGGACATGTCCAAACCACTGTCCCTCCTCTGGACATGTCCAAACCACTGTCCCTCCTCTGGACATGTATAAATCTGACAAATGTAAAATGTACTGCTATTAAGACCATTCTTGAACAAGCTTTGCATTTTGATGTATTTTTCTGAATGAGTTTTTCTAAAACTGTGGGAGGAGTAATGAATTTGTTGTGCAAATTTAAACTGAAGATGTCGCTAAAAACATATTTCTAGTTATCTTTATGGAAAGGTAGGATACAAGATTGAAACAGACATCATGTTCCCAGATGAGCATGCTTTCAGAACACTGATAATTTTTTTACTTCTTCAAGCAAAATATGTCTTAAAAATGCTAGAATAATGGACAAACCGTTATGAAAGTGTATAAATGCATTGGCACCCTTCAAATTAGAATGTATCCATCCATCCATTATCTTCCTCTTGTTCTGAAGTCGGGTCTCGGGAGCAGCATCTTAGCAGGGACACCCAGACATCTCTTTCCACAGCCACCTCTTCCAGATCTGCTGGGAGGACCGCCAGGTGTTCCCAGGCCAACTGAGAGACATAGTCTCTCCAGCGTGTCCTGGGTCTTCCCCAGGGTCTCTCCCAGTTGAACATGCCCAAAGCACCTCCCTAGGGAGACGCTCAGGGAGTATCCTTATTAGATGGACCACCTCAATGGCTCCTCTTGCTGTGGAGGAGCAGCGGTTCTACTCCATTTCTTCCAGATAACTGAACTTCTCACCCTATCTCTGAGAGAGTCCAGTTACCTTGCAGAGGAAACTCATTTCAACCACCTGTTTCTGCAATCTCATTCTTTCTGTCACTACCCAGAGTTCATGATCAAGGTGAGGGTAGGAACGTAGACTGACTGGTATACAGAGAGCTTTGCCTTACAGCTTAGTTCCCTCTTCACTACAATGGACCAGCGCAGAGTCTGCAATACTACAGACGCTGCACCAGTCCATCTGTATCTCACGCTCCATTCTTCCCTCACTCATGAACAAATCCCTGAGATACTTGAACTCCTTCACTTAAGGCAGAAACTCACCCTCAACCCGAAGAGAGCAATCTACCCTTTTCCAACTGAGGACCATGGCCTAAGATTTGGAGGTGTTGATCATCATCCCAGCCGCTTTACACTCTGCTGTGAACCGCTCCATTGAGAGCTGGGGATCACGGCACAACACCGCAAAGATCAGAGTTGGAATCCTGAGGCCACCAAACTGGAATCCCTTTGTCTCCTGGCTGCACCGAGAAAGTCTGTTTATAATTAATATTTACATACGAATGCATCACATCACCTAATGCAAAATCCTATTCATGCAGATATTTGTGACTATCACAAGAAGAAAACAAAAGCAGTGTAGTGCTTCTTTCATTTCCAAGGTTTGGTTTGTCGCTTCATAGAAAAGAAGCATCTTGTGTTACTGTTAACATTTTGCAACAACTACACACTGAACATAAACTGACTCAAAATACAGAATTAGAGTGGAAACCTAAATACGCCACATGGTTCATTAGCTTTTACAGCCATCTTGGCTCCTGTTTTCAGTCTCTTGGATCATAGTGGAGGGATTTTGGCCCATGATTGTGTACTGCTTTGCTTGAGTTTGCAGTCATTTATTAAGGCACCACTTATTTCAGGCCCCGCAACATTTAATTTAACTGAGATTTATTTTGTGTACTCTACAGTCTGGCACACTGAAACCTTTAAAGCACTCTAACTGCTTTTAGATCATCTGTGATGCAAATATTACTAGATGATTCAGAGCAGATAAAATTAATGCAAGTTGTTATCCCCCCCCCCCCCCCCCCCCCAGACATTACTCAACTAATGATTTACCAATGAATATACATGCTGTTTGCCAAATGTTTAAAATCACTCAATTAAGGTATCTGTTTGTGATTCATTGTTTAGCATATAATTGTTAGCCTCGGATAGTTTATGAAGATAAATTGGTGCTCATATTCATGGTCTGTATTAAAGTTTGTTGTTTAAAAAGAAGTGGAACTCTGACATAACTGGTCTCCATCTCTATTTGTATTTCATCTGCAAAGGGATAGAGCAGGTTTTAGTCTGTAAAGTACCACAAAACAAGTGTTTAACACTAACATCACAGATTGGTCGCTTCCAAGCTGTCTGCTCTTTGTAATTAACATCCTTCCATTAATAAAGTCATTGATGTGTTAAAACTTCAGCATTAATTCAAATGTAGTTGTCCCTCATGTTTTAATAGCCTGCCAAAGTCACTACTTCCCTACTGATTATTAAGGTCGCATTTAAGGAACACGATAACAGATTACTACAATTTTAAAGGTGTTTCTGTCATTTACTATTGTTGAACACTACTTTAAAATGTTCAATCCCTTCTAGCAATTTCAGTCTTGAACAAAAACAGCATTTACAAGTACTCAACAGTGATAATTAAAATTATTGTATACACACCCTGCCATTTTGGTAGTAAAATGAAATTTGCATGATGTTGCAGGTCAGCATAAAATCTCAGAAATAAAATACATTTAGTTATTTTTTGTGTGATTTATTGAAAAGCAAAGTTAACCTCTATACAATGTTTGAATAATAATAACAATAATGAGTTAATCTCTATTAAAAAAAACTAATTTGCAAGCATGTTAATCTCAAGAAGTCCTATCAGGCTTTTTTAGCTGGTAGGATTCTAGAGACAGCTGAGGGGTATCCACAGGCTAGGCTAGCCGCAGCCCTGGCTCTTTCTAATGCAAAGACTCAGGAGTGGAAGGAGTTCAGTGAGAGTCTAGTTCAATGGCCTTAGGATTCTCCTCTTTGTAGATGATGTGGCTCTGTTGGCATTATCGCTTTGTAATCTCCAATTCTCACCTGGGCAATTTGCAGCGGAGAATAAAGCTGCTGCCCTCTCCTGGTTGTGGGTAGTGTTTTGTCTGGAGTGAAAGTCTTCACGTATTTCAAGGTTTTGTTCACAAGTGAAAGAAGAATGGAGTGTGAGATCATCACAGATTCGAGCAGATTTCACAGTACTGCACACTTTGCCAGTCAGTTGTGGCTGAGGACACTGAGCTGTAAGACAAATCTCTCTGTCTATTGGTTGGTTGTTTGTTCCTACCCTCACCTATGCTCACAAAGTCTAGGTGGTGACCAAAAGAATAAGATTCTAAGTAAAGGGGGTCGAAATGACTTTTTCCCACAGCGTAGCTGTGCTCTTGCTTAGGGTGAGCAGTTTGGTTATCCGGACAGGACCGGGAGTAGTGCCCCTCCTCCTCCATGTCAAAAGGCACCAGGTGAGATGGTTCAGCAAGGATCCCCACTGGACATCTCTGGGCATGTCCAACTGAGTGGAGACTCCAGGAAAGACCCATGACACACATCTTGTGTAAAACTTGCAGTCTGAGAAAAAAATACATCAATGCTGAGCTACAGGTTGCAAGTGAGCATGATCCAGAGAAATTGCCTTGAGCCTTTTTATTCCTTGAAGGAATGCATATTGTCCACCTCCTTTCATGTTTTAAACTACGAACACCTTATTTTGAAAATTGAGAGATCTGATCAACTTTGAAAAATGGCAAGATGTCACGTATCATTGCAAAATCTTGCATCATATTTTAGTGCTCAAAATACTGTGTCATGCGAGTGATTTTTGGCTGCTACCACATCAAATCTTAACTCATTGTCTCAAAAAATGGGCAGTTACAGTATAGCAACTTTTGGTTTACTAAGGCTAATAAAGACAGGAAAGCCAACTTGAATTGTTTTGACCTCAGAAGGTTCTTCGTTCTAGATGTACTTCCAATGATTACTTTGTAAGTTTCATGAAAAGCAACCACCATTTCATGAGATCTCTTGTTAACACTGTAGACTAATGAGCACACGCACACAGTTCCAGTGTATAAGTAGTTAAATTAGTGCTTGCTCATATAATAACAAAAGATTTACTGTGCTGATTAATTTGTATTTGTCAACTAGTCTGTAGACACTGGCAGTGGACTATTGCTGCTGCAAGAAGTCGACACTGGCTGTTATTATAAATTATAAATGCATTCCATTACTGTGCAAATTTGAATTGAGCACATGGGTACTGATGATAACTGCCAAGGTGAATGGGTTAATTGTGACCAACTATGCTCCTGCTAATAAACTGAGGTACTGGGAGACAATTTAGAAGCAGAGCACACCTGATACCAGTTAGGGCTGAAAAAGAATGACTCATTGGTATTCTCTTGTTGTTTGCATGTGGATGACTCACCCTTGTCCTTGGAACATGAAAATTTAGCACTTTTAGTTTCAAGATCAAAATATTTAAAGGCTAGCATGCATAATATTACCTATATTACATATCCTATCTTATTTACAGTATTATTTTTATTGATGGTTGAGACAAAAAAAATCCTATAACACTCCACGCCCAATATATGAGTGTTTCACTTCTCAATCACAAAACATTTTTAAGCTCCCACACAAAAGAAGTAACAACCCTTACATCTATCAATAGCCAGCCAAAGAGATATATCTTAAATGCACTAATATTTTGTCCTTATCTCCAGGCTGAGATAGTTTCATCTCTCTAATTTAAATCAGAGACCGATTCTTGTATCTTGATTTGTATGTGGGCTTGGTTGTAAATTAACTATACTGTAACAGAGTCACATACAGATTTGCCCATGACCTTCAGATTTATTTACCCATACTGTGGATACAGGTTGTATCCACTTGGCATTCTTTGCAATGGCAAAAGGATAAAGTGACAGGAAATCCCAGATTGTTTATTTTTAGCAATTTATTACAAATAAATTTGGCTGATCCTTGGCATCAGATGGTTCTAAACAGCAGAATCTGTCTAACCTAAGATTGTAAACCTTTTAGACAACCTTATCAGCAAGAAAGAGCAATACCATCAGTTTCTTTATAACTGGAGGGCCTTATCACTTTAAGAGCCATGTGGCATAGCAGATATGTAATATACATAACATACATGACAACTCTGTTACACCTATGACGACATCTCAACCACTGATCAGTATATCTTATTTTCCCACAAGACCCTTCACCATCCTTCAGTCAGCAGGTCAGCGGTGGATTGCACCCTGGGCACGTTGCTAGTTCATCACAGGACCAAGACGTACATGTCAAACCACCCTGCAGAAACATAAAAACAATCAGCCTTGCCAGTTACTCAAGCATGCATGTTTTTGGATTATGGGAGGAAATCAAGTTACCTGAGAAAACCCTACTCATGCACAAGAAGAACAAACCCATGAGCTTCTTGCTGCCAGATAACACATCTACTCTGCTGTGCAGTCCTTAATCTTCAACCAATAGAGTCCATTCATTCAAGCTTAGATGGGACGTTTGGAGAATCTCATAAAGGGACAGTTTTCTGGTAATTAATAACTAACATTAACTTCCCAGTGGGATGAAACTGGAGTACCCGGAGAAAATCCATGCATGCTCGGAGAGAACATGCAAACCCCACCGAGAAATGCCCCGAGGCTGGGATTGGTACTGTGGTGACCTTCACACTGAGAGGCAGCAGCTCTACCAACTGTGCCAGTGTGCTGCCCTATTTTTGGCACTTATATTATTAAATATGTTTCTAATTCAGGACTCACAACACCCAACACCTGTAGCATTGCATAATTTTCATTAATAGTACCTGTAGGTTTTATTTTAAAACATCAGAACACTACCGTTGTGTTTTTCATAACATACACTCAGTGCATTACAGACATTTATTTCAGCAACATACTCTTCGTGGCTGGTTCTAGCTATTCTAGGTGTGAGATGTGAATGGACATGCAACTTGTTTATTTTGCTTATTAACAACTGGAGACAGACCCATGACCCTAAAGAGAAATAAATGGATACAAAAATGAATTGATGTAATTTAATTAAAATGTGCACTGACAGTATGGGGCAGCTGTGGCTGAGTGTTTAGAGTGATCATCCTCCAGTGGGAGAGTTGAGGGTTCGATTCCATCAGCAGTCACATGTTGAAGTGTCCCTGGGCAAGAAACTGAAACCCTCATTGATGAATATGTGTGTAGTAGAGTGCTTTTGGTATGTGCTTGTAGTAGAATGTTATATGAATGTGAATGCAGTAGAGTCTAAAAATGTTAAATCTAGTCCTCTGGACATTCAAAAAACAAAACAAAGCAAAACAAAAAAAAAACGTAGAAACGTTTCGTCTTTCATCCGAAAGACTTCCTCAGTCTGAGGTGCTGTATTCAGCTCAGTCTTATAAATAGCACCTTCTCAGAGTGGATCAACCAGTTTGCTGCTCACAACCAAAACCAGCTGCTCACATGATCAAGAAGGACCATCAGCCTAACAATGGATCATTAGCACACTGATGGCTGTTTACTATTCACAGGGAGTTGAGTGATACTAGCAATAACAGCATTGTAAGAGGGGGACAGTTGAACACGTAGGCCTCCACCCCTGTTTAATGATGGACGATTTCTTTTCACAAAGATGGCCTCCTTTACTCCTCTCTCAAACCATCGTTCCTCTCTGTCCAGGATGTGAACATCTTCATCCCTGAAAGAGTGACCGCTGGCCTGGAGATGAGTGTAGACCGCAGAGTCTACACTCAGCTATTTATAAGACTGAGCTGAATACAGCACCTCAGACTGAAGGTCTTTCGGATGGAAGACGAAACGTTTCTACATTTTTGTTGTTGTTGTTCTTGTGCTTTGTTTTGTTTTTTGAATGTCCAGAGGACCAGATTTAACTTTTTTAGATTTTTCTACCTGGATTATTGAGCATGCTTCAGGAAATGTAGTAGAGTGCTGTAGGAATGTGTGTGGTGTAGTAGAGTCTGTTTAAATGTGTGTGTGGAGGTAAATAAGGGCAAATATTGTGTTGTAAAGAGCTTTGAGTGTCGATTAGATGGGAAGGTGCAATCGAAGTACAGTCCATTAACCATTTATTATAATTTAGTTTGAACCACATAATATATTGGTAGTTTTTAATCTCTAAACTGAATGAACAGAATATTGTATTTCTTTTTTTAATGGCCTACAGGACTTCAGCTGAAATGGTTCAACTCTTTGTGCTACGCTTGTATGAGATGATATTCTTTTACTTTTCAGCTCAGCATGGTTATAAATTTACCTATACATAAATTAGCTGTACTCATTCAGTCTGTGATGTGTTAACATTGATTTAAATCTGCTTCTGTGTTTCTGTTTTGTCACCATCAGGGTGTAGGCGGTGACCCCCACACTACCTTGGCTCTGCTGCCTGACTCCAAGCTAGCCAAGGAGAAAGCAGAGGATTCGTCGTCCCAGATCTTTGACTCCGATGAGATGACCATCAGGATAGGTAGAGCTGGACCTCATTCAGGCAAGCGCCCCTTCATATACCCACATCGATTGTTTTTGTGCTTAATTTCAGCCATAAAAAATGTATTGTATGAAAGTTTGCACCTGAACAAACTGGGGTCAAACCATTTTGCCACTGTGAATAAAATTAATAGTTTAACTGTGATTATAGCTAAATGTATACACAATGGCTGAGAAAACCTAACAAACTTCTTTGATGGCTACTTTTAAGTAATGTTTCTCTATTCTGATTTGGTTTTCCTTATCTTCGTTATATTTCTCTCTATTTGCCTTATGTCTTCTCTTGTAAACCTTGGGTGCTTTCCTATCTTTAAAGGGAACAAATTAAACTAGGATGTCTGAATTTAAAGGAAATCGTCAAATTCATTTTGTTGTGTGTTTAGTTTGAATATTTCATTTTAGCTAACCAGTTGAGATTAGAAGGATAAAAAATACATGACTCCAGCCTTCATTTGTTCTACCTCTGAAGAAGAAAGCACATTATAATACAAAGTTGCATTTTTGACTTACTTAAAAAGAAAACGACTACCGGTGATCTAGGAGTTTATCTGTGTATTCTTTCTGAACTGTCACAGTACAAACATCAGATTTTGCTGTGTCCAATTGGACGAAAAGTACATTTGTCACAGGCATTCATAACTCTTGTCTAGAGAAAGAAAAAAAAAAAACCTTGTAGTCTCTAAAGCACTCTAAATGAAAGCAAAGCAAGATTTTTTTTTTCTTCTTTCGTCTGCTCCCTTCTTTGGGGGAATGCCACAGTGAAAGAACTTGCACCAAGACTTGGCAAAAACCAGATGTCCTTCCTGAAGTGACCACAGACCACCAAGCTACCTCAGCTAGATAGAGCTGCTATCTAGGCCACTCGGGGGAGCAGATGGTGGGGGTTAAGGGCCTTGCTCAAGGGCTTCGATTGGGGCAAATGAAGATGGAGGCAGGTTTCTCACCCACATTTTGATTTTGTCTGTCCAGGGAGTTGAACTGGCAACCTTCCAATCACAGGCCCACCTTCTCTAACCTCTGTACCACCACTCCTTAAAGCAAAGTGTTATTTGAAATGATACACAGGGGCTGAAAACTGCCCGTTTCTTTCAAATGTTTCATGTTCCCAATGATCTGCAGCAGCTGTGGAGAACATGAGGACCAGAAAGTAATAGATGTACGGTAATACAGTAGTCCCTCGTTACTTCGCGGTTCGTTTTTCACAGACTCTATCACGGTTTTTCAAAGTAAGATAACACACAATTGGCTGATTGATGGATGAGCTGTACGATCGGCATGGAATTTTTATTTTAAATTAATTTTTTAAAAATTATTTAGCATCTGCACCTGTGTGCAGCCCACAGCTGCAGACGAAGCTCCCTCCTGTAGCATGTCATATCGACGCTTCGCAGCGGAGAAGTGGGAATGGCCGAGAACGCTGGCAGGTGGCAGAGAGCAGCCGGAGTCAGAGAGCAGCCAGAGTCAGAGAGTGGCCGGAGTCGGAGAGTGGCCGGAGTCGGAGAGCGGCCGGAGTCAAAGAGCCGCCGGAGTCGGAGAGCAGCCAGAGTCGGAGAGCAGCCGGAGTCGGAGAGCAGCCGGAGTCGGAGAGCAGCCGGAGTCAGAAAGCTGAGATCATGACATTCTGTGCTCTTTTAGAGTGTTTAGAGTTTAGAAACATTGTTTAGAATATTGCAAGAGTGTGGGAAGGGTTTAAAATGCCTTTATATGTACATATACTGTATATATAATGTGTGTATAAATATATATATATATATATATATATATATATATATATATATATATATATATATATAT
>NC_056514.1:16449894-16462054 GCF_014905685.2 Nematolebias whitei | reverse complement strand
TATATATATATATATATATATATATATATATATATATATATATATATCAGAGTCAGTCAGAGTTTCTTTATTGTCATTCGCACCTCGTGGTACATGTAGTGGAGCAAAATTATGTACACAGGGTCCCAGTTACATCCAACAATAAAATGTAAAAGAAAAGCAGTATATATATATATATACATATATATTTATACACACTATATTGCCAAAAGTATTTGTTCACCCATCCAAATGATCAGAATCAGGTGTTCCAATCTCTTCCATGGCCACAGGTGTATAAAATGAAGCACCTAGGCATGAAGACTGTTTTTACAAACATTTGTGAAAGAATGGGTCGCTCTCGGGAGCTCAGTGAATTCCAGCGTGGAACTGATGGGATGCCACCTATGCAACAAATCCAGTTGTGAAATTTCCTCGCTCCGAAATATTCCTCAGTCAACTGTCAGCTGTATTATAAGAAATGGAAGTGTTTAGGAATGACAGCAACTCAGCCACGAAGTGGTAGGCCACGTAAACTGTCAGAGTGGGGTCAGTGGATGCTGAAGTGCATAGAGCGAAGAGGTCACCCACTTTCTGCAGAGTCAATCACTACAGACCTCCAAACTTCATGTGGCCTTCAGATTAGCTCAAGAACAGTGCACAGAGAGCTTCATGGAATGGGTCCATGGTCGAGCAGCTGCATTCGAGCCATGCATCACCAAGTGCAATGCAAAGTGTCAGATGCAGTGCTGTAAAGCATGCCGCTACTGGACTCTAGAGCAGTGGAGGTGCGTTCTCTGGAGTGACAAATCACGCTTCTCCATCTGGCATTCTGATGGACGAGTCTGGTTTGGCGGTTGCCAGGATAACGGTACTTATCTGACTGCACTGTGCCAAGTGTAAAGTTTGGTGGAGGGGGATTAAGGTGTGGGGTTGTTCTTCAGGAGCTGGGCTTGGCCCCTTAGTTCCAGTGAAAGGAACTCTGACTGCTTCAGCATACCAAGACATTTTGGACAATTCCATGCCCCCAACTTTGTGGGAACAATTTGGAGCTGGCCCCTTCCTCTTCCAACATGACTGTGCACAAGTGCACAAAGCAGTTCCATAAAGACATGGATGGCAGAGTCTGGTGTGGATGAACTTGACTGGCCTTCACAGATTCCTGACCTCAACCCAATAGAACACCTTTGAGATGAATTAGAGCGGAGGCTGAGAGTCAGGCCTTCTCATCCAACATCAGTATGTGACCTCACAAATGCGCTTCTAGAAGAATGGTCAAAAATCCCCATAAACACACTCCTAAACCTGTGGACAGCCTTCCCAGAAGAGTTGAAGTTGTTCTAGCTGCAAAGGGTGGACCACCGTCATATTGAACCCTATGGATTAGGAATGGGATGTCATTAATAATTTTGTTTAGCATTTTCACGTTGGACAATGCTATTCCAGTTGCATGCCTTTTTTCATTAGTCTAGGCAAAATTATATAAAAAAACACTGTTTTATACTATTTTGATAAATATGCTTCAATGCATATTTTAGTTTATCCAACTTTTGTTCATCACTTGACCTGTATTTTGAATGTTTACTCTTCACATTAGCTGAGTAATTCATTATGACTATTTTAGTCATTTGCATCAGAAGCATTTGTAATGTGTGTGTATGTGTGTGGGGGACACATCAGTTTGGGGTTCTGGTGGTCCTTTACCAGAAATGCTTGAATAAAGTAGATGCCATTTCCTGAATTCTGGTGTATTTTAACGGCTATTAAACATCTACGTTTATCTACATTAGCAAACACTTGAGTCAGTGGCGATTTTAGAGTATTCTGACCAACAGCCACCCCACCGTCAACAACTGCCGGCACTAAAGTAGCGGTAAGCTAGCATGCAACACAGAAGTGTCTCCCTGTCCTCCCCCTGCCTCGTCAAAAAACAAACAAACAAACAAACAAAAAACTCAGTGATGAGTGGCGCCCTGATAAAGCAAGCAGCCTCGGGGAAACACTGCATGCGGTGAGTTGTAGGTAACCAGGAAAACCTGGAGTGGCCTTTTAGTGCTTTGAGTATTCTATAAATCAAGTGGAATGGATTTGTTCATGTAGAAATAGAAACAGCGCTGGGTGAACTAATATTTCATGGTAAATGTGTATGTGTGTGTACGTGTGTGTTTGTCTGTGCGGTTCCCAAATGAATTTTTTTTTTTTTTTGGGGGGGGGGGGGGGGGGCATGTCCCCTTCACATATAATTAATGTGAGGCCTATTATTTTAGTTTAGTAAAGGTATAAACAGTTGATCAAACTTATGTCAATTTACATGGACTGCTACCTCAGAGGTTCCCTACGAACAAGGGCGCTGTGTTTTCTGTCTCAGTCATCTTTACGGTTGTTATCCGTTTAAAAAGATAATACACCAATTGCCTTCTCAAATAATTTGTAATAAAAGAGTGACCTCAGCAAAGTCAGGTTTTGTTGTCAGTAATAATGAGCTGTTAGTTTATAGTCTGACATTCACGTCTACACTTCAGACGGTCTCGGTGTGCTGCTGATATAAAATATTTAAAATAATATTAGTGTTAATAAACACCGGTGCTATTTCATTCTCTTTATTTTATGTGCTCAGCTTTGGGAGCTTGTCTTCCTTTAGGGCAGCCAGACCTTCAAACAAATTGTAAGTAATTATACAATGAGTGCTGTTAGCAGGCCTTTATGTTATTCAACATTTATCGTCAGCGTGATGTTTGAATCATTTTGGCTGCTTAAAAACATGACGCACTATAAAATTAAAATCAATATTCAGAAATCAAACAAGTTGTATTTACTGCTTGTGCTACTCTGGTGTGTCAGTCTGAGTATTGATCTCCTTCAAACGTTATAATTAGCATCGTTTGTTTGTATACAACCATGTCAGAAAACACCAGAAACACAGATGAAAGACAAATTACATGAGGAATATGTTTTGACCAAAGCATGTCAAAAACATCTTATAACTGCTTTGATTAATAACAACTTGTGCAAAATAGACGTCTCCTTTAAAGAGTTTCCTTTGAGTCAGGACCGTCTCGTGGGAAATCATGATGTCTTTGTAACACTAATCATTTCTCACTAATCATTCACTTGTATTTAAAACTACAAAGAAGCTCATTTTTCAGGTAAAGGTGAGACGGTTGTAAATAGTTCTTCCCGAAAACTAATCAAAGATTCTGACTCATTGAGTTTAACAAAAAAAGAAAGATATATCAATATAATTGCTCAAAACAAGGACAGCAGGATGGAAAAAAAGCAAATTGCAAGAAAAAGAAAGTGTGGTTACTGGTTAGTAAATAGAGTAAATTTCAAAACAAAGTTAAGCAGTTTTCATTACATTAGAGTTTGCTATATTATTATTTCTTGTTAAGTTATTGTCATTAATTGACACTTTTGTGTTGCAAGAACACTTCTGAAGGAAACCACCTTTGGTGAATTTTAATAAGTAGAATTATAATTCATAAATAGCAGGAGCCAAGGAACATATTTCACTGATTTTATTCTGAAGACTTGTCATGATTCACTGGCTTTTAATTTGTTGATCCAACATTGCACAGTCTATGAAACAAGCTCAATAATAAACCCTTTGTCATTAAAACTAAATAAATAAAATAAAACTCAACCTGTCATTGCAAAACCAGGAAGTGGGATAACTTTCAGTCGACTTATCTTTTTTTAGTTAGCTGCCTATATCTGCATAATTAAAATAATAATTTCTTTACTTGCCTGTATGAGACCATATTAACCAGCTGTGAACAAATATATTGATACTAAATTAATGTGATTTATAGGATGAATAACATAGCTGACATTGTAACATGAAAGAACCTGATGATTCCTTGCTTACTTTCCCAGCACAATACTTTTTTACTTAGAAACTCCTAAATGAGCCATTCATACGTTTTAATTGTTTAAAAATGACATCAAAGCTATAGCACGTTTAAAACAATAGATGTATAGATTTATATTTGTGTACTATGTAGTTGCTGCTTTATCACACAATCCAGAGTTTTTCTTTATAGTGCACTCTGCTGTTTTAACAAGGAGCAAATTTGTCTAATTCAGCTTCAGACAATAGTTTTGCTGCTAAGCTGTAAGAAATATTATTTTTTCTGCAGTTTTCTGTCTCATGGATACTCTCCTGCTTCCTCATCATGTACTGTAGCTATGCACTGAGACATCATGTCACACTAAGACAACTCCACCGCCTCTGGATTTATGGCTGCCCTGTATTTTTTCCATGACCTTGTCACAACCAAGGTCATGGCTTTCAGCACAGGGACAGTACGGCCAGCTCTGCTGTAAATTCTCAAAAACCAAGCCATTGTTGTGTGTAGGTGCTTGTTCTGACTATTCTGCCAACATGCTCCACCCAAGACCCTGATATTTTGCCACTAGTGATAAATCATTACAATCTCAATACAGAAGCTCATAACCCTTTTTATAATGAAACATAGTGCAACCCACATTCATTCAACCTTTACAGGCTAGTCTCACTGAGCCACTAGGACTCGTTTACAAGAGAGACCTGTTTTAGACAGAACAAACTGTATAAAAACAAACAGCAATAACAATAAGCTACATTAAAAATGCAGTTAAAATACAGGAGCTGAGTAGGAAAAGGCCTTTTTGCAAAGTTCAGTCCACACTGAGGGTGATGATGGCCTGAGAGCACATGTTGTAACTGCACTGATGACGTGATGTGGGAAGAGATATAAGAAGGTAGCATACCAAGGAGGGATTTATAGATGAAAATGTAACAGTGTGAGACCCTACGTGCAGATAATGATGACCAACTGACCAATGAGTACAGAGTGCAGTGATGTGTACGGTAGTTACAGCCAGTTATGAATCTTAGTGCACCATAGAGTTGCATTTGGGCCCAAAAAATCTGATCCATCCTGGCCCCAGCCCACAGGCATCATTTCCGTATCCCACCCCACCCGATGAATTAATAGTAATCACAGGTCCGAACCTGGAAAACTCCCCGATATTTTTAATTAGTTATTAACAGTTGGGGACACGCGACTGAATAAAAGGGTCAGAAGATCGGAGCTGAGGTGGTGTTTGCCCTTCCACGGTCGTGAAGAGCATTAAAACCCTGTTTATGCCTGCTTTCTTCTGAATTACTCAGACACGCAGACAACTCTGACACACGTCTGCTTTGGGATACACCTGTCATCGGGGGCACACAATTGAATAAAAGATGTCGAAGATCGGAGATGAGGGGGTTGTTTGTCCTTTCATGGTTGTAAAAGAGCATTTAAATCTTGTTTCTGCCTTCATTCTGATTTATTCAGACACGGACCCTGCTCTGACATGTCTGCTTTGGGATCTCACCTGTTTGGATCATTGGCAGCGCGCGTCCGCTGAGTGCAGCAGCTGAACGAAGGTCCATTTGGGCGATGGACCGCTTCCTGGCAGTATAGTCCCATCTGAAACTTAACTGAATGTTTTACCTTTTTCAAGGGCAGTCAACTCATGGTGAAATTGCCGCGTGCGGCTGGTGAAAGTATGGCAGGCAATGTAATCATATAATTAGATCGCGGCTGATCCTGAACCAATTAAAAGCCAGACACCGACCCGGCCTGCCCATCCAGCACATTATCATGGCCCGGCCTGCCCCGAATTCGGGTCGGGTGGGGCCGGGCTTAGAGCTCGGGTTAGCAATGACAGCTCTAGTGCACCATGGTAGACAGCACCCAACATCTGCAAGCAGCTGGCGGGAGCATTCATGTAAATAATGTCACATATGTGGAGCCTACTGTATTCTTAATACACACCAGAGGACCTCTGGTGGAGCAGCTGTGGCTGAGTGTTTAGAGTGCGCACGCTCCAGTGGAAGAGTTGGGGGTTCAAATCCACCAGCAGTCACATGCTGGAGTGTCCCTGAGCAAGACACTGAACCCCTCATTGCCTTTGATCTGTGTTCCATAAGTGTATGAATGTGATCGAAAGCTCTGATTAGTCTCTACAGATTCAGATTATCTTTGTAGAGATGTAGTAGAGTACTGTATGAATGTGTGTGTAGTAGTGCCAGAGTCAGAGATTCTTTATTGTCATTCGCACCACATGTGGTACATGTGGTGGAGAGAAATTATGTACACAGGGTCCCAGTTGCATCCTACAATAAAATGTATAAGAAAAACAGTAATAAGATCCAAGATATGAACTAAGAAAAACATAAACTAAAATACACTAAGCACTAATAACATAAAAACAATACGTTGAACAGCAGCACAAACATGAGCAGTGTTGTATATAGTGTTGTGTGTAGTAGAGTGCTGTATTACTATGCATGTGTATGTAGTAGTGTTGTATATATGCACGTAGAAGAGTGCTGTATGAATGTTCAAGTCAACTGTATTGTAATTTCCATCACATGTGGTACATGAGATGGAACAAAACTATGTACTCAGGGTCACTCAGTTACACCCAAAAATAGCAAAAGTATAAAGTATAAAAATAAACAGTATACAAGGATCTAAGATATACACTAAACACTAAAAATGTAATACAATACGGTGTAACAACAGCAGCCGAACATTAGTCTTTGGAGAGCAGATAAGTATAAATGAACACAGCAGCATGAAATAATCAGCAGCATGGATAAGTCACATATCACCAATTAAAATGGCATTACAGTATTTTTTCTTTTTTTCCTTACAGTGATTATCCTGGTTAGGGATTCATGAGTCTAACAGCTTCAGGGTAGAAGCTGTTCCTCAGTTTAGTGGTTCTACACTTAATGCTCCTCAACCTTCTGGCTGAGGGGAGTGGGGCAAAAAGTGTGTGTGCTGGGTGAGTGGGGTCCTTCATGATGCAGGTGGCCCTCTTGTTACATCTAGAGGTCTACAGGTCTGTGATGGTGGGGAGGCTGACTCCAACAGTCTTCTGTGCAGCCTTCACCACTCTCTGCAAAGCTTTTCTTTCTGCAGCTGTGCAGCCTCCATGCCACACGTTGATGCTGGAGCACAGGATGCTCTCCACTGCACACCTGTAGAAGGAGGTGAGGACTGAGCTTCACAGACCAGCTCGTCTCAGCCGCCTGAGGAAGTAGAGTTTCTGATGAGTTTTCTTGATCAGGCTGGTGGTGTTGTTGCCCCAGCTGAGGTTGTCGTTCAGGTGCACCCCCAAGTACTTGTAGCTGGAGACCACTTCCACTGCAGATCCTCCTGTGTTCAGGGGGGTATGTGTGTTTGCTCCGTCTGAAATCCACGACCATCTCCTTCATCTTCTTCACATTGATTTGAAGTTTGTTCTTCCTGCACCAGCTCTCCAGGTGTTCCACCTCTTGCCTGTAGCTGGACTCATTATTGTTTGTGATGCATCCAACCACTGCTGTATCGTCTACAAACTTTTTACAATGTGACAGCCTGGATGGGTAGGAGCACCGATGTCTAGTAGAGTGCTGTTTGAATGTGTGTGTAGTAGGTTGCTATGAATGTATTAATGTGTGCATGTTGAGGTACGATAAATGAGGACACACATTGTGTTGTAAAGAGCTTTGAGTGTCTTCATTAGATAGAACGGTGCTATATAAGTACAGTCCATTTACTTCTCAATGACTGCTCTTCTGGCATCAGGGAATGGGATCTTAGATCTCAAGAAATCAAAACTGATTTTGGGAACTGGGTTCACCTCTGCTTTCTGAAAAGAGTTTGCTGAAGATGAAGGAAGGAGAGCCACCTCATACACCTACCCTTTAACTAATGCTCGTTTAAAGATGGCATCCCCTTTCGGCAATCTGCACCTTTTAAGGAGCTGCTACAACCCACCCCCACCACCACCAGTCCATCTGTAACAGTGGAGTCAGATAAAGGAAAAAACAACAACAAAACTATTCTCCCCATGGGGTATAAATTTACCACCTCATCTGACTTGCATGCCATTAAAACTCTCATTCTCTGTCAGTTATCACGTCCCCTGGAGTATCCTATCAGTGATAATTAACAAAGCCAAAAAGAGAGAGAATGTCACGGCCAGCAGGCATTGATTTTTGGAAGACAAATTCCAGGGCAAATTAGATTTTTTGCAACTTTAAGGTTGTTACGCCTCTTTTTTTTTAATGATGTTAGAGTTGTAAACAAAACAAAGAGAAAAACAAATGCGTATTTTGAATCAATCTTGTCTTTATTCATGTAAAAAGGCTGAACTTCTTCACAGCACATGAGGCATGAGTGGACCTAAAATCATTTGTTGCAATCGAGGTTGTTCAGGAAGATGTTTCACTGAGAAATCCTTCCCAGAGGCTGAAACCTCCAGCGAAGAGGGATGCAGCCTTAACAATCTTAATTGTCTACCCCCTTTTATTTCCTGTCAACATGCAGAAAAACAGCTGCCTTCATAATAAATCTATGCAGTCACAGAGAAGTTGCCGCTAATTTAAGCACTGATTATTACTAAAAAATAACCAGAAGATTGTTAATTTTGTGAACTTCAGAGCCATTTTAATGACTCACTCATTCCTCGTTTTTATTTTTTTCACAGTGCCTGAAAATGTATGTTTTATGAGTTTTTAGAACATTTTTTTACAACCTGAAGGGAGACTGACATGTTTTCTGACGTCCCTCGGTAAAAACAGTTGCCTTTTGTTAAATTTGACAGAGGTGTTCTGAAAAGCACTAAATTGCTGTGATGTTACGTTCAAGGACCCGTCGCATCGAGCAGACAGGTGCTGGTAATCTAACAAATGTGAATAGTGTGACAATTTCACAACAAAAGTCAAATAAAAATAAGCTGGAATGCTTGTTTTGGACACATTTAAGCCACAAGTCAAGCAGATTTTGCACACTTCTCTAAGAGATTGTGTACTTTTTCAGATTGCTAGTATTTCAGTGCTGTGAGACAGGGCTGTGATTTCATGCTGTAATCAGTCTTTACATCGATTTTACATTTCCTGCTGCTCTGAGGTCCACAGAGCCATCAAATGCATATTTCAGAGGAGTTACAAATTTGCTGCTTTCCAGTGGTGTGCCTGAAGGCATCTAATCTCAGTGGGCTCACCAAGGAAACAGAAAGTGCCTGCAGTTTGAGGGCTGCAATGCATTGTATGCTTGACCAGACTAGCTAAATTAAAGCGGAATGTCTAATCTGCGTTGTTCAGAGATACTTTTTAAAAAGGGGTTTGTTCTTCTGCTGATTGAATATATTAAGTTGTGTTTATATTAAAAGACTGAGTGATTTATCTTAGAAAGTTCAAGTTGTTAAATGGCTATAGGCTCCAACAAAACAGCAGGGGGTTAACCGACTATAGTTATTCCTGATGTTTTGTGCATAACATATAAAAAAAGTCAAATCAGGCTGGTATTACAGGTTAAGGTTGAGCCTGATTTATGCCTTCTGTTCTCGACGTATTGAACGACACCTCATGCTAAAACTTCTATCACAGTGTTAGTGGTTTTTATTCTTGCATGCTTCACAGGAGACCCCTTTTACAATAGAATGTGCAGTCTGTCGGTCTGTTAGCAAAATATCTCAGGCATTGGTGGGTGGATTTTATGAAACGCTCAGAAAGTTATTGTTGGACGCACAAAGTTAAATGGTTCTAAGACAAAGGAGATGGTCATTGATTTTAGAAAAGACTCTTCAGTTGTCACTCCTGTGGTCATTAACAATTAATCTGTTGAGGTGATGCAACAATATAAATATCTGGGAACTGTTCTTGATGACAAACTGACCTTTGACCCCCATGTGAACTCACTTTGTAAGAAGGTCCATCCGAAAATGTATTTTCATTGGAAGCTCTGTGGTTTTAAGGTTGAGTCTAATTTTATGAGAATGTTTTATTCATGTTTGATTGAGTCTCTTAACGTTTACCTTCATCTGTTGGTTTGGATTTTGACATGCAAAAACAGGAACAAACTCTTGAGGATTGTCAGGATGTGCAGCAATACTGCTGGCATAACCCTACAGAACCTCACTGACCTACACCAGGTGAGGTCAGTGAACAAGGCCAGGCTGATTCTGGCAGATCCTGATCACCCACTCCATGGTGAGTTCAGGTTGCTTCCATCTGGATGCAGGTATCTGCTGCCCAGATGTAGAACAGACTGAAAAACTCATTCATCTCTGTAGTGGTCAGTCTTTTCAACGAACAATGATGATTTCTGTTATTTTAATGTCTTAATGTCTTGTATGGATGTTTTATGTGCCTGCTTACTGTGAAATGAATTGCCCCTTGGGGATAATAACGATTCTTGAACTTGAACTTATATAACAGATGAACTTTAGAAGTCAACCCATTTCAAGATGGCCAACACAGCTAAGTGACCTTAGAAAACCCAATAATGGCTACAATTCAGTCAGTTTTACAGATGCTGAAATAAAATAATGAGGAGTTACCTTAAAATGGTGAGGAGCACCATCATCTGGTGGGATCTCGTGGTAGAGCCGCTGCTCCTCTGCGTTGAAAGGAGTCGGGTGAAGTGGTTCGGGCATCTGATTAGGATGTCTCATGGACGTCTCCCTTTAGACGTTTTCTGGACATGTCTCACTGGTAGGAAGCCCTTGGGAAGACCCACAAGTTGCTGAAGGGATGGTGTACCTTTACTGGCCTGGGAATACTGAAAGTATGGTGTACCTTTACTGGCCTGGGAACGCCTCGAGGTCCCCCAGAACGAGGTAGAATGTGTCGCTGGGGAGAGGGAGGTCTGGGTTTTTCTTCTGGACCTGCTGCCTGCATGACTGTACTACAGATAAGTGATAGAAGATGGATGGATGGATGGACAGAACAACAAACAAAAATTTGGTGTGTTGTTATTTGAGAGTTATTCCCAGTCCACACCAAATACGACTCATTGTGAGATATCTTAGTCTAAACCGTTGGCATTTACTGATGGATTCAACCCTGTTTGACTGTTAGAAAAATATTTTGTGAACCACAGGATGAGTTTTATTGAAAGTAATATTTTTATGTACCTATATAGTAGCTGATCAACTTTTGGAATCAACCCAATTCAGGACGACCACCACAGCTAGTTGACCTTAGCAAACACAAAAATGGCTGTAGCTCAGTTTGATGAAGCTAAAGGTTGGTTTGGTGGTCAAGACTCATTCACAACCTGAAATCTGTGATATTCTGTCACTTCGCAACATGAGATGATCTTACTTTCAAACTCTGGTATAAAAGGCAGCAGGTTATACACATTATTTCAAGGAATGCTTAGCTTTTAGTTTGTTTTCTCTTTTTATGTTGCTCGGGGACTTTTTGAAAGGAAAATGAAACTTCTGTCCTGTCTCCATGTGTTGAGTTTGTGTGTGTATAGCATTGCACCGTCAAGAATTCAGCTTGGAGAAATCTACAACCTGACAGGTGTGCTATGCTAACTAATAAGGTACGACTGAACAATCACTGTCTGCCTTGGGGGTTAACACATCTGTCAGTTTAACCTCCTGAAGCAGTGATGCGTAGATGTCAGATCTGACTTGAGTCCGCTGTCATCCTGACATATGCTCACGTAACAAACCTTGATTCATGTGTCAAAACTGTAAAAGCATTTCAGTCACTGATCAACTGCACCAGCAACACTGTGCAAGGCTTCTTGTGTAGTACAATCGCAGCCACAGAGGAGAAGCTGATTGTAGCCTCGAGGCTGCTGCTGATGATGTAGGTTCAGACCTGAAGGGTGAACTCTCACCGCCTCACCCCGCTGAGTAACAGAGGATAAATACGTGAAGAAAATACTTGAACAGTGCTGAGTTCAGCTGACGGCTCAAAGAGTCCTGGATTAGATTTACAGTGAATGTTTAAAGGCTTGTGTTCAGAATTTAAAATGTTCTTTGAAATTGGAGATGCCCTTTAAAAACTCATAAACATACACACCCTGGTATGTTCCAGGTATCTGCAGGTTGGTGGTAACGGTGGTTTTCCATCATTCTTTGCACTTGAATCATGTCAGAGGGGAGCTGGTGATACTGAGCATTGTTGAACAATTAAAATGTGAATGTTCTATAATGTCTTTGACAAAATAAATCTGAATTTGATCTAAACCATCTGTAGCTATGTAAAGCCATATTCTGATCAGAATTATTTGATCTAAGGCTCTAGGGCCACATTTAGCTCTTTGGTCCCTTTGCAGAAGCACTTTGATTTTGACTAAAAATAAGATGGGAAAAAAAATAAAAATAATAATAATAATAATAATAATATATATATATA
>NC_056514.1:16448273-16449794 GCF_014905685.2 Nematolebias whitei | reverse complement strand
ATATATATATATCATACTTAAAACACAAAGGCTAGTTTTAGAATTTTTTTAATAAATTTTTTGCAAATACAGCATGTGAGCATATTATCTTAGACACAATGCAAATAATATAAGGGGAAATCTACAGCAGTCGGTTCATGCCATTAGTTTGTTAGCCTCATTATTCTAACTTCCTGCCATTGTTTTGTTTCTCTGAATTCTACCAGAAAATTAAACACTTTACCATATTTAATGCAAGTTGCTAATTGCAAATAAAACAAAGGATGATTTTGCAGTAATATCACAGATTACCATATTGGAAGTCATCAAAAAAAGACATTCTGTAACAAGGTAACATTCTTGGAACAGCAAGAATCAGAAGACATTAGGTATCCAACAAAATGGCCTATTTTTATCCTTGATCTTGCCTTGACGTTGCCGGTCCGGGGAGATGAACTGGCGACCGTCCGATCAAAGGTCCACCATTTCTAACCTCTGTGCCACCACTCCCCTGTTTATCTGTATGGACCTGGAAGAAGTTAAACATGGTACCAGCTGACACGGAAGTTGACTTTGTTGTGACTTCAACATCTGAGTTCCTATCAGATGTCTAAATCTCAGCTGGAGCAACAACACCACCAGCCTGATCAAGAAATCTCATCAGAGACTCTACTTCCTCAGACGGCTGAGGCGAGCTGGTCTGGGAAGCTCAGTCCTCACCTCCTTCTACAGGTGTGCAGTGGAGAGCATCCTGTGCTCCAGCATCAACATGTGGCATGGAGGCTGCACAGCTGCAGAAAGAAAAGCTTTGCAGAGAGTGGTGAAGGCTGCACAGAAGACGGTCGGAGTCAGTCTCCCCACCATCACAAACATCTACACCTCCAGATGCAGGAAGAGGGCTACCTGCATCATGAAGGACCTCACTCACCCAGCACACACACTTTTTGCCCCACTCCCCTCAGGAAGGAGGTTAAGGAGCATTAAGTGTAGAACCACTAGACTGGGGAACAGCTTCTACCCTGAGGCTGTTAGACTCACGAATCTCTAACTAGAATAATCACTGTGAAAAACCATATCATGTTGCTGCTGATCTGTTTCATGTTGCTGCTGATCTGTTTCATGCTGTGTTCATGCGTGCACATCCGCTCACACAGACTCATGTTCAAGTTTGTGCTGATGTTCAATGTTTTTATGTTATGAGTGCTTAGTGTATATTTAGTTGATTTTTTTTTTTTTGTTCATATCTTAGATGTTATTACTGTTTTTCTTATACATTTTATTGTCGGATGTAACTGGGACCCTGTGTACATAATTTCGCTCCACCACATGTAGCACATTAGGTGCGAATGACAATAAAGAATCTCTGACTCTGAAATTTATTTTACAATCAATGGTTCTTACACGTTTGTGCTAAAATTGCAATATTGGCTACTTAAGCATTAGCTTAAAAAAAAGGGTTTAGCTTTGTTAACTCTGAATATGTTGTTTACAATTTGTACAAATATACATTTAATGAACAAAATATTTATCCCTATACACACA
>NC_056514.1:16438928-16447873 GCF_014905685.2 Nematolebias whitei | reverse complement strand
TACTTTAGAAACTATTAAGGTTCCCTCTTTATCTTTCAATGTTTAATTATTTTGGACATTTCTTTGAGAGGGGAAATCTTTCTACTCTGAATTATTCAGTGTTAGTGGTGGTGGGTCTCTCTTATTCAGTTTGATCAACCTTGATTGAGTTCCTATTCATACCATTTGGGGCTTTACATGGATTGAAATCTGTTTTCAAAACTTCTTTGTTTTTTCATGAATCTGCTAAATCTTTTTCAGCCATCACAGAAGATAATCCAAAACATCCATCCATGTTTTTAAATGTGTGGTATATGAATGTGGACTGTATATATTGCCTCTTTATTTATTCACTTCTCTTTTTACTGACTTTTTCTAAGCATGTTAACTACTTGGAACTAAACTGGATTTGAGTTTTTTTGTTGTTGTTGCTTTCAGACATCTGTCGGGTTTTAGAGCCTGAGCAATAACGTTGTCAACAGTGATGGATAGCAATTTGACATGTGTTACGTACAAGATACATTCTGCCAATTGTTAGTACACATAAGCAGTCGTGGATATTATTCTCCATCATAGGTAGGAAAACACTGTTGCACCCCACTAAAGATTAGGTTCTGAAGTTTGAACTTGGACTGTGAGCAATTTGCACATTGTGCCGTTCACCAAACCCTAATATGCAGCCTGTTGTCAAACCTTGTTTAGCCTTCAGAACAGGATGCCAGAACACCACGCTTTATGATGGAAGCAGCAAGGCAACCTGCAACAAAAAGATGATCTGTTGTTGAACAGAGGACTAAGAGACAAGATCAATAGGCAACAAGCACGAGGGCAATAAAGCTCTTTCACAAAACAGTTCGGTGAAATCCAGCAAAGTTAAGTCAGGTCCTCGGATGGTTTCTTTTTGTTGAAATGTGTCGTCTTTCATCCAAAAGACTTCATCAGTCCAAGGAGCCACAACAAATTCTGTCTAATAAATAGCACCTTCACATAGTTTGTTAAAGTTCAGTGTTCGGTGAAATGTTCATAAACACCAGTCTGCCCATTCATAAATCATCATTGAAGCCAGCTACATCCTGCACAGATGCAAGCTTTGAGAAATTGAGTAATCACTGAACCAAAAGAGGCGTGAAGCAGAACTGAGCTGTGTTGCTGTGGAACGCAACATGAATGTGTGACAAAACATCTCCAACACATTGTTTTAAAACACGCAATGTAACAGTTCAGCAATTATATTTGTAGCAATGAGTGTACAAGCAGTGTGAAAAACACCAGACATTATTGAAGTCAAAAGTAGCTTTAAACAACACAATTCATATTGAGTCTCGAAGACACCCAAGGGTCAGGGGTCATTGTTAGAAGAGTGCAGCTTCATTCTACACACTAAACCATAAAGTAATGCTTACTTGAGCCACAGCGCAATATAAAAATATATGACTGGAATGTGTGCCCATAGAGCTGGGCTTTACAATACTAAAATAAAATGAGTCAACAAAGATTTGCTGTAGTTTGTAGTTTGCAAAAAAGGCTAAACAGAGACTCATTAACCATGTAGAAGAAGGTTAAATGTCAGATGAGACAAAATTGAAAAGTTTTGCAATCAAGAACAACACCATGCCTTTTCCAAAGCCTCACACCTCCCTTTATGCATAATACTAAATGTATTTACTACATTGTACTGAGGTTATCAAGTTAACACAACTAAACATGTTTAGTTTCTTCTTTGTGTAAAAACTAGAATGGTTTAAGGCAATGGGTTTCCACGCGATTTTCTAGTAAAGTCAACTAGTTCGGGTAAAGAGTGCAGACAGTCATTGCTGTAGTTGAGCATAGTAGCAGCAGCATCATGCTGTGAGATTTTTTGTTGTTTTTGTTTTTGGCAGACTGTTAAACTGGTCATAGTTGAATGATAGGTGGGTGGAATTAATTATTTTAAAACAAATTTGGGAGAAACCTGCTAGTAAATAGAATGGTGCATGGACTGTACTTATATAGCACCTTTCTATCTTATCAAGACACTCAAAGTGTTTTGCAACAATCTGTGTCCTCATTTACCCATTCACACAGCACTCTACTAGATTTCTACTAAGCTAATTGAACAAATCATTCTAAAGAGACTAATCAGTGCTTTATATCACATTCATACACCGATGGGACACATCGGAGGCAATGAGGGGTTCAGTGTCTTTCCCAGGGACACTTCAGCGTGTGACTGCTGGTGGATTCAAACCCCCAGCTCTTGCACTGGAGGTCGACTGCTCTAACCACTCAGCCACAGCTGCCTTGGTGTTCCAAAGATTGGAGACTGGGGCTGAGGTTCACACTTAATGAGGTTCATGGAATGACAACACTAAAGCAGCATACCGGTTGTTTGAGGAAAAACAGTTAAATGTCCTGAAGTGGTCCAGTCAAAGCCCAGATGTCAGTTCAACCAAGAATCAGAGGTGTGATATAAAGATAGCTGTACATAAGTGGTACTCATTTAACTTGAAGGGGCTTTTTATTGTCAATAATTAGCTAAAATTCCAAAAATCTGATGTACCAAGCCCATCAATGTACCTGATGAAGCATGCTGCTGAAACTGCTGCAACAAGTGGCACTAAAACATCATCTACAAAGCACTGACCATGCAGTGTACGTGAGTATTTATGCATCTTCAGGTTTTCTGTTGTGTTGCCCCGTTTTTTTATTTGTTCCATGATAAACTATATTGCATCTACAAGGAAGTAGTTATGCTTTATAAAACAAAATATTTCAACCCCTGAAAATTATTTTCTATTAGGGGTTTTGAAGGAAGTGGTAAACAATAAGAAAATACATCAAAATGAGGTTAATAATATTTGCAAAATCACTGTTCTGGATTCATGAAACTAAATTGTATGTATACACAGTGTAAGTATATAGAAGTTAAAAATGGACAGTAACAATGATTTAAGCTTCAGCAGGCGTTATTATTTTCCTGGTAGCTGTTGAGGAAAAAGCTTGATTTTTTTTTTTTTTTAATTGGTCTCGGAGATAAAGAAGCTTCTTGCAAAAGGCCTTCTGTAATTTCTGCTCTGCTGCTAAATTTCTTGCTGGGATGTTTCACCCCAGCTTGTGGCACTTTGGTGGGGGACATTAATGCTTCCTCAACCTTTAAGAAGTCTCAGAGGAAAGAAGGAGTGAGGGTTAATGAAGGCTGAGTTGATGTTCTCCTTTGAGTTACAGCAGAAGGGTAAAACTACTGGGCACACAAACTGAGCTGACTGTACCGTCCCATGTGTTCATCTTTCTCCTTATTTCTGTTATCGTCTTCTCTGTTTCTTGTGCCTTTCCTTCTATTCTTTCGCAGAACCTGACATGTTTATTAAAGAGGTAGGACAGTAGCTGGTTGTACTGTGGTCTTAATCAAAGTATCTGTCAAAAAGTTATGAGGAAATGGAAACTGCAGCATTTAATTAGTCAAAGGAATCTGTGAAAGTGTTCTTTGTGGGTTTTTCAGCTCTCAGTCAGCAGGTTTCTTGGCAGACACCGACTCAGCGGGCTGTCCAACATGAAAGCTTGTGAGATTGTAACTTGTAACTCACCAAGAGGGTAATGGATCTGATCTTTATTTTCCTTTTCCATGTTTGTTTTCTGATAAAGTTGCTCAAATATAATGTGCACTTCTTTTAGTTTTAGTTTCTTTTACTTTTTTGGTAGTTCCTCTCTTTAAAAATGGTGATAAATGTGTGTTCAATAATTATAGACCAATATCCTTATTACCACAGTTCTCAAAAATTCTAGAAAAACTGTGACCAGATTATATAAATTTATTACTAAACAAAACATTCTAAGTAGCAGTCTGTATGGGTTTAAAGCAAAAAACTCTACATCAATGGCTCTCATGGAATTAATAGAACAAATAACTACTGCTGTCGATCAAAAACAATATTGTGTTAGTATTTTTGTTGATTTAAAAAAAGCATTCGATACTATTGACCACACTATTCTCCTTGAAAAATTAAATAAATATGGTATAAGAGGACCAGCATTGCACTGGGTATCTAGCTATTTGAAAGATAGGAAACAGTTTGTACAAATAAATGGTATAAGATCTAACCTCTGCAATATCACATGTGGAGTTCCTCAAGGCTCTGTACTTGGACAAAAGTTATTTATTTTATATGTGAATGACTTAGTGAATTTATCAGGACTCCTCAAATGTGTCCTTTTTGCAGATGACACCACATTTTTCTGTTTGTGTAAAGATGTAAAACGGATGTTGGAATTGATGAAGACAGAATTTGATAAAATACAAACTTGGTTTAAAATTAATAAATTATCATTAAATTTAGATAAAACTAAATACATGATATTTAGTAACAAAAAGAGAACTGTTGATGATCCATTTAAAATTGAGTGTGTTGAGATTTGTAGAGTTAATGAAATGAAAATTTTGGGTGTAATCATTGATGAACAGCTAACATGGAAAAATCACATAAATTCTGTAAGAACAAAAATATCTAAATCTATTGCAGTACTATACAAAGTCAGGGAATTATTAAATGATAAAGCTCTGTACATGTTGTATAACACAATCATTGTTCCACATTTAATCTATTGCATTGATGTTTAGGGGAAAGCGTTTAAAACATTTACAAAGCTTATTTTTATTTTACAGAAAAGAGCTGTAAGAATCATCACCAGAAAGCATTACTGTCACCCATCAAGCACATTATTTTATCAACTGAAGTTATTGAAGTTCCATGATCTAGTAGATTACAGTATTTTATCAGTTACGTATAGGGCTCAAAATAACACATTACCATTAAATATCCAAAGAAATTTTGTTAAAAGACAAAGTTGTTATAATCTTAAGGGGATAGAGATATTTGTCAAACCAAAATTCAGAACTAGTCTGAAGGGAAGGTCTACCTCAATCCAAGGAGTTGGATTGTGGAATGGTCTAGAGAGTGATGTGAAAAATGCCAAGTCAATGAGTACATTTAAGAAAAAGATCAAAGCTAGATTGTTAAAAAAAATATATATATATGAAGTAGCTTAGTGGTTTTTTTTTTTGTATTAGAATTAGAAAAATTAGAAAGAGTTATTCATTTTGTTCTGTTACTTGAAAATTATTATGATTGAACCAATTGTTTGAAAAAAAGGGGCAGATATAATAATAATTTTTCTTCTTTCTGCTGCCTTTCATTTTAAATCTCTTGTATCTTTTTTTTTATATTGTTATGGAATTGTTTTGTACTTTTTTTAAATGAATAAACTTTATACCATACCATTATACCATACCATAGTTTTAGTTTCCAAGGGGGAAAAAAATAAAGAAAGTAATAAAGCCATAATGAAAAATCATTTACATCATAGCTGGACAATTAAATAACTAAATAGTATTAAAAAATATTTACCACAGTTCTTACTATTCTAGTATTTGCATATAATTTTGTATGTTTTCTTCAGTTATTGTTCATTTCCATCATGTTTTGTTATTCTTCACTCAAACTCATATATATATTAAATTCAACATTAAACATACTCCAGTTTGCAGTGTTACATCGTTTTCAGCCCCCTTTTTGGCATTTGCATTTAGTAGCAGGCCAGACTGACAAAAGACCATGCAGAATAATGTGGCATTTAATTCCACATCAGAGAAAGCTATGAAGTCTCTGTAAGTAAGTCTAGGGAAAAATATCAGTATTGGTATCAGTTATTGGCCAATTTTTTTTAACATATAGGCCAAAAATCCAATATCCTCTGGACATGTCCAAACCATCTCAGTCTGGCTTCTCTAACTTTATCTCCCAGTTGTTCAACCTGTGCTGTACCTCTGATGATCTCATTCCTAATCTTATCCAACCTTGTCACTCCTAAGGAGAACCTCAACATCTTCATTTCTGCTTCTTGCAGTTCTGTCTCCTGTCTTTTTGTCCATGTCTCCATCTCCAGACCATACAACATAGCTGGTCTCACCACTGTCTTGTAAACTTTTCCTGTGACCTTTGCTGAAACCAACAAAGTCCATGCTCAATAATCCAGGTATGCAATCCAACATTTTTCAGTCAGGTCATCTGGACAGTTTCTTTTTTTGTGCTGAAATGTTTCGCCTTCGATCCGGAAGGCTTCATTAGTCAAGGAAACACACAACGCAAAACTGATTCTTCACCCAACAGCTTACTCCAAAGTGGAACAAACCAGTTATGTACGCCTTCTGGATCAAAGGCGAAACGTTTCAGCACAAAAAAAGAAACTGTCCAGATGACCTGACTGAAAAATGTTGCTTTGCTGAAACCCTTTTGTCGCAAATCACTCCTGAAACTTTTCTCAATCCACTCCATCCGCTCCATCCTGCCTGGATTCTCTTTTTCACCTCTTTACCACACTACCCATTTTCTTGGACATTGGACCCCAATTCCTTGAAGTCCTGCACATTTGTGACCTCTGTTTCTTGTAGCCTCACTGTTCCACCTGTCTCCCTCTCATTCAATCATGTGCACTGTGTCTTACTATGGCTGACTTTCATTACTCTTTTTTCAAATACATACCTCCACCTCTCCAAGTTCTCTTCCACCTGTTCCCTGTTCTCACAACAGATCACGTCATCTGCAAATGTCATAGTCCACATTTAGTCAACATAATCATCATAGTTCAATTAAAGTCAGTTCATTTAATTTATAAAGCACCTATTCACAGCAAGTCATCTCAGTGTTTAGTACAAAAACATTCACATATAATGTGAATAATGTGACCATATTCATATAATGCCATTTAGTAAAAGTTATCTACCTAAAGAAATCTAAAAAGGCTATGTCTAAAAATGAAAATGGAGTTATTTTGTTAGACTTGGAGAGAAGCAGGTGAATAAATAGACAGGTACAAATGTACTGAAGATGAGTTGTGTGGCTCTGCTGGGGAAAACAAAGTCTGCTCTAATGACAAATTGAAATGCACAGACTGAATCTGGAGTTCACACTCCGGGAACTGTGAGCATCAAACATAGACTGTGTTTTATGTAGTGCTGAGTTGTTTTAGTTTGTTTATATATTTCAGCACTTTATGCAAAGGTTTCCTCAGAAGGATTTTTGTCTTCTTTCAGAGAAGGAAGGAAACCTGGCAACAAAATGGTACGTGGTCCAGTCCTTTAAAGTGGAAATTGCTGATAGGAATTATCCCATGTTGTATGGTGCCTGACTAACATAAGTTCAAAACAAATTAGATGTACTAAGTTGAAGGTCATGGATGAAAAATAATCAACTGGAAAAAGCAGGAACAGCATGCCTTATTTGCACTTCACATTTCGCAAAAAATTTTCAGTATTTGTGTGGTGGCTCTGGTTTAATCAATCAGAGACACTTTTTGTGTCTTTACAACTGTACATTTTGAGCAGTTGCTGTCTAAACAGCCTTATCCTAATGACCAAGAGATTTCTGAAAAAGTTTCTGAAAAATAAACTAAAGTGAAACATGGAGTTTTTTCTTCCTTTAAATATTTTATCATAAATCACTAAAAAACTCTTACCTGCATACACATGACAATTTACAATATTTGCAAAGATCTTATGCCATATATATAAAGAACATCCATCCATCCATCCATCCATTTATCCATCCATTTGTCAACCTATCCACTGCTTATACCAGACAACAGTTAAAGCAGAGATCCCTTAACCTCAGTTCCTCATCTGCCTCATCCAGGAGTTCTCTGAGCCATTCCCAGAACAGCTATGAGGTATCTAACCAGGTAACCTTGTTAGTCCAACAAAGTTAAGTCAGGTCCTGTGGATGGTATCTTTTTTTTTTTGTTTTAAGTTTCATCTTTCATCCAGAAGACTTCATCGGTCCAAGGAGCCACAACAAACTCAGTCTTATAAATATCACCTTCACATAGTGGATCAACCAGTTTGATAGTTGCTGTAGTCCACCCTCTCCCTCGCCAAGTCTTTTGAGACAGTCATGGCCAAAGTGGTTCAAAATATCAAAGCTCATGCTCAATAATCCAGGTAGAAAATAATCCAGTTAGAAAAAAAACCCCAACAAAGTTGTCAGATCCTCTGGACGGTTTCTTTTTTTAAACTTTGTTGGATTTTTCTACCTGGATTATTTAGCATGAACTTTGGTAACCTTGTTAGATTCATCTACCTGGATTATTGAGCATGCATCGGGACAGCTGTGAGGTATAATTGTTCCAGTGAGTCATGGGTTTGCCCCCAGGCCTCAAGTAACATCTGCTTTCAAAGGCATCTTTATCAGCTGCCCAAACAACCTCAGTTGGCTCTTTTCAATGCAGAGGAGCAGTGTAGTATGAACAGGGTGCAGATATATTCATACTTTAACGGGTTCTTCATTTTTCTGACTGTGTAGCTGTCGTGCATTGAATTTAACAGAAATGTAACGAGAGACGTTATTTATCTTTGACCCATCAAAATGAATGCGGTCATTTATTTACAGAATCAAAGTTTAACATCAAACACTTACATTAATTTGGCAGAATATGAAAACAACAACATGGCTAGTTTTACAGGAAGTGAGAACAATACGGCGACTGTTTTCACTTTTCAACAGAACAGCAGACTTCAATTCACACGGCGGTGATTGAGAAACTTTGCTTCAGACATTTCTAAAAATATCTGTAATGAACTTAGGGGAAAGGAAAGTTTAAAGATGGAAAATGGAGATTTATCTTACAGAGAGATGTGTGAGGGAATTTATCTGTTTGACCAGAACGTGCACGCTCCTTCAGATCTCAGCTTGGCCAACGGTACGCTCGGTCGAAGTAGAACTTTTACCTGGTTGATGATAGATCAGGTCGACGTGAAGTCCTACTTCCAGCCACTTCAGCGTCTCCGTTGAGAATAGCTAAAATACCTCGAGAGTCGTGTGAGGTTATCCAAACAGAAGTTATAATTCCCAAAATCGTCTCTGGATTCTGGATTCCAATAGAAGCATCCTGGACGCCTGCGTTAGCATCCAAGAACTCTGAACTCTTTAACTCTCTTC
>NC_056514.1:16434976-16438918 GCF_014905685.2 Nematolebias whitei | reverse complement strand
GTTTCTGTCCATCTGGTCAGATTTGACATCAGGTCAAGTTCACTACAATCACGCAAAATAAAACCAATACAACTGTCACCACAAAAGCTCTAAAAATAAGTAAAACACTTGGTGGAGAGTAAAATGCTCTTTTTTGAGGTTTTGGACTGAGGCTGCCATATTTTAATGTGAATTACAAACCAGTAATTGTCAGGAGCGGATATACTGAGATAAAGTAAGCTCAGTCACACTCATGATTATGTTGGTGAGCGTCATAACTGGCATTCTGCTGGCTGGGAATGATGTTTACAGGACCATTTGACAACATTATAAGAACAATTAGCAACAATCCCAGTTGTGAGAACAGGGAACAGATGAAAAGAAAAGAAAACATGGAGAGGTGGAGGTATGCATTTGAAAGAAGAGGAATGAAAGTCAGCCATAATAAGACAGAGTACATGAGTGAATGAGAGGGAAGTTGGTGGAACAGTGAGACTACAAGGAGCAAAGGTCACAAAGTTGCAGGACTTCAAGTACTTGGGGTCCACTGTCCAGAAAAATGGGGAATGTGATAAAGAGGTGAGAAAGAGAGTCCAGGCAGGATGGAGTGGATGGAGAAAAGTTTCAGGAGTGATTTGAGACAAAAGGGTTTCAACAAAGGTCAAAGGAAAAGTTTACAAGACAGCGGTGAAACCAGCTATATTTTATGGTCTGGAGACAGAGACATGGACAAAAAGACAGGAGACGAAACTGGAAGTAACATAAATTAAGATGTTGAGGTTCTCCTTAGGGGTGACAAGGATGGATAAGATTAGGAATGAGATCATCAGGGGTACAGCACAGGTTGAACAACTGGGTGATAAGGGACTGAGATGGTGTAGAGGTAGGGCAACCAACTTGGGACCAGAAAGTTGCAGGTTCGACTCTCCACCATGCCAGCAGGTCGTGGTGTCCTTAAGCAAGACACCTAATACCCAATTGCTCCCCGGGTGCTTACATAGCTGCCCACTGCTCCACCTGGGTGTATCTCATGTGTGATGGGTTAAATGCAGAGAACTAATTTTGTCATTATGACAACACATAGCACTTTCACTTTATAGAGAGGTCAGACTGTGATGGTTTGGACATGTCCAGAGGAGGGACAGTGGGTATATTGGTGGAAGGATGTTAGAAATGCAGCTGCCAGGAAAATACAAAGAGGAGATCTATTAATGCAGTTAGAGAGGACATGGAGGTAGTTGGAGTGAGGACAGAGGATGCAGAGGGTGATTACTTTTTGTTGTATTTCCTAAAAAGGGAACAGCCAAAAGAAGAGTATAAGGTACACTGAATCCTTTCCAGGAAGGTCTTTTGTTCTCTTTACAACCTTAATTGCGACTTAAATCTGATAATCTCAGACAATCAAGCAAAACCAGAGCCTATAGCAACACACACAACATGAAGAACATTTTCATCTTCCTCCAAGTCCAACATCAAACAAATCAAGTCAAATGACAATCACCTGAAAAACAACTAAATGATAATAATTTCTAAAAATAATTATTTATTATTAATATAATATATAGTTGATGATAGTAATTCTTCTCATATTAAATTAAATGGATTCACTACTCTCAGCAAATAAATAAACAGTATGCCACAAACCCATTTCCGATTTAATAATTATCAGAAAAGTGCAGATAAAAACAGTTTGTGATGGTCCATTTTGTCTATCTGTGCCAGTAAACCATGTCAATGTGCCGTCCAGTCTGAGCACACAGAGCTGGCACAGCTCCGTTCTGTTGTTTGCTTCACCTGTGTTTACCATGCAAACATATTAATGATATAATTAGCCTCTGAGAAGAGGCTAGCTAACATTACACCATTCCCTATTTTCCCCACTTTTTACCGCGTGCATATTTTTCTGTAATTACTGCAGCAGTTTGGATTTATTTACATTAATTTCACTTGTTTTAGACTAGTCTCTTCTCAGAGTTGTTCTCTGGTAGCTACAGACTAACACCAATATTTGCACAAGGCCAGTTAAGAAAAGCAAAAGTTTGCAGATCTTCAAAGGATACAAGACAGAAAATGAAACAAAGACCTGAGAGAAAGGTTTTTCTGCTTGGGACAAAGAGTTACCCTAAAGAGTACAAATGTCCCTTCAGAAACAGTCTTTGTCCAGCTGTTGTTCCTGTATTGATGAATGTGGTGCTTTGTCCTCACAGTCTGTAATTAGTTGATATTCAGGTCTGGCTGAAATCATTTGTGGCGCTGGTTCTATTAATCAACAGAGAGCGACTCTGAGACTTGTTTTTTTGTTTCCACTCGTTCCTTAAGCTCCTTTGTTTCAGTATTTCTCCACATATTTCCATGCTGATGTTCAAGTGTTGCCCACACAGTTTTATATTTTCAAGTTCTGCAGTTTAAGTGATCTCAACTAAAGATGCATCTTTTAGTATCCTTGCTCTCCCCCCACCATCACTTTCTTCTCATCTTAACCCACATTAACCCTCAATTCCAAATCTACTTTTCTTTACATCACTCATTCCTAATTCCATTCTTATACCTCATTAGTTTTTATTTTTATTTACTTAATATACTTTTTGTTTTGTTTTGTTTTATTCATGCCTGTGACCCAACATCAATATCCGAGACTGACGGTTTTCACTGGCATCATTCAAGTAGCGTAAAGGACCATTAGCTTCTCTACTGCTCGTAATGTCAGCAATCATTGCCTTCCACCAGCCAAAAACCAGAATAAATGGAGGCTGTCAGAAAAATACTGAAGTGATTCATTTTAAAGCCTTCCTCTTGGCTTTCAGCATTTTAATGCTAGACCGTAGAATGCAGAGTGCACAAGTACTACAGGTTTTCTTAGGTAAGGTGCCATTATTGTCATTCAAAGAATCTGAGCTAAGACTTAATTTGGACCTGAGAATGAACACTCTGCTGCTTTAACAATAGAGGTGAGATGAAATGGCATGAACTATAGCTATTGTACCTCAAGCTACTTAGTGGCTAACAGTAGGTCACCCTGATTGCAGCAGGCAGTTCCTGGGAGGCTGGTCAGAGGGTGGCCAACATGCTGTTAGTTATGACCGTAAACTGGAGAATAGCAAATGTGCACTGTCACTTGTGCCAAGGTGAACAACTTAAATGCCGTTTAATCAGTATCCGGATAGGGATTTTAAATTCACAAGTTTCAGTAAAGTTGAGTGTGTTGTTTGTTTTTTATTGATTGATCATGGCATTTGTTGTAAATACTGTTTCAACATTGGCTTGAGGAAGTTTTTGCCTTTTTAACGAGTAAAATAAAAAGAAAAATTATATATGTATGTATATATACTTCACACTTAGCCAACAATACAGAAAAAATAATGATTACAGTAAAACCATTTCAAGAACTTCTTTAATTTGTTTTGTTACATTTGAACAGCACCATGTTCCATTGGTTCACCTAATGGTATTCCATTCTTTATTTATGTATTGTTTACCCTAACTTAGTGTACATCACCTATTTTTTTCATATTATTTATTAATTTGTTTAATTATTGTATTGCATTTTCCACATTGTCAAACGGTGGTGGATAATTATTTTTTTTCTCAATGTATGTGTTTTTGTGTGTATGTCTGTTATCAACATAACAAGTGTACCACAAAGCAGATTTTTTTTAAACATAACAATCAAAGTCAAAGTTAAAGTTTCTTTATTTGTCATACGCACCATATGTAGTACATGTGGTGGAACGAAATTGTGTACACAGGGTCCCAGTTACATCCAACAAAAGTATGAAATGTAAAAGAAAAACAGTAATAAGATCTAAGATATGAACTAAGAAAAACATTAGACTAAAATACGCTAAGCACTAGTAGTACAAAAACTATATGCTGAACAGCAGCATGAACATGAGTTTATGTGATCAGATGAGTATGCATGAACACAGCAACATGAAACAGATCAGCAGCAACATGAAACAGATC
>NC_056514.1:16428731-16434966 GCF_014905685.2 Nematolebias whitei | reverse complement strand
TGTGTGCTGGGTGAGTGGGGTCCTTCATGATGCAGGAGGCCCTCTTCTTGCATCAATGGGTGGACATCTACAACAGATTACCTTTTGAAGTGGATCCAGTTGAAGATCACAGAAACTGTACGTCTGTCATCAGCAAACACTAAAATGGCTCTAACTCAGTCAGTTTCTAGACATTGACTTAAAGTTTGATGTGGTTGTAGCTGAGAGTCATTCACAACTCATACTCTGAGTGTGACATCTAGCTTTATCACGAGATCCCTAAGAATGTTAGTTTCAAGATTTGACCAAACTGGCTATACACAATTGTGTTATGTTTAACGGATACCCAGAAGCAAAGAATGAGAGGTGAACAAACTCCAAGACCAAGAATACGATTAAAGTGATTTTTTTAAAGTGCTCAGGAACCCTGGGGGAATAAGGACAAGGATTAGCTGATGTTTTTCAAGAAGGGGATGATGGCTTGTAAATTTTAAACTTGTAAACTCTTGTAAATGAGTCCCCGTGGCTCAATGGGATTAACCTGTCTAAATAAACCAACATTTTTCAGTCAGGTCATCTGAACAGTTTTTTTTTTTTTTGTGCTGAAACTTTTCGCCTTTGATCCAGAAGGCTTCATCAGTCAAGGAAACGAACAACAAAACTGATTATTCCCCCAACAGCTTACTCCAAATTGGAACAAACCAGTTTTGTTGGTGCTAAGATGGTCTCTTTGGTACGCCCCCTCCATTGCCAGCCCTCTTCCTTGTTGACAGTCGTGCCAAACTGGTTGAAAACAACAAAGTCCATGCTCAATAATATATACCTGTATACCTGGATTATTGAGCATGGACTTTGTTGTATAAATAAAGGTTGAATAAAAATGGCTTGACGGTCTTGGTCTTACTTGATGAAAAAGGTAGTAGTGCGTGTGGAGGCGAAAGGCACAGGAAGGCAGCTGAGGAGACTCCAAAAGATTCCAGACATGTGAGTTTCACAAGGTCCAGACTCCGGTAGATTACGAGAAGGTTTTGCTGTAAAGCAAAGGCAAACAGATCAGTCTTACTCAGACAATAATGATATAAAAGGTGAGAAGTTCTACTACCATAGCAGGCTCAATGCTCCAGCATCAAGAAGTTATCTGCTGCTCTTTATACTTCATGTGTCTAATCAGTCAGATTCTTCTCAGCTGTGTCAGGTGCTGGATGCACCTCTGGTGTCTTCAGAGCAGCAGCAGCAAGACAGGAACTCCCAACAGATGGTTTCTTAACATCAGTATTATTTTAGTCTAAAGCTCTGGCCAGGCTTTTATTTCATTTAGGTTTTTGGGCCCCGTGATGATAAAGTTTTATCACTTTCACTTTACAAGAATGCTGTGGTTCAAATATCGGCTGGTTCTGCTTGTGCCTGCATGAGGGTTTTTATCCAAGTTCCTCCCACAGTCAAGAAATGCATGTTCAATTAATATGTGATTCTAAACTGGCCATGTGAATGTGCACATAGATTTCAGTGTTGGATTGGTGATCAGTACAACTTGTTCTCAGTACCTTGCCCAGTGACAGATGGGATACCCTCCAGCCTTCTTGCAAGCCTGAACAAGATGAAGAAGACGAAGAGAATAAATGTAAAATGTTTTTATATTTCAGATTCAGTGTAAGAACATATTTAAGAAGTAAAATGATATAGTTCTAGTGGTATAAGATCATCATGCTTAATGCTTTTATCTTGTCAATACCATGCGTACAAAAAATGTTTTATGGTCATAATGTGTCAAGAAAATTATTCATCACATTTATAACTGGGACAATGAGTCATCCACCAATAAAGACACCATGACAGACATAACTTCCTGAGCTGTTGTCACATGTATGAAAAATGTGGCTATTACGGCTATTGACTATACGGCTAATATGGCTATTGTGGCTATTGGCAGGTTGTATACTAAGGAAGTCCTCTGGATGGGGGACAAAATGTTTCTCACTTACAGAAACTGGTCCAGGTGACACAATTTTACCTTTTTTCTTGTTTTCTACCTGGATGATTGAGCTTACAACCCTTTTCTGAACCACTTTGGCCTTGGTTGTCCTCAGACTGTTGTACATGATGATTGATTGTTTTGTATGGGTGTGTTTTGCACGTGTTAAAGCCTACTTTTGAGATTCCAACTGGAGGTTGGCTTGAAACATAGCAGTGAAGGCTACCTATGGGACAGATCTGGTTGGCAGGCCACAGACTGAGGAAGTCCTCTGAATGGGGGACGAAACAGTTCTCATTTAAAGAAACTAGTCCAGATGACACGATTTAACCTTTTTTTGTTGTGGCTATTACACTTCCTTCAAAGTTATTTATTTAGTTATTATTACAGTGTTCATTTTTCTGAGGCCTTAAAACTTGTTCTTGTGGTATGTAACATGTCACTTCTAAAGTATGCATCACAGCAAATACCCAAATTACCATTTGGGTATTTGGTATGCAGTATAAAGGGTATAATACCATTTTGGTATTTTAGTTTGAGAATAGTGGGCTTTATTTTAACTACATCAAGTCACAGCAATTGTTTTGAAAAGTATATGTGTAACGAAGCACACCTGCATCAAGTAAGCTTAAGAAGAAATACATCAGGCTGAATAAGAACATGGAGAAGTTGTGGAGTCAAAGCCTCATTGGTATCAGTGGTCATTGGTTCAATTCAGTTCAGTTTTCTCTAGTAGATTTTCAGTCATCCAGGACATGGTAAGCCCAAATAAAAGGTAAAAAAAAAAAAATAATAATCAACTTCTCTTCTCTAGTTGGACATGTTTCACTTTCCACTCAGAAAGCTTTCTCAATGTGAAACAAGTCTGAAGAGTCTGGAGTTATAAGTCTTTTATAACTTCATGAGAAGCTTTGTTATGTACCTTTGTATCTAATGCGGTGTTGAAATCTTAACAGGACAAGTATAGACACCAGTCCACTGTTCGGGACTGGAAGTGGCTTTCCCCAGTGCCATTTCTCATAGTCAGTGTCAGAGTCAGAGAGATTTATTTGTCATTCGCATCTCATGTGTTACATGTGGTGGAACGAGATTATGTACACAGGTTCCCAGTTACATCCAACAATAAAATGTAAAAGAAAAACAGTACTAAGATCTAAGATATGAACTAAGAAAAACATCAACTAAATAATACACTAAGCACTAATAGCATAAAAAAATTATGTCGAACAGCAGCACAAACATGAGTCTTTGTGAGCAGATGAGCATGCATGAACACAGCAACATGAAACAGATCAGCAGCAACATGATGTGATTCTTCACAGTGATTATCCTGGGTAGAAATTCATGAGTCTAACAGCCTCAGGGTAGAAGCTGTTCCTCAGTTTAGTGGTTCTACACTTAAGGGGGCATTCACATCAGCCCTGTTTAATCCGCTTTAATCGAACTCTAGCTCGTTTTCCTAGAAAGTCCAGTTCGTTTGGGAAGGTGTGAACGCGCCATCGAACTCTGTCACAGAACAAAAAGACGAACTCTGGCCCGGGCTAAAACCTAGGTCTCGGTCCAGTAGAAGAGAACTCCAGCGCGGTTCGAGTACAGTGTGAATGTAAACAGACTGGGCCCCGCTCCACAAGCAAGAAGTGGAGTACAACGCAGGGCAAACAAACACGCATTTCTCTGACCTTATATGTAGCCGTCAGCTGCCTTGTGTGAAAAAATAATATTCACCATGGTCTTCTGCCTCATCTTCTGCTCATGCTGAGTCCATTTTTGAAAAATTACAAAATATAACTCCTGAAACTGCTAAAACTTGATGCCACTCCGTTTTTGTTTTTATTTCCAGAAGAAGAAGAAGACGTGTCTTCAGAGGTTTTTTTGTTGTTTCTTTCAGTAGTTCTTGGTGCAGCGCCCTCACAGGCGAGTGGGGAATAGGTTGGTTCAACAGGTTGGCTCGACTGCACAGTGCAGTGTGAATGCAAACGCACCAGCTCAAATGTAAACAAAAGGTCATGAATATTGGTCCCGAACCAAGTCTACCGGACTATCAGGTGTGAAAACAACCTAATGCTCCTCAATCTCCTTCCTGAAGGGAGTGGGGCAAAAAGTGTGTGTGCTGGGTGAGTGGGGTCCTTCATGATGCATGTGGCCCTCTTCCTGCATCTAGAGGTGTAATTGTCTGTGATGGTGGGGAGACTGACTCCAACAGACTTCTGTGCAGCCTTCACCACTCTCTGCAAAGCTTTTTTTTCTGCAGCTGTGCAGCCTCCATGTCACACGTTGATACTGAAGCACAGGATGTTCTCCACTGCACATCTGTAGAAGGAGGTGAGGACTGAGCTTCCCAGACCAGCTCGCCTCAGCCGCCTGAGGAAGTGGAGTCTCTGATGAGCTTTCTTCGTCAGGCTGGTGGTATTGTTGCCCCAGCTGAGGTTGTCATTCAGGTGTACACCCAAGTACTTGTAGCTGGAGACCCCTTCCACCACGATCCTCTTATCTTCAGGGGGGTGTAGGTGTGTGTGTTCCTTCTGAAGTCCACGATCATCTCCTTTGTCTTCTTCACATTTATGTGACGGTTGTTCTCTTTGCACCAGCTCTCCAGGTGTTCCACCTCCTGCCTGTAGCCGGGCTCATTGTTGTTTGTGATGCATCCCACCAATACTGTGTTATCTGCAAACTTTACAATGACATCCTGGATGGGTAGCTGCACAATCATACATGAGCAGAGTAAACAGGAGGGTGCTCAGCACACATCCCTGAGGAGAGCCAGTGCTGAGGGTTATGGTGGAGGAAGAGAAGCTGTCGATCCTCACTGACTGTGGTCTGTTTGTTAAGAAGTCTAGTAACCTGTTGCAAATGGAGGGGCTTAATCCTAGTGGGAGTAGTTTGTCCATCAGGGTTTGGGGGATCATGGTATAGAAGGCAGACCTGAAGTCCACAAAGAGCATACGGATATAGGAGTACTTTTGCTCCAGGTGGATGAGAGCAGTGTGGACCAGAGAGGAGATGGCGTCGTCTGTTGATCGGTTCTTGTGGTATGCGTACTGATAAGGGTCCTTGTTGATGTTGATGGTTGTTTTGATGTGAGTCAGGACCAGCTTTTTGAAGCATTTGGTGACTATCGGGGTGAGGGCCACTAGCCGATAGTGCTATTTCTGTGCTATGATGAGCGCTAAACCCTGACTGCAATACCACATATTATTTTGTTTGAATGTTCACACAATTGATTTGCAACTACTAACTCAGAAAAATTTTAAGATGAACATAAGACAGTATATGCATAATGCACTGCCAAGCACTGCCAAATTCAGTTTTGGTGTGTGGCTGCATCTAGCATAATAAAAGTTTCTTTAAAAATTGGCTTATCACATCAAAAGTCCAAGATGGCCACCACCATATGCATACTATATATATATATATATATATATATATATATATATATATATATATATAATGTGTGTATTAGCGATGGGGCTGATCCAGTATCCGTATCGGGTTCTGATACCAGCATAATTTACGTATCAGATTTGTCCGATCCATGATGCTTGTCTCTGTCTGTTGAAACGTCTCCACATGTGATTCCCTGCCTGCTGCTCTGCACATTGGCTTCAAACTATGGAATGGATTTCCTGAACGGAGGCGTGTCCGAAATCAGACTGCCTTTTTCGGACTGAATGAGCGTAACACACCGCTGAAGCCCCGAAGCTTGAATGTTTACCGAGAAGTTGCTAAACGTCATCGTAATTAATGACCAACCGCTATCAGCTGTGGAAAACAAAGGATTTCACAGCTTCATACTTGCAGCCAAGATATAGTTTACCCTCCAGGAGATATTTATCAGTACAACAGTAGACAGTCATAAAAAGCATATGAATTGAAAAATACAAGAAAATTATATATATATATATAAAAAGACGAAACAAAAACAGCTACATTATAAAGTGATGTAAAATACTACAAACAGGAACATGTCTGTGTTGGTTTATGCCATGAACTTAGCAGACATTTGAAGCCATTTAATCACTTTAAATCCACTTTAAAGCTAGGAAAAAAAAGTTTTGTGTTAGCAGGATTTAATTCTAACTTTGAAATTTATCCAACATTAATAAAACTTATCTCAAGTTGCCTTTTTAGACGTGCATATATTTGTACAAATTGTACTTGCCTATACAGAGGAGATTATTACAGCCTAATATAAAATCAATAATGATTATGTTAAAAAGTGTGGATCGATGCATCCCTAATATACATATATATATATATATATATATATATATATATATATATATA